>NC_058381.1:50120897-50439230 GCF_018350175.1 Felis catus | reverse complement strand
CTTAAGAGCTGACTCAAACTGTTTCAAGCCAGGAGACTGGAAGCACAAAAAACAGGATTCGAAATGGAGCCACCGATCAGTCAGTTAAACATCTGACTCTTGATTTCGGCTCAGGTCATGATCTCACAGTTGTAAGATCGAGCCCCGGGGGTTCTGGATGTGGAGCCTGCTTGAGATTCTCTCTCTCCCTCTCTCTCTGCCCATCCCCCAACTGCTTCTGCTCTTTATCTCTCTCTCTCTCAAAAAAACAAAAATGGAGCCATCAAAAGGGGAAGCCCATTTTGTGACAAAGGGGTTGAATTCAGTTTGGGCTTCTCTGCGTTAGTGGTGCTGGGGGTACGTGCAAAGAGAAGATGGACAGAATATACTTGAGAGGTCAGTGATGGACGCATGCATCTATGAGTGAAGCCACCACTAACTGTGAGAGCCAGCACAGTGCAAGAGTAGAGTGGTCTGAACACTCCAGAAAGTAGAATCAACTGGCAGTAGAAAGAGATAGATGTTATGCCCTCTTGATCTTTTAGTTTCTAAATGTCATTACTTGTTTATTCAGGATCAGAATAGACAAGGCCCCAAGGTTCCTCTCCTAGGCCTCCCCAGAGGCACATACCTTTCTTCTCTTGGCCGTTCTTATGAAAACAGTGAGGCATTTTCCCGCCTGGTGAAATATTTGAACGGATGGGCAAAGCCCCTCAAGCCTTAAGTAAAGTGGAGAGTGGTAGAATTATTTTGAGTTAGCCTACCGTACCGCTGAACTGTCATTATACCCAAGAGGCAGGCCTGTACCCTGCCTGAGCATAGACCCAGCCCTGGGCAGACACTGGTTTGGGGACGGCGACTCAAAGTTCATCTCCTGGCCCACTGGCTTGGCGGCACAAAGGGCCATCTTCATCTTCAGAATACATCTGACTAGACGCTGGTGTCTTCACACATCTATCACTGGGTTTGCTGAGAAAGACGTGCGACTCAGAACGGAATAATCTGTGTTTCCAGGATCGTAATTCCCAAATGATTATTTTTGGTATCGTGGCCAAACCACATAACATAAAACTCATCTTCTTAGCCATGTTTAAGTGTATATAGTTCAGTAGTGTTAAGTCTATTTGCATTATTGTGAAACAGATCTCCAGAACTTCTTCGTCTTGCAGAACTAAAACTTCATCCCCATCAAACAAGAGCAGCCCATTTTCCCCTTCCCCCAGGCCCTGCTAATCATCATCCTCCTTTCTGTTTCTATTAATTTATTGCTACTTTTGATACCTGATATAAGGATAATCATGTATCATTTAGTTTTTCGTGACTGGCTTATTTCCCTTAGCGTAATGCCCTCAAAATTCAACCATGTTGTAACATGTGACAAGATGTCCTTCCTTTTAAAGGCTGGATAATATTCCACTGTATGTATATATCCCCCACGGTGTTTATTCCTTCTGTTTGATGAAAATTTGGGTTACTTCCACGTCTTGGCTATTATGGATAGTGTTGCTATGAACATGTGTGGGCAGATCTCTCTTAGAGACCCCTGCTTTCATTCTTTTCGATGTACACCCTGACGTGGGTCTTGAGTTATATTTTGCTTCTTGTTTTCTTCTAGAAGGTGAAGCCTCACATTAAATGATCGGACATCGTTTCCCCTCCCACCTTCATGCATAGATGTTGCTGAACTAGGCATACACTTTTATTTTGATTTTCTAAGACTTCGAAAAGCGTATTCTGGATGATAATTAGCGTTTGTTCCTTTCTTTTTTTTTTAAACATTCACCAGTTTATAGTGCCTTTTTTACATTTGCAGAATTACGTGTTATTCTGGATTGGGCTGCCAGAAGGTTCCATGTTCTTATTTTGGGTGGTGTGCAGCATGTCCCCTTACATCTCCATGAGCAGTGTCAGCGATTACAAAGTAAGGAAGGGGGGTGGGGGGAACTGCAGGGACTTCAGAAATTGTGTTCTAAATGGTGTGTGTTCAAAATGTTTCCCTGTGAGGAAAACATATAAACATGCATTTAATTTAGATAGTATAGTTAAGCGTTATTTCTATCAAGTCAGAAAGTTTAGTTCCAAAACACAAAGTATCTTTTACTTCAAAATTTCAGGAAAAATGCAATAATTTTACAGGGACTCAAATTAATGTAAACTTTCAAAGGGGATTATTATATGACTTTCGACTGCGTTATTTCCCAAGGAAAAGGAAGAAATCGTTGATATTCATGCTGAGGACCAGATTGAAGACTTACATCCCCTTTCTACTGTGATAGACACAGATATCTCTTTGAGACCCTGCTTTCAATTCTTTTTGGTGTAGACCCTGAAGTGGGCCCTGAATTATATTTGACTTTATATTTTACAAAGATAAAATTTGTGGTTGTATTTGTATTTGTTCCTGTCTGTGATCCAAAGCAAAACAGTTAAATCAGATTTAGCCAATGGGCCAGATGAACTTTGAATCACCATCCCTATTCTGAGCATGGAACTCCCAGAACATACTTGGGTAATGGGTATTGTCCTTCAGGTCACAGAACAATATCTCTCTTGAAGGAGGCCTATGCCTTGATCAGTATGAGATCTGCTTTTCTATTCATTAGGCATGTGTTAAAATGGGAATCTAACCTATAAAATAAAACATGTTTTCACAATGGCCGCCATTATGGAATTGGCTCTTTAGACCTCGGTTCTAAATAGTATGTGCATAATTAAATTATTAGAAGATCTACAATGACTTGATTCCATTTATCTTTAAAATCTCCCCCAGTGTGTTTGTTTTAGATTTGGATTTCAACTGAATCTGTGTATCTCCTGTTTTCTCATCAGAGGAGAGCTAAGTCACAGCTATGGATCTCTGGCCTCTACCCTTCTGCCTACTGGTGTGGGCAGGCACTGGTGGATATTAGCCTCTTCGTTTTTCTTCTCCTTTCAATGTATTTAATTTTCTACATCGCAAACATAACGAGCATTTATGTCACAAGTCGAATTGTGTTTGCTCTGGTAAGTGACACACCATATAGACAATATCTTATAAATTATAACGCTTGATATTTTCTATAAGGAAGTCATACGCATTTTCATTTTGTCATCAACTAAAACCAAAAAAAAAAAATTCAAAGTGCATGCGCAATAAGACATTTTAAAAGATTTGTAATTTAATTTTTCCCTCGGTTAATACTTCAGGGTTTGACCCTGATACTGTTTGTATTATCTTCAGGCTGTGATTACGCTTGGTTATGCAGCTTCGCTGGTCTTCTTGACGTATGTGATATCATTTATTTTTCGCAAGAGGAGAAAAAATAGTGGCCTTTGGTCATTTTGCTTCTTTATCGTAAGTACACGTACAAACCTATTGATAGAGAGACAGTTATTTTTTAAACTTTCACTGTCACGTTAGATATGGTCACCTTTGCCTTGAGAAATGGCAAAAAAGTAATAGCTTTCGATTACACTGTAGAAAGGAGAGGAAATGTTACATGTTTCCGAGTCAGTGACCTTCCTGAAGAAGTCACGTACAACCCTTTGACTTGCGTTTCTGGAGAACCTTACAGAAGACCGGAAGGGCAAGGTGCTACTATTGAGTTTATGGGTTCTTCAGAATACAGGGCTTCCTGGTGACATTAGAACAAAAAATGGCTTTGTAACATTTGTCAGCAGAAATGGACTGTACTGTCAAATGTCACAGTCCATTTCTACAGGCTTCAAGAAGGTATCCTTGAACCTCAGACGCTGATAATTTCCAAGATTGGAGATGTTTTTGTACCTACACCAGAGAACTTATTGGTCAATATGAATGAAAGATTACTGAATGCCCAAGGTTGCTGAAAATGTGGACAGAATTTTGTCAGCCAAGTTCTAAGATTTCGAAGGGTATCATTTCTTTTTTTTTCTTTCTTTTTTTTTTATTTTTGACAGAGAGAGAGAGACAGAGCATGAGCGGGGGAGGGGCAGAGAGAGAGGGAGACACAGAATCTGAAACGGGCTCCGGGCTCTGAGCTGTCGGCACAGAGCCCGACACGGGGCTCGAACTCACAGACCGAGAGATCATGACCTGAGCCGAAGTTGGACGCGCAGCCGCCTGAGCCACCCAGGTGCCCCCAAAGGGTATCAGTTCAATAGAATATGAAGGCTTTCCAGACTCAATACACCAGAATCTGCCAGAACAATAGCTCTCACTGCTTGGCTTAGGGAGCGGGGAAGATATAAATAATGAAAGTCTCGTGAAGGCAAATTTCCTTCAAAACATGGTAGAAGGCAAAATAGATTCCGCATTGTCATAGAATTTCTTTCGCATAATTTTTCAGCTGCAAGTGAATAAATGAACGAATGAAGAAATTTGACTCTGCTCTTTCTAAGCAAAGTCATGCTAATGCAAATCACCTGTCCTATTAGGATTGTGGAATAACGTGATGGTTAAGACGTTCACACTGTGGTATGAACCAGTTAGTAAATAAAGGGCTACAGCAGATAATTGAACACGCAGCTCTAAAACACTGTTTTTCAAGTAGAAATATATTTACATATGATTGGGTGGCTTTTTCCTTTGCTGCCAACTATTTTTGAATTATTACAGAGTAAAATTAGATGAGGCAGTATTGCAGAGTCAAAGTAAATTTTGGAAAATAAAGATTTCTTTGTCCAAGATGTAAAAAATATATATATACTCTAGTATTCCAGTATAATACAGGTTTATACTTTCTGATTATTTTCCCTTTTCCTTTCTCATCTGTATCTCTTTCGGTGTGTTGGTCTCTAACATTTTATTTTTCTATCAGTGAAAAGAAGCTACATACTTAAGGAATATTGGAATGTCAGATTTAAGAAAAAATTCGTTATCTGGTATCATTCGCCTCATTTTATAGAGGAGGAAAAATGAGTCGCTTGTTTCCAGATCACACACAAACTATTGGCGACTCAAGAATAAAATTGACGCCTCCAACCTCACGCACATCATTACACATGTCACAAGGTATGAGGTAGCAGCAAGTTGACAATATTAATTTAAAGTCTGTTCTGATCATCATCTTGATTTGGGTGTAACTCTTTGATTTGCCACGCACCGTCCATCTTCGCACAGACCTCAAGCTGTTTTGCAATACCTTTGTGCCTGGTACAAAGAACTTATCATTCTATTTGAAATATGTGTTGAGGCAACGTGTGTTGCGAGGACCGATCTTGCACGACGCCGTTAGTATCCATTTAAACCGCTCACAGATCATATATAGAAACGTATCGGACGATGGGGAGTGCAGCTGTCCTTTTGTGATCTTGGGTATATTTGCAAGGACAGTGTAGGCGAGGCCTCTCCATCACTGAGTGAAGCCACAGTCAGCTGTCAATTTGTTTCTGGAGTCCAGTGGATTCTCATAGCCCACAGGGTGTGGTACCTCATGGGTATCTTAGGTCCCTGTCTAATAAGGAAGCACCTGTCAGCCCATGATGGTGCCCATGATGTCAGCCCAAGAAGAGAGGTAGCCTCTCTTCTTGGCACACTGAGTCTTAGCTTATTGGTTGTAAAATGAGAAAATCTTTTTGAATTTGCCATCTAAAATGCTTATTGTGCTCTTACTGGACCCTTGATTACAACTTCTTTAGTTGTATTCCCAATTGTTTTTTATGTGTAGATTATCTATTCCCCCCAAACTCTAAATTCACTGAGTAGCCATTCAACATTCCCTTATGTAACCCACTAAACAGTATCGTTTTCTGACATAAAGACTTAGGCATCACACACACATAGGGTTTTGAATTCCGACTTTGTCACTGACTGACTGTGTGGTCTTGGGGATGTTAGTTATGGTCTCCAAACCCTGGATTTCCCATACGAGGAAGGGATAGCAAGAATGACCACATTATGGTGTTGTGAGCATTAAAACAAACAACGCATGCCAAGTTCTTAATGCCTGGGGTTCAGCGAACTTAATAGCTACAACTTATTCAGCGAACTTAATAGCTACAACTTTTACTATTTTTATGATAATTCTCACACTAATAAGATCCAGAAAAGGTTCAAAATAGTGCTCCATACAACTGTGGACTAATAAACTGATCCTTAAAACAGAACAATGAAAAATCATCTTTATCCCTCATCCCACATTTACCAGTATTTTGAAAGCAAATAAGTCCATTGTAATCAAAATGCAGAGTCTCAAAATCAATCAGTGTAATCAAAATGCAGATAAAATTATCTGTTTGGAATGGGGCGTAAATGGAGCAGGAATGACATTGAGAAAGCATTAGTCTAGGTAGGCGGCAGTATGGACTTTTTAAAATAACTACCCATAGGGGACCCTGGGTGGCTCAGTCGGTTAAGCATCAGACTTCAGCTCAGGTCATGATCTCAAGACTCGTGAGTTTGCGCCCCGCATCGGGCTCTGTGCTGACAGCTCGGAGCCTGGAGCCTGCTTCGGATTCTGTGTCTTCCTCTCTCTCCGCCCCTCCCCCACTCACACTCTGTCTCTCTCTCCTTCAAAAATAAACAAAACATTACAAAAGCTTTTTTAAATAAAAAAATAAAACAAAGTAACTACCCATATAGCTTCTCATCTCATGCAGGTTTTTATACATTCACAATATTGTTACCTTAGCTGTAAAAGGGTGATTTCTCTCTTTATCTTATTGTCTTAGACTGCACTTAATGCACTCTCAGGAAGTCTTTGCCTTAATCTCCAGGTTTTTATGTAAAGTGTTTCTGTTGGGGAGCTCACAGTCACGTTTATTCTCATTAACTAAAACCCCTCCCTTCCCTTCTCCATCTGAAAGTGGTAAATCTGTACGTGGGGAAATTCTGATATACATGATAACATTTACATCTTAAATATTTTCCCCAGTATCAATGGACTGTATATGTCTGACCTGCAATATATCTTCACTTGCCTTGTAGACCTCAACCATTATGTTTGACACCCTTGTAATGAATCACTTCAACTTACCTGTCTTGATTTCCAGCATGATATTAATTCCCTCATCCACCATGGGTGAATTTCTAGCTTTTTTGGCAGAGGTAAGAAATATTAACCGTTAATATGTCATTAATTTTGAATATGCAGCCTATTAAAGTGCTTTGCCCCAATTCCATAAAGACAGAACGCAGGCTAGTGGTTTCCTGGGGTTGGGTTGGGTTGGGAATGGGGTTTGATAGCAAATGCAAATGAGGTATCTCTTTGGGGTGATGAAAATGTTACTAAGGTGAATTGTGGTGATGCTCTCCCAACTCTGTAAATTTACTGAAAATCCTTGAATTGTATACTTAAAGTGGGTGAATTTCCTGGCATGAAAAATTAACCTCGGGGCGCCTGGGTGGCACAGTCGGTTGGGCGTCCGACTTCAGGCAGGTCACGATCTCGCGGTCCGGGAGTTAGGGTTAGGCTCTGTGCTGATGGCTCAGAGCCTGGAGCCTGTTTCCGATTCTGTGTCTCCCTTTCTCTCTGCCCCTCCCCCGTTCATGCTCTGTCTCTCTCTGTCCCCAAAATAAATAAACGTTGAAAAAAAAAAGTTTAAAAAAGAAAAATTAACCTCAATAAAGTTTTGCCATATGCACTTTGCAAAACATAAGCATTGTCAAGTGCTATTCAAATCTAATGCCAGATTGAAAACCGTTGCCTAGTTTAATAGGTATTCGTTATCCACTGTGAGTATAAAACCATATACAGGGTCATTTATTCATTCGAAAATACACATTAACCAGTGGTCTGTGTTGGACCCTGTGCTTGTCTTTGGGAAACAGTATTCTGTGTCAGGTACTGTGCGGGTCATTGGGGACACCTGATGAGCAAGATAGCACAATTCATCCTTTCACCATTCACTTGGTGAAACGACTCAGGGCAAAAGGCTTAAAAGTTCCAAAAGAGAAGGACAAAGTGCCAAGGGCAAGATACAAAGCACAGCTGACATGATCTAGAGAGTCAGATGATTCTTCTGGGGGAAGCAATGCTTCCACAGGATCCTGAAGAATGAGTCAGAATTAATTAGCAGGAGAGGGGGGCAGAAGGTAAGCATGTTCTGTGGAGGGAGGCAAAGGCACTGAAACAGGAAAGACCAGGAGGCATTAAAGAAAGTGGGATTCAAATGGAAAGAAGTGCACGAGGAGATAGATGTGCTGGATAGCTCAGCCAGGAAGATGCTCTTTAGGGCCCCACATCATCCTGGATGATACTTCAAAGAAAGTAGAGAAAGCTGCCCTAATCCCTCATGTTCTTGGGGCCCCTGGAAAGCTCTCTGTCTGCAAAAGCACTTTTCCACTGATTGAGGAACACTTAGAATTCTCAATTGGAAATCCTTCCTTTGCTTAAAGCAATCCCCTAAAATATAAGCAGACCTGCCGAGTGAACCACACTAACTTATATCTGTCGTATATTATTTAGGAGGAATGAGCTACTTTCTGAACGTACTGACTGATGAAGGAAGAATAGCATGATGTGGCTAACTATTATGGTGGGAAAGTCACCATCAGGGTAGGAAGGGACCCAGAAAAGGCTCTTGAGGGGCATTTGGGACAAATATTGTCAATCCCTATTATTTTTCACAAGGATCCTCTCTCTGTGATGCCTTCAGTAGACCTGAAGCAAATGTTAAAACAAAAGATTAAACAACAACAACAACAACAACAACAACAAAAGATTGGAAAAGAGAACAGACACAGGTCACCTGTTCACTGGGAGACAGCATTGAGTAGTGGTCCCCTCTCTTCCCTGCAGCGGAATATTTGTCACCGGGGCACACAGAGGAATCAAGCTTGATGCTTGCCTTGAAAATATGCAATTTGCGGAATTTCATTTTATTGATTGGTTGGTTGGTTGGTTTATTGGAATTTCATTATTTAAATGCAAATCATAAAGCTGATGAATTTCCACTTAGCTCTTTTTCTTTCTGTCTTTGCAGAGAGCCCAGGCGTACCATTCAGACAATCAGGACCGCCATTTTGATCTGAGTGGAGTTGATCTTCTAGTATGCCTAATAGTAAGAAGGCCTTTCTAACTCTTTACCTATTTTTTTTATAGTTACCATTTACTACAATAACTATTTGGTTTTATCTGACGGGTACCAGCTTTGAAAGCCCTTTTGATACAGTCTCAGAATAAGATAATTCAGACATGAATCCAAATCATGAGTTAGTTTTTATATGCCTGAGTGGACTGGGTAAGTCCAGAATTTAATATAAAATTAACTTTTCATGTTTATTTATCCTGTTTATGCCACCTCCAAGTTTGAGAGAGCTTGTAAGAAACACAGGTTCAATGTAACTTAAGTCCTTTGAATTAGAGATAAAAAGGGCAACGTTGAATAATAAAAATGAAAGGGAAAGATGATTTTGTTGGTATGCTTGGGCTGAAGAAAGCTACTGTCTCTGGATACAACGTGTCATTACTTTTCCAGACGTAGAAGCAAAACTGGACAGAAGTCCCTGCCCCTGTAGAGTTTATATTCTGGTTGAAGGAGCCAGATAATAAACTAAAATAAATAGTATATATTGTGTCCAATGGGTAGTCAGGAAAGGCCTGAGTGAGAACTAAAGATTGGAGGTGGGGCAAGAAAGCAGGCTGTAGGGAGAGCTTGGGGAAGAGCATTCCTGTAATAGGGGCACGAGGGACCCTGGCTTGTCCCAGGGTAAGCAAGGAGGCCAGTGTGATTGTGGCAGAGTGACCAAGGAGAGAAGGGTACAAGAGAAGATCTCAGAGGTCACGGGGTAAAGTGCAAAGAGGACAGAAAGAGCTGACACAGAGCATTCTGGGTCACTCTAAGGACTACCTTTTCTTTGAGTAACTGAGGACTCATTGGAGGGTTTTAAGCAAAGCAATATGATTAGACTTATGTTTTAGTTTATTTTATTGTTTTCAAGTTTATTTGTTTTGAGAGAGACAGAGACAGTGTGAGTGGGAGAGGGGCAGAGAGAGAGGAAGAGAGAGAAGATCCCAAGCAGGCTCTATGCTGCTAATGCAAAGTGCGATGCGGACTCGAACCCATAAACCTATGAGATCATGACCTGAGCTACAATGAAGAGGCAGGTGCTTAACCGACTGAGCCACCCAGGCACCCTGTGTTTTTTTGTTTTTTTGTTTTTAAGTTTATTTATAGACTTATGTTGTAAAAGAGTAGTTCTAGTTATTGTGTTGAGCATAGATGTTGGGGGCAAGGGGAGGAGAAGGAGAAGGGGACCAGGGAGCAAGGTGTTGTAATATCACGATAAGAAATCATGGCGGCCTGGACCCTGGAGGGGAGCAGCACAGGCAGGAGTGAGAAGCAGTTGGGTTCTGGGTGATTTTGAAGGTAGAGCAGATAAACTCGGCTGACAGCCAGGATGTGGGTTGTGAGCAGAAAGGAGGCACGGGGCTGGATGGTCACCGGACAGCCGGCTTTCTCTCTGGACTTGTAAGAATGATTTGCCTGTATTTTACCTGAAGACAAAGGCCACCAATTTAATTCAGATGCTTAAATAATATTTGTGAACTTATGCCGACGTGTAACTGCTTTTCTTTGCTCCTAGCCCTACTTTCAGACGTTGATACTGGTGTTTCTCCTGAGATGCATGGAAGCGAAATGGGGAAAGAAAATAACGCGAAGGGATCCTGTTTTCAGGTTGGGAGAAAACTTAATTTCGAACTTAGTATCATATTTGAACCTTCCTATGTAGCGGCTGCGCTACTGACCTGTTGGCGTGGGTTTATATTGACAACGTACACAGCAGGCTGATTTTCACGATGGTCACTGGATTGCTGACTTACTGCCTGGAAACAGGACTCTCTGTCACTCATCGGCGGAGGGAAGTTTTCAATTCCTCCGGAATTTAAATTTTTTTTTTAAACATTTATTTATTTTTGAGACAGAGAGAGACAGAGCATGAATGCGGGAGGGTCAGAGAGAGAGGGAGACACAGAATCAGAAGCAGGCTCCAGGCTCTGAGCCATCAGCCCAGAGCCCGACACGGGGCTTGAACTCACGGACCGTGAGATCATGACCTGGGCCGAAGTCGGACGCTCAACCGACTGAGCCACCCAGGCGCCCCTCCTCCGGAATTTAATGAGTACTCAGATATGCCAGTCTCTCCTCTCAGGTGATCACGTGTCCTTGAACAGAGGAGGTGGGATGGAGTTGGTTGAGGAATGTAGCCCAGAGTGTTTCATAACAGGGACCTTCCAGAAGAGCTCTAGGAAGGGCAGACAGTAAAAGATGCTGAAGCAAATGTCAGGTGTCCTTAAGTTGGGCTCAGAGTCAACAGAGAAGATGTAGGTGACCTGATTTTGAAAGCAGCAGCAGTTATCTGTCAGCACATTCGCACGGGTCAGAGATTCTAAGTGGAAGGCGGGCAACAACATGGAGGGCATGAAGGGAGCAATTCTGGCCACGGGGATGGGAGCTCTTGGGGAAAGCGGAAGCAGTGTATTCACAGGGCCATGATCATCATCACCAGTTTACTGAAAGAAAGGACAATGGCACGATCACAGAGCTGCTGACTGAAGGATATCATTCATAACGAAGAAACCTCTGTCCTACATTTCGTTTTGTCCACAGAATTTCCCCCCAAAGTAGAGGTGCTCAACCCAATCCAGAAGAACCTGGTGACGAGGATGAAGATGTGAAAGCAGAAAGAATAAGAACAGCAACTGCCCTGGCCACTTCACTCTCAGAGGAGGTAGAAAAGTGGACAAAGTGGATGTTAACGGCCTTATATTCACGAGCTATCGAGAATAGAGGGCGATATGCTGGTTTTCATTGTGAAAGTTTGGAGTTCGGTGCCTTTTTAAAAAAAAATTTTTTTTTTTAAACATTTATTTATTTTTGAGACAGAGAGAGACAGAGCATGAGCGGGGGAGGGTCAGAGAGAGAGGGAGACACAGAATCGGAAGCGGGCTCCAGGCTCTGAGCTGTCAGCATGGAGCCCGACGCGGGGCTCGAACTCACAGACCGTGAGATCCTGACCTGAGCTGAAGTTGGCCGCTTAACCGACTGAGCCACCCAGGTGCCCCAGAGTTCAGTGCCTTTTCGTAATTCTTAAATATGCAAGCGCTTCTTTGGGGTGTCCTCAAGGTCAAAGGAGAACACAGAATGTAATGGTTTTATTCCACTGTAAAAAAAAATTTTTTTTAATGTTTATTTTTGAGCGAGAAAGAGACAGAACGCGAGTGGGGGAGGGGCAGAGAGAGAGAGGGAGACAAGAATCCGAAGCAGGCTCCAGGCTCTGAGCTGTCAGCACAGAGCGCGACGTGGGGCTCAAACCCAGGAACCAGGAGATCATGACCTGAGCCAAAGTGGGACCCTCAACTGACTGAGCCGCCCAGGAGCCCCGGTTTTATTCCCCTTTAGAGAAAAATGGGCTTTGATAGGTAGAGCTATCATTTCAAAACCAAACATTTCCCAAGTTGGGGAATGTAGGTGAGATTTGCTAGAAAATGCTGAATAGGGATTAAGATTTAAACGGTTACTCGTTTATCTGCTAGACAGATGTTATGACGTGCCCGTGAGCTTGGGCACTTCTGGGAAGGCAATGAGCCAGTTTCCACGAAGCTGTCTGTGTTAATTTTAGAAGCAAGAAATATCGTTGACATCAACGAATGCACATTACATTTGAAACAAGTGGTATTGATTTGATTACTGTCCATCTGAAATATACTTTGTTTTATGACATAGAGTAAGAAAGAGTCCAGCAGTGAGAACATAGGAACATAACATCTCTGAAACTTAAGAGGCAAATCACACTGTCCTCTATTCCAGAAACCTGTCATAATTGCTAGCCGTCTCCACAAAGAGTATGCAGGGCAGAAGAAAAGTTGCTTCTCAAAGAGAAAGAAGAAAATAGCAGCAAGAAATATCTCCTTCTGTGTTAAAAAAGGTTTGGCAGAATCACTTAAGCTTATTCACCATTATTTTAAAAGTACCCACTGAACATCTGTCTTATAGGCACCATTGTACTTGCTGAAGCATTCATTCATTCATTCATTCATTCATGCAACATATATTTTTTAAGCATGCCAGGGACTACTTTGGGTGCTGGAATATAATCATGAAAGAAATAGGCAAGTCCCTATCCTCATAGATTTTACATCCTAAGAGAGGATCAAAAAACAAAACTAACTTATCAAGAAAAGTGTCAGCACAAAAGCAATTTCTTTCATATATATATATATATATTTTTTTTTTTTAATGTTTATTTTGAGGGGGGTGGAAGGGGCAGAGAGAGAGGGAGATACAGAATCTGAAGCAGGCACCAGGCTCCAAGCTATCATCCCAGAGCCCAACGTTGGGCTTGAACTCATGAACCATGAAGTCATGACCTGAGCCGAAGTCTGCCGCTTAACCGACCGAGCCACCCAGGCGCCCCAGCACATAGCAAGCAGTTTCTATGTGGAGCATTCAGATACGTGAAAAGGCACGAGCAGCTTGGGGCTACATTCACTTAGGGTTAGGGAAGACCTTTCTAGAGCAGTAACGTTTAAGCCAAGACCTGGGTGATAAGAAGGTGTCAGTTATGCGAGCAGGAAGAGGTAAGAGCACCCAGGGAGAGAGAACATCACGGGCAGGGACTCAGACCTGGGGTTGCCTTTGGAATGGTCGAGGCACGGAGAGACTAGTGATGCAGCTGCAGATGGGAGAGAGGAAGTCCGAGTCGGGAGCAGGGCCAGACTAGATGCCACTCTGTGAAATACAGGCACGGGTTGAGATTTTTATACCAAGTTAGTAAAATGCCACCAGAGAGGTTTTAGCCAGCTTTTGGTTAGCACTTAAGCATCGCAAAAAAAATTGCACATTGGCTATTATTGGCTTGTAAATATGGGTGCCAGACAAGTTAAGGGGCTCTTATATCAGTTCAGATGAAAGACAATGGTGGCTTGGATGCAGGTGGGGGAATTCGGGATGGACAAAAATGTCCCTGCCTTTCCAAGTTTAGGGATCACTCAACCATGGTCTCAGAACATCTGGTGCCTACTACCGAAAAGCACCTGGCACATTTTTCCCTGAAAAAAGTAATCTGGGAGACAAAAGACTTATTGACATCAAAACCACAAGCTTTTCACTATTCTTCCATATAATTATAGGAGTTAAAGGACATGGTTTGGCGACATGAATTGCATGTATGTGATCAATTTCAAAATAGTGCCGTGCGTGGAGTTTGTGATGGTTCACTTTCCCAGATTGATAATCAGTGGTTCTCTTTCAGGTGAGATTTTGGGACTGCTAGGACCTAACGGTGCCGGTAAAAGTTCATCTATTAGAATGATTTCTGGGATCGCAAAGCCCACAGCTGGAGAGGTAGTAAAGAATGGAAGAATGATTTTTTTATTCCCAAACTATAAATTTCGTGATAAATGCAGGCTGTATCTTCGTGAGACTCTATTTTTAGCAGCTTCGATGATTTTCTAGCAGAAATGTATGAACCGATGTCTATTGTATTCATTTTTTTAGCTTTTTAATTTTTGCCTGTTTATCTTTTTAATTAAGCCCTTTTTTATTGAAGCGCAGTTAACAGTGTTAAATTAGTTTCAGGTATACAATATAATGATTTCAACATCTCTATCATTTGCAACAGCGTGGTTGGGCGTAGAGGGTGTACTGTGAAATGAGTGAAATAAGTCAGACAGAGAAAGACAAAGGCTTTATGATTCCAATCTGATAATAGTCTGTCGATGCTCAAAAACTTGCGGTATTTTTTAGCTTTGTGGCGGTGTCTTGGGGAATCGTGAGATGAGAGGAAAGGCTGCGTGTGGGTCTAAAACCGGTTTACTTTCTCAGGTGGAGCTGAGAGGCTGGGGTCATCAGGGAGACAGCATGGTGGGCTTCCTGGGGTACTGTCCTCAGGAGAACGTGCTGTGGCCCTGCCTGACAGTGAGGGAACATCTGGAGGTGTTCACTGCCATCAAAGGGCTGAGGAAAGGGGACGCCACTGTTGCCATCTCACGGTAAAATGAGGTCATCTGGTTCCTTTCGGTCCCGAGGCAGGGAGGGAGGCTGTACCACTGATGCTGAATCCACTAATAAAGAACGGAGAGGAGAAGCGACGCCTCCACCTTTTCAGAGAGTGTCAGTGGTAGGGCAGGGTTGGAAGACGGGAGCTGTTTCCTGCATCCTTGATTGAGGGATCTTTAAAAAACACAACAATGCATATAATGATGGACGGTGTTAAATGAATGAATGATCACGAATAAGCATCCATTTCAGTTCCAAGTTCGAAATTCTAGTTACCCGCCAGGACTTTTTATGAGATGAAAAGCCTTCCATGTTCCAAAACGAACTGTTCTTCTCTCCGATCGTTCGAGTTTCAGAAGAACAGTGCCAGGTTTCCCTCCAAAAGCTATTACTCTTCTGTGGGATCACATTTTCCAAACGTCCTCTTTCGCGCTGATATTCTCATCCTTTTCCCATCAGGCTGGTGGATACTTTCACCCTGCGCGAACAGCTAAATGTGCCGGTGCAGAAATTGACGGCCGGAGCCACTCGAAAGGTGTGTGTGATGTGTGATGTTCTTCTGAGGGCCAGTATGATGGAAGCAGCGAAATAAGGTGCCTCTCTGCTTTTCAGTTGTGTTTTGTGCTGAGCATCCTGGGAAATTCGCCTATCCTGCTTCTGGATGAACCATCGACGGGCATGGATCCAGGAGGGCAGCAGCAAATGTGGTGAGCATTATCATAACCCTCAGAGCCAGGAGTATAACCTTTATGCAAAAGTTGTGTTTTTAAACTGATCTCGGGACACCAAATCCACTCATTTCTAATCTAGTGGAGATAATCGGTGTAATTGGGACAATAAATATTTAACACATAGATTCTCTGATGTTGTATCATCTTCATGTGGTATTCACATTAAAAAAAGAAAAAAACCCTTGGGGCGCCTGGGTGGCTCAGTCAGTGAAGCATCTGACTGCGGCTCAGGTCATGATCTGGTGGTTTGTGAGCTCGAGTCCCACGTCGGGCTCTGTGCTGACAGCTCAGAGCCCGGAGCCTGCTTCGGAATCTTGTCTCCCTCTCTCTCTGCCCCTCCCCTGCTCATACTCTGTCTCTCTGTGTCTGTCAAAAATAAATAAATGTTAAAAAATACTTAACCAGAATACCGTTGGCATACCTAAAAATATTAAATATTAATATCAAAGCGTTAAAAATATTAAACACTTCGTATTATCAGAAACCTAATCGATATTCACATTTCTGCTTTTTTAATTAGAAACTTGGCTGATAAAAATGATTCCTAAACTGTATTTTCTTTCTACAATTCTCCCTCCATTTCTCTCTTTTTTTCTACCCTTTTTTTAATGGTAATTTTTTGATGTGCTTCAGGCAGATGATCCAGGCAGCCATTAAAAACACAGAGAAGGGGGCCCTGCTGACCACCCATTACCTGGCTGAAGCAGAGGCCATTTGTGACCGCATCGCCATCATGGTGTCTGGAAGGCTGAGGTGGGTGTCCTTCTGGAGTCTGTGCTTGACCCTCAGAACAAGATTCCCCACAGGAAGGGCGAAATCGCTGTGAGCACCTAGAGTTCTTTCCTTCAGTTCGCTCAGGGATGCCCCTTTCCCTCCATCTGAAATTTGAAAATAATGTAAGAGTGGCTCAGTCAGTTGAGTGTCTGACTTCAGCTCAGGTCGTGATCTCACCATCCGTGGGTTCGAGCTCCGTATTGGGCTCTGCGCTGATGGCTGGGAGCCTGCTTGGGATTCTCTCTACCACTCTCTCTGCCCCTCTCTCTCAAAAATAAATATTAAAAAAAAAAAAGGAATAATGTAAGAAATTTAAGGAGTAACATTTTTTCCAACATGTTTTCCTTCTTGCCCATAGGTGCATCGGCTCCATCCAACACCTGAAAAACAAACTTGGCAAGGATTACGTTCTAGAACTGAAAGTAAAGGAATCGTCCCAGGTGACTTGGGTCCAAGCCGAGATTCTGAAGCTCTTCCCACAGGCTGCACAGCAGGAAAGGTGAAGGAGCTTCTGATTACGGAAAAACCTGTTGGCTTTACCCACTCAAGTGGTTTCTTTTCTGCTCTGTGAGAACTTCAGGATGATTTGACTTCATGATAACAGTTAGGGACCTCAAAAACCGATTTACAGACTCCTCCAGATTGTAAGAGGTTGGAGAGCCACCCAGGAAGCTGTGTCCCCTAGGAAGGGTTGAGGACACCTTGCATGAGCCTCCTCAGCCATCCAGGGCTGGCCCCAACCCAAAACAGGACTTGGAAAAATTGGGGGAAAGGAACTTCTCCTGCATGGAACCCACACGGGACCACGGTTGGCCCCATGCGCCTTCCACAGACCTCCCTGAAAATATTTAAAAGATGTAAATATTTACAGTTTAAAAGATGTAACGTATTTAGGGTGAATTTCCCTCTAGGAAACAAACAGCAGTCGAGATCATCAAACATTCTCCCTCTAATGAGTTTTCACGCCTCAAAACGGAGAACAGAAAGGCGCATGTGTGGACCTGTACGTCTGCGTGTGTTTGTGTATGCCTGCCCGTTGCTGGGGGACGGTGCAAGGAGGCGGGACAAGAACTGAATTTGGAACTCCTTGGAGAGAGGAGCACGCCAAAGAAGCAGGGATAGCAACTGCTATTTCCATTTTAGCCCAGCATGAATATAACGGAACTCTCTAAGGCTGTGCCAGGGCAAGTAACCCAATCCTGTTTCCAGCCTCTTGGTGTTACAACTCCAAGAAGCGATTTTGATCTAGGTGGGATGGCCATGGGTGGCAAGGCTGGAAGAGGAAGGGCTGGGCTGAAAGGGGCCGGGCCTGGAGGTGTGAGCAGCTCTAGGGCCAGCCGGGGGCATCAGACAGCCATTTGAGGATGAGCTGAGACTAGGCACGAAGTCATGCAGCTGGAAGTGGCAAGTGGAAACAAGACGCCACGAATCCGAATCCATTCCGGCTCTTCCTGTCCTCAGAGCTCAGGGAAGTTTATAGTTAAAGCCTTTTGAACTTTCCCTAGTCTGTCCCTCTCTCTGAACCTCACATCCCCCTTCCCTTAGATTTCTAGTGACAAAGATGAAATATTAATTAATTAATTAAAACCTAATTTAAAAAAATTTTTTTAACGTTTATTTATTTTTGGGACAGAGACAGAGCATGAACGGGGGAGGGGCAGAGAGAGAGGGAGACACAGAATCTGAAACAGGCTCCAGGCTCCGAGCCATCAGCCCAGAGCCTGACGCGGGGCTCGAACTCACGGACCGCGAGATCGTGACCTGGCTGAAGTCGGACGCTTAACCGACTGCGCCACCCAGGCGCCCCTTAAAATTTTTTTTTAATGTTTATTTATTTGTGAGAGACAGAGACAGAGCAGGAGCGGGGAAGGAGCAGCGAGAGAGGGAGACACAGAATCCGAAGTGGGCTCCAGGGTCTGAGCTGTCAGCACAGAGCCCGACACGGGGCTTGAACTCACGAACGGCAAGATCATGACCTGAGCCCAAGTCGGCGCTTAACCGACAGAGCCACCCAGGCGCCCCTAATTGCAACCTAATTTAAACTAAGCAAAGGGATCAGTTCAGACGCCCGTGTTCAACAACAATAAGAGAAAGGTTTACATACACTGAACATATATGCAGATAAGCTGCATTATTTCTAGGAGAATTTGCTCCAACAGCCAGCCACCAAAGACCTTTTAAGGATTTTCCATCGGTCATGTTATTTGTTCTATATGTAAGCCATACGTTAACTGGCATTATTTTTATTTTCTTCAGAGGAAACTGATGTTAATATCAGTATTTATTTTGATGGTCATCTTCTCCCCTTGAAACTCAACGTCAAATATGACATTTTTCGTATTCCCAGGTGTTCGTCCTTCTTGGCCTATAAGATACCTTTGGCGGATGTGTACCCTCTATCTCAGACCTTTCACAAATTAGAGGCAGGTAAGAGTTATCCTTATAAAATAAAATTTGGAAGAATCTGTTCAGACTTAGGTAATAATTTCGTGGTAGATAATTGTGTAATATATTTTTCTTTTGTTTAAGTTTATTTTGAGAGAGAGAGAGAGAGAGAGCATGAGCAGGGGAGGGGCAGAAAGAGGGGGAGAGAGACAATCCCAATCAGGCTCTGCACTGTCAGCCTGAAGCCTGACACAAGTCTCCCATCCCACCCACCATAAGATCATGTGACCTGAGCAGAACACCTTGCCCCCATCCATCAGGAGACCTGCCTCTGTGCCTGTGTGTTCTGCCTTCCTGTCACAGTGAATGAACCGTCCGTGTCTCTTGCTCAGTCTGTCCCCTGCATTGTGCATGGCTCCTCTTGCCACTGGAAATTCTCTGTTCTTCCTCTTCATCGGCTTTCAGCAGACTGTCATGGAGTAATTTCTCACACAGCACAGTGGTGAAAACCCCCAACTCCTGTGCCAGCCCCTCTACCTTGGTAAAGCCACTGAATCTCTGCAGGTCTAAGATGACCCATCTCTAAATGAGGGGTAAGGGAGCCCCGGAGGCTCAATCGGTTGAGCATGGGGCTTCAGCTCAGGTCACCATCTCCCGGTGCGTGAGTTCGAAACCCCCACCGGGTTCTCAGCTGTCAGCGCCCAGAGCCTGCTTCAGATCCTCTGTCTCCCTCACTCTGCCCCTCCCCTGCTCGCTCGCTCTCTCTCTCTCTCTCTCTCTCTCTCTCTCTCTGAAAAAAATAAATAAACTTTTAAAAAATTAGAAATGAGGGGTGCCTGGGTGGCTCAGTCGGTTAAGCATCCGACTTCAGCTCAGGTCACGATCTCGCGGTTTGTGGGTTCGAGCCCTGCATCAGGCTCTGTGCTGACAGCTCAGAGCCTGGAGCCTGTTTCAGATTCTGTGTCTCCCTCTCTCTCTGCCCCTCCCCCGTTCATGCTCTGTCTCTCTCTGTCTCAAAAATAAATAAACATTAAAAAAAATTTTTTTTTTAAATAAAAAATTAGAAATGAGAGGTAATATCAGTGCCCACCTGGCAGGGTCATTGGGAAGATTAAATGAGTTCGTTTGTCAAGTGTCTAGACCTGTACCTGGCCCATCGTGTTTGAGAGAATACGAATCCCAGGTTTATTCCCTCCGCTCTGGACACCCTGACTTCCCAGTACTTCCTAAATGCTACCAGACTTGCACACTCCTGCCTCAGGACTTTGCACTTGCTGATTCTGCTTCGTGAAATTCTGTTTCCTAACTACCCGCCTTGCTTTCTCACTTCTTTCAAGTTTCGCTCAATTCTTACCTGGTAACTATGGCCAGCCCCAGCCATCCTGTAAAAAAAAGAGTGCTTGGCACTTCCTGTTTCCTTTACCTGATTTATCTTTTCTCCCTAGTAGTAATCATCATTTATTATATATTTAAGTCCTTATTTATTTGAGGCCCATACTCCTGCCCTTAGAACGCAGGGGTTTTGTTTTCGCCCCTCCTTTGCCTATGGTTCCAAGGGTGGCTCACACACAGAAGATTCTCACTGGGTGAGTAGTGAACTGTGAACACTTGAATATGTAAATTCGATGACCAGTCTCACGAGGATTTCCCGGTGGGGACGCCCAGCATAGAGCTTGGTATAGCAGATAAACTGGCTGAAGACAGTGACACAGAAGTATTGGGTCCTTTCAAAGTGGAAGGGATGGGATTGAAATCTTCCTTCTGTGTAAGAATGTACCAATCAATTATGTAGTTCCTCAAGGAATTTATACGTCTCCCAAGACATATATACTAAGTAATAAACCATATCAAAATGTAATATGAGAAAACTCTACTATCAAGATTAATTTAATTTGCATTTGTAAAAATTTATTTATTGTCAAGTTAGCTAACATACAGTGTAGCCTTGGCTTCAGGAGTAGATTCCCGTGATTCATCGCTTACGTACAACACCCAGGGTTCATCCCAACAAGTGCCCTCCCCAATGCCCATCTCCCTTTTCCCCATCCCTCTAACCCCCCACCCCCATAACCCTCAGTTTGTTCTCTGTATTTAAGAGTCTTAATTTGCATTTATATTAACACTGACTTTTCGTGATTCCATTCTTTCACCAACCGTTTTGTTTTTCAGCTTTATGTTCTATTTATTTTAATCGTGTGTATTTTTATTTTGTATGCCTTTGAAAAAATCCTTAGTAATAAATTGTAAGCATCTGCTATTTGTCTTTTTTTTCCACCCCCCCTCCCAGTGAAACATAAATTTAACCTGGAAGAATACAGCCTCTCCCAGTGCACATTGGAAAAGGTGGGTCAGCTTTGATGGTTTTGTATCATTCCTGTAAATTTCACACGCTAGTACCATTTATATTTCTTATTAATTTGGAAGACAATAAACAACTTGATATTCTTTTTCCTTCTGCTATGTCTCCTGGTTAGGTATTTTTAGAGCTTTCTAAGGAACAGGAGCTGGGGAATTTTGAAGAAGAAATTGATACAACCATGAGATGGGAACTCCTCTCTCCTTCAGACGACCCTTAAAAGCTCAAACCTATTAATTCTTTGTGTCATATAAGCTTATGTTATATGTTATAATTGGCAGTATGTATAATTTTAAAAATCATTAACATCAATATCAGGTATGTTTTGTATGTTTAGTTAATAAATGAATAAATTTCAAAATCATTCTTCCTCTTAAATTTAGGAATGATAGAAAATCTGTGATAAAGCCAATACAAAGTATTGATAAAGTTACTTAAAGACCAGGTACCAGGTATTGTGAAAATATGATCACAAGTTTGGAATTTTTTTGAAGTATAACTTCAAACATGGCATATAACTTTGAAATACGACATTTACTAAAAAATTCCCTTGCTGAAATATGTGCTACACGCCCATTTGGAATGCATGAGGTTTATGGGTTTGTTGTAAAACACAAGTAAAACCCAAGAGTCTTCCTCTGAAAACTTTTCAGAAATTGTTTTGAAATTCACAGAGTGGGGAGTCCCTTGGACTCACAAATGAACAAGCACGTACATTGGAGAAGCAGTTCAAACATACTTTTTGAAAATAGGGGCATCACAGCATTTGTTCAGACTTTAAAATTTTTGAATATGTTATTTTGTGATTATGGGAGGTGTTGATTTCTCACCAGCTCATTAGCAGTTTTCGGTGTACAGTTGATCCTTGAACAACATGGGGATTAGGGATGCCAAACCCCTATGTAGTCAAAAATCTGCATGTAACTTTTGACTTCCCTAAAACTTAACCACTAATAACCTACTGTGGACTGGAAGCCTTCCCAATACCAGAAACACATATTTTGTATGTCATGTTTCATCTGCTGTGTTCTTGCAATAAGTAAGCTAGAGAATAGACAATGTTATAAGAAAATCATAAGGAAAAATACATAGTCTGTACTGTATGATAAAAAATCCATATGTAAGTAAGCCTGCACAGTTAAAACCCATGTAGTTCAAGGGCCAACTGTATTTTCTGCTATTTTAAAATCACTTCCCTCTTACATATGTATATGTACATGTGTTTCTATCTGTATACACACATGCATGTATCATTTTTATTACTAAATTTTAAAAAATATGTGTGTGCTTTACATGTAATTTTATTTTTTTTCCTTAAGCAATAGTTATTTCATTTTGAATATCACCAGAAAATTTTTTGGATACCAAGCAGTATTCTTGATGTCCTTTTTTTTTTTTTTTTTTTTTTTTTTTTTTGGTGATGTTATATGACTTAAAACAAATTGTGATACTTGTTGAAGAACATTTGCATAACGGAGAAAAATATAGAAATGGAATAAAATTGAATAAAAGAATCAGCACACTTTCTCCACACCAAAAAAAAACAAAAATCAACTTCTTTCTTTAGTGAACTCTTTTACAGGGGTGGAATCATTATAGTATACATAACTTCTTAATTAAACATATATGCATATTTGCTGATAAAACATTGGAATTGTTTTAATTTACTTTTAAACTTATGGCGGAGTTCTAGCTTTCTATGTTTGCATTTTATTTTGTGTTAATTATTTGTATTATTTGTTCATTTACTCTTGTACTTTAATCTTTTTCATATCCATTTTGTAAACTTTCATACAATTAAATATTTATCTGCATATATTACATTACATACATCAAAATTATATCTGGAACATTATATTTCTAAATCCATGATAAATGATCGTACTGTTTATTCAGGATCCTTCGCACCCTGTAAAGACAAATTCATATCATAATGAGAGTTGCATTTAAATTCTTCCTAAAACTCAGGCAATAAATTCTCCTGTCTTGCTCAGATGTACAAGACCACAACATACATAACCATTCACGTAATGATATGATGAAATCTTTGCTTCTATTCATTATAAGTTATGTGTTCTTAAGTGTTGTAGAAATACGTTTACAAAGTACTGAATAACCAATATTAGATGATATGAATATTTTAAAAGATTAAACTGGACATGATTTGCTAAAACCATCATAATATGCTTGTTTTTGAAAATTTGGGTTTTTATTAGGAATATGTTCAAAAGCAGATACATGGGTATGAAAATGGAAGGAGATCAGAATAAAACAAAAGGGATTTTTTACAAATTTTTTTAAAAACTTTTTTAACATTTATTTATTTTTGAGAGGCAGAGAGAGGCAAAGCATGAGCAGGGGAGGGGGAGAGAGAGAGAGAGAGAGAGAGAGAGAGAGAGAGAGAGAGAGAGAATCTGAAGCAGGCTCCAGGCTCTGAGCTGTTTATTAGCACAGAGCCCGACGCGGGGCTCAAACTCACAAACTGCGAGACCATGACCTGAGCTGAAGTTGGACGCTCAACCGACTGAGCCACCCAGGTGCCCCTAAAAGGAATTTTTTTTAAAGGAAAAATAGTTGTATCATCTCAAACTCTATTGTAGACAGGTCTTGTACTGGTTTTGTTCTTTATTTTCCTACTATACCCTTTCCAGGGGAGGCTGACCGCTGTGGACTGTATCACCAATTCCCTGCTTTCATGGTTGGCTTCCAACTGGGTCTGACCAATCCAATAGGAAAGAGCAACAATAGATGCAAAGGTGGAAAAGGAGAGAGATCAGAGGATCTCTTCCCTCTTGCCCTTGTTTTCATTCCTGATGTCAAGCAGTAGATGTATCCTTCCATGCCCATAGCTTTTGCCCTCCGCCAGTTACACGCACCTGCTTCTGACCCCTCTAACACTATTGACCCCAGGAACGTCCTATTCTCACCTAATCTTCACTCAGCCTCCAACAATTCATCAAATTACCATTTAAGGTGTTTGTTCCTACCAGTTCTTAGCTAATCTTCACTCAGCCTCCAACAATTCACCAAATTACCATTTAAGGTGCTTGTTCCTACCAGTTCTGGGCACTACTGGCTTCCGCTTCAGGTAAGCTGATCTTGGCTACAATTCTCTATATTTACTTGCCAAAAAAAAAAAAAAATAAGAATAAGATTACATATAGAATGTCTCTGCTCCCAGTTCCTTCTAACATTTGGTCTTGGACCCCAGTTCCTGACACAGAGCTCCTAAGACCCTTGGAATTTCTTGGATGATAGAAGTATCTTTTGTTCCAATAAGATGACTCTGGTGGGCTGTAAGATCAGCACTGATCACCAGAAAGACCAAACTGTGATTAGAAGCTTGGTATTTTCAGCCCTACCCCTATTCTCCAGAGGTGGGAGAAGGGTTAGAAATTGACTTAATAGTCAATCACACCTATCTGATGAAGCCTCCATAAAAATCCAAAAAGTATAGGATTCAGGGAGCTTCCAAGCTGGTGAATACATCAATGTGCTGGGAAGGTGGTGGGTGCATCCTAGTTCCTGGGTGACTGAGGCTTCTGAGCTTGGAACCCTTCCAGAAGTTACCCCATGTATCTCTTCATCTGGTTATTCATCTGAATCCTTCATCATACAATTTATTATATAATCAACCAGTAAACGTAAGTAAGTGTTCCCCTGAGGTCTTTTATTTAAAAAAAATTTTTTACACATACTTATTTTTGAGAAACAGAGTGAGACAAAGCGTGAGCGGAGGAGGGGCAGAGAGAAAAGGAGACCCAGAATCTGAAGCAGGCTCCAGGCTCCAAACTGTCAGCACAGAGCCTGATGTGGGTCTTGAACCCACAAACTGTGAGATCATGACCTGAACCGAAGTCGGATGCTCAACCGACTGAGCCACCCAGGCACGCCCCCCCCCACCCCACTGGAGGTCTTTGAACTGTGCTAGCTTGTCAAACCCAAGGATGGGGTCATGGGAACCCCATTTAGAGCTGGAAGGCCAGAATCAGAGAAGGCAACATAGGACTCAGGGAAGTCTTGTGAGACAGGGCTGTTAACTCGTGGGATCCGACACTACAGACAGATCGTGTCAGCACTAAATCAAATTGTAGGACCCCCAGCTGCTGTTGGAGAATTGGTCGGTATGGGGGGAAAAAATCCCCACACATTTGGTGGCAAGAAGTGAAGTATGAAAACAAAGGAAAAAAACAAACCTGCTTTTCCCAGACATTTGGTATCAGTGAAATGGAATTTGCTAGAACAGCTCTGGCACATATGGAAACATATGGTTTGGAAAGAGAAAGAAAGAAGGGCAGGGATGAGGAACCCTGATCCCTGAATGGCCACCTAGGCACTTGTGGTATAAAACTGTAACGGCTCTTTGATCAGTTACTAAGGGTAAAAGTTACCAGCGGAATTAGAGATGAGAATAGACCCAAGGAAATGCAAAATAACAAGCATGCGAAATACGCAACCTCTTGGTTATCATTATCTGTAACAGCTAAAATGAGAGAGAGTTCTGAGTTGGAACTTGATGCTGGACCAAGTTCAAATTTGGATCAGCCTGAGCTTTGGCCACTAGCCTCAAAGCTGCCCACAGAGGGGGAAATTATGCCAGGAAACTACCTCTAAGCCCTCTGATCACCAAAAAGGTAGTCAGTGTGGTGGAGAGCAAAACCAGAAAACTACTAAAGCCGGGGGATATGGTGTGGAGGAGATGTCTCATTTTGTGGATCACATTATCATCTTCCTGAGGAACCTTTCCTAAAATGGACTGCGGGGGTAACTAATTTGGGGGCTATGTCTTTGGTTTCGAATGGTGCAGAGTGGAGGAGCATGTTTGGTTTGATACAGGATCTGTAGTCCACCATTGAACAACCCCGGATGGTTATATGTGATTCAGACACGCAGAAGGTTATTCCTGAGGAATCGATTCCTAGGAGACTGGATAAAAGCCACCATGAGGTGTGCTTACCTGAGAAGGAGGGCTGCCCGAGTCCCCCTCCAATTGCCAAGTGGAACACTTCAGATGAAGCAGCGAATGTGCTTTGTGGGCAAGCCATGTGGGATTGGCTTTATGGTGACTAGGATATTCACCCACTAAATATGCCCGTTACCAGGTTATGGTAAATGCTGTGATTAAGGGTGCCTCTTGTCACATGGGCATCCCATGTGACACTACTCTTGCAAAATCGAATGGTCTCAGAAGTTTTATCAGTTTTGCTCTCTCAGCTGCCCCATTTGGATCTTACCGATACCAAGGTCACCAAAGGAATTACAAAAGAAATGGGAGAGACAGAAAGGAGAATCAAGGGACTCCACCCAGCAGTGTGGACGTCTTAGATGGTTGTTGAAAAGGGGGTTGAATGTGGCAGACATAGTGTTGAAACAAAGATGTTCATGCAGCATTATGGAAGCTTGTGTGGGCCAGTGAGACTCCCCATGGGTCCCCCAACATTAGAAGGCCCCCCAGACAAGTTCTCTCCATTTACCCCGCTTGGAAGGAATTCAAAAAGCCAGGCGGCAAAGATTATGTGAGAAACGCCACCCAGAATCGCCTGGGGTATTGGGTAAGCAGATTAATCCAAGTAAATATTGGAGAGGCAGAGTCTTCTGGCCAAGTCTGGTGGGGACCCAAGGCCACCCGCACATGTATGGATAAAATGGCCAGGGAGCTGAAGGGGAGGAGAAGAAACCTTTTCTGGGACTCCTTAACACAGGAGCCAATGCACTGTGATTTGAAATCTCTGGGTAATGCCTTCACAGCAGCTTAATTTAGATCAGGAAGATATAGAAATTAAAAGGTGGATGGGATTAAGGTGAAAGTTTAGATGAAAATTGGGATTTTTGAGCAAACTTTTTGTGAGGTGGCTGGTTCCCCTCTACTTGAATGTATCACTGGGGTGGCTATTACGTCCAACTAGCAATTACTTCCCCTACCTAATATTGTAAACAGAAGGCATGACAGTCCCCCTTGGGCACAGTAAATGGAAACCACTAGAATTTCTCGGGCCCACACAGGTGGTTAATTTAAAACAATGCAGAATACCTGGTGGGCAAAGGGATTACCTCTTTAATTAATGACATGTTAGCAGCTGGAGCACAGGTATCAGTGAATTCTCTGTATAATAGCCCTGTGTGGCCTGTGGAAAAGTCTTTATAGCTCATGGAGACCAACAGTGGACCACTGAGGCTTAAATAAAGATGTACTGTCCAATACATCGGCAGTTCCAGACATGGCTTCAACCACCCACAAAACACAACAGGTACCCCGGGATTTTTTTTTTTTTTTCCAAATGCTTTCTTCTCTAGCTCAGTCTTGGAAGAGAGCCAACCATAGTTTGTTTTCCCACGGGAAGGATCCCAGTTAGCGTTTACTGTGCCATCACGGGTCATCTGAACTCAGCAGCTCACTGCCATGACTTGGTCGGAAGGGATTCGGACCTGATACAGGTCTCCAGGGTAAAAATACACCGTCTTGGTGATGTGATAGTATTGGAAACTGAAGAGAAGTCTTCGGACTGATTCGAATGCAATGGTGACGCACAGACGCAACCAAGACTGGTTAATCAATCCAGCGAAGGTCCAAGGACCTGCCCTGATGATAACATTCTTGGGAATAACCTGGGCAGGAGCCCCATGGAATGCCCCACAAGTGACTGTTTCTTCCCACCCTTAGGACCAAACAAGAAGCCCAGTGTTTGGTGCTTTATTTGGATTTGGGGGAATGCGTATTTCACATCTAAGAATATTGCCAGCTCCTTGAAAGAAAGCCATATTTGCGCGGAGACCTAAATACAAGCATGACATATCTGAATTGTAAAAAGTGGTAGGTCTCTCCTAGGATTCCAGATCTCAAGGCTGTGGTTTGCCCTGAAGCCTCAATCTCCGATGGGTCCAGGAAACATCACTGATTTTCAGTTTGTTTGGCTTTTTCTTATTGTTAGAAGCCAGATGACTTCAAAAGTGTTTGACCTGTCAGAGGTAAAGAAACTTAATTTTAAATCTTAGCAGTTTAAATCTTAAAATTTAAATTTGAAGACCCACCTCAGGCTAGTGGCTACCATATTGGATAAAGTGTTTTTAAAATTAATCCGGATTTCTGGCCTCATCCTAAATGATAAGATTTCAAGGGAACTGAGTTCTGATCATCCCTCTCTCTTCTTCCCTATAATTGCTGCCTCATATTTTAGTCCCTATTGTGACTAACATGTCCCTCCCACCCCAAACACGAGTTAATCTTTGTCATCATTGCTTTGCACAATCATATTTATTTAGTTTATCAATATAATTATTAGTTTTCAACATCCAACTACTTCCTTGTGTGTTCAATCTTTTTCTCCTTGAGGAGTGTCTATTAGTTCCTTCCGAGATATCTATAAAAGAGAAATCTCAGGGGCGCCTGGGGGGCTCAGTCGGTGAAGCATCTGACCAGCTCAAGTCATGATCTTGTGGTTCACGAGTTCAAGCCCCACCTTTGGCTCTGTGCTGACAGCTCAGAGACTGGAGCCTGCTTTGGATTCTGTGTCTCCTTCTCTCTCTGTCCCTCCCCACTCACCCTCTGTCTCTCTCTCTCTCTCTCTCAAAAATAAGTATTAAAAAAATAAATAAATAAAACAAATTAAAATTTAAAAAAAGCACAATCTCAGATTTTGTTTAAAGATATGACTGTTTTATCCTTACACGTGAATTATATTTTAGCTAGCTTTATCAATCAGCCTTTGCTAAACCACCTAAAATTTAACTGGCTTAAAATAACAGTCTTATTTTAGCTCTGTTTTCCTGTCTCATTTCTGGCATCCGGGTGTTTATTTTCATTTGAATTTGATCTCTATTCTTGTTATATTTTATTCATGCATTTTAAGTCTTTGTTGAGGGAACAAACACATCAGCATCACCCAACTATTGGTAGAAATCTTGTGATGGTCTTTTAAAATTATACCATGTGCTATTTCGATGCAAATGATCAATTAAAAGGTAGCTGGTCCAACATTTCCTCCAGCTTTTTAAGTGTCACACTAAGCAAACCAGGAAACTTGCAAAAGTACTCCAGGGGCCGGTTTAGAAGGGTAACAATTGTGCGTTGTAAATACTTTTAGGTAACAGAACAGATTTTTGTTTGCAGTTCTTACCGACTATTTTTTACAAAAAGGCTGAGCATCTGACCTTCTTACATAATAGTAAATAATTTCTGGATATTTGGATGTAATCACATATCTAAATCTATATACATGAAAGACTTGCCAAAAATGTTGTGGTTTGAAGCTTGGATCTTTCTAATCTGTAAGAGAGAAGGAGACCAGATTCCCCCGGCTCCATTCAGGCATTCCGCACTGAGACTGGCATCCACCATTACTAACACACCCCCTTTTCACATCCTCCCCTGAGATATTCGCCCACTGTCAACAAAGTCAAGGAGAAAATCAATGGCAATATTGCTCAGTTCTTTCAAACCCAATGAGCTGTGTGCAGCTTCTATAAATCTATCAACAGCTTTGAGTGATGTACTTATAATTGATGATTATGTCCAAAAAGCCCCAGGTGTAACAGTCTTATGTAAAGTAAAACAAAAGAGGTGGGGGGGGGGAAGAAACCTGTGTAGACCCAATGACTTTATAAATTCAAAATTGGTGAATATAAATAAAAATAGGAAGTATTTAATTATACAGTAAGCAAATTACCTTTTGTGAAAAGAATGACATCGCGAAAATGTTACAAAATTCAACACTTTTTTGTATTGCTATTTTTGTTACTGAGACACTAGCACAGACGCTCACGTCCTGAGTTTGAATAACTCATCTTGTTCGATAACGAAGTTTTTTCTTTCTTGCTCATGTTAAGCATCTTCAAGTCTTTAGGTGATTCATGACTTAGTCAGTTTCAGTAGCCATCGATAACCTTTATCGATCCACCAATGATTTTAGTCATTGGTAAACAACTTTCGAAAATATGCTATTTGGGGCCGTCAGCTCAGAGGCAAACTTCACAGACTTTCCTTCTGTTTTAAGGAGTCCTACCAACCTCTGCAGAGCTCTCAGCATGCCTTGAAAATTGCTAACATGCCTAAGGAAGACGTCTTCCATTCTTTTGACAGTGATGTCAAAACTCCTAACACCATCCTCAGTGGCCAAGCACATCTGTTGGTCTGGTCTTAGCATTCGCTTTCCACTTCGCAGAAAAAAAATCTCAAGTCTGAGTCTCATCGGGTTCTGACCCAGGCCCTCTTTTTCTACCTCCCACCAAGAAAAAGCAATGCTCCCTCTGTTACTTGATTTCTCCTGGATTTTCAGCATTTCCATTTTTACTTTCCCCTCCAAAATACCATCTTTTAAAGATACCTATCCTTGGCCCAGACAATTCATTTTGGTTACCCCCCAACCAATGGCCTTTCTTTCATAACCAGGCTTCTAGAAAGAATCCCTGAGGGTTTCGTTTTGTTTTTGCTTCCCTATCTCACATCAATATTCTACATCTGAAACTCAAAATATATGTATTGAGCAACTTTCATGTTTTAGGCTCTCTGATATGAACCATGGTGAGGATTCCACAGTACCCCTAAGATTTTTACAGTCTATGGTGGGAGAGAGATGAGTATAATTAAAGTATTAAGAGGCACATATTACCATAGCCATGGGAACACCTGAGAAGGGCATCTATCTAATCCACATGTAGGACGGTCAGAAAGTTTCCTCCAGGAGGAGGCCAGACCCAAGACCTGAAGGACAAGTAAGAATTAGACAGATAATTATCAATTATTACTTATAATTGTCAGGCCTTATAATTAACTTTATAAGGTTATTATGGGAAGATCAGTTGAGAGGAGGAGTTAATTCCAGGAGAGCAAATAAAGGTAAATGAGAATACAGTGCATGAATTCATTAAAAAAAAAAAAAATCACGTATGGGGCACCTGCGTGGCTCCGTCGGTTGAGCGTCCAACTTCGCTCAGGTCGTGATCTTGCAGTTTGTGAGTTTGAGCCCCATTTCAGGCTCTGCACTAACTTCTCCGAGCCTGGAGCCTGCTTCAGATTCTGAGTCTCCCTCTCTCTCTGCCCCTCCCCTGCTGGCGCTCTGTGTCTCTCTCTCTCAAAAAATAAATAACCATGTAAAAAAATTTTTTTCAAAGATCATGTCTAAATTATGACTGGAGTTGGAATGAGGGTTAAGGCACAGGCAGGCTGGAGAGAGGAGCACTGACCGATGATAAAAGCCTTGTGTATTTTTGCGAAGAAGCCAGTGAAGGCATCGATGGGAGTGACATAATAAATATCGTATGTTGGAGTGATGTACGTGGTATGAAAATGGATGACTTTCCAGTTTTAAGACAGTAGATAGGCCAAAGGTAAGACAAAGACAATAGGTCTCAAATACCCAACAAACTTCCAGAAAAAAAAAAAAAAAAACAAAAAGAATGGAAAGGCTAAAAGGGAAGCAGTATTGGGCCAAAATATTCCCTGAAAATTTCCCAGAACGTAAACAAAACAAAAACACAAGTTCTTTGATCACAAGTGACCACAGAGTGCCACGTAGGACCAAGAACCCAAACCAAAACCAAAACCTACACCTAAGCACGTTTGCATGAAACTTCATATACTTCTGACTAAAGAGAAAATCCTAACATATCCTAGTAGGAACAACAAAATAAATGAATGAGAATCAGAGTTCTAGAAGCATTCTTTTTTTACATGTTGATTTTATTTTATTGAGAGAGAGGGAGAGAGAATCCCAAGCAGGTTCCGCACTGTCAGTGCGGATCCTGACGTGGGGCTCCCCGCCACGAACCGTGAGATCGTGGCCTGAGCAGAAACCAAGAGACAGACGTTTAGCCAACTGAGCTACCCAGGTGCCCCCACAGTTATATAAGCATTCTTATCAGCAAAACTAGATGTGAGAAGGCAATAACATGGTTTTGTTTTGGTTTGGTTTTTTTTTGCATTTTTAATTGTATTTATTTATTTATTTATTTATTTATTTATTTTTTAATTTATATTTTTATTTTTTGGTTTCAGGAGTAGAACTCTGTGATTCATCACTTACATACAACACCCAGGTCTCAGCACAACGAGGTGCCCTCCTTAATACCTTAGCCCACCTCCCACTCACCTCCCTCCATCAACCCATAGTTCTCTATCAAGAGTCTCTTACAGTTTGGTTCTTTCTGTTCTCTTACTGCCCACCTTCCCAAATGTTCATCTGTTTTGTTTCTTAAGTACTACATAGGAATGAAATCGTATGGTATTTGTCTTTCTCTGATTGACTTATTTTGCTTAGTACAATACATTCTAGCTCCGTCCACATCATTTCAAATGACAAGATTTCATTCTTTTTTGATGGCATTCTTTTTGATGTGTGTGTGTATGTATATATGCGTATAATGGAATGTACATACGTATATTTACACACACACCACATATGTATATAAACACACCACATCTTCTTTATACACTCACCAGTTGATGGACATCTGGGCCCTCTCCATAGTTTGGCTATTGTTGATAATGCTGCTGTAAAAATTGGGGTGCACGTACCCCTTCAAATCCATATTTTGTGTCCTTTGGATAAATACCTAATAGTGCAATTACTGGAACATAGGGTAGTTCTATTTTGAATTTTTTGAGGAACTTTCATACTGTTCTCCAGAGTGGCTGTACAAGTTTGCATTTCCACCAACAGTTCAAGGTTCCTTTTTCTCCACATCCTCTCCAACATCTGTTGTTTCTTGTGTTGTTACTTTGAGCCATTCTGACAGGGGTGAGGTGGTTTTTCATCGTGGGTTTGATTTATACTTCCCTAATGAGGAGTGATGTTGAGTATCTTTGCATCTGTCTGTTAGCCATCTGGATAACTTCTTTGGAAAAGTGTCTATTCATGTCTTCTGCTCATTTCTTAACTGGGTTGTATGGGTTTTGGGTGTTGGGTTTGATAAGTTCTTTATAGATGTTGGACACTAACCCTTTGCCAGATATGTCCTTTGCAAATATCTTCTCCCATTATGTAGGCTGTCTTTTCATTTTGTTGATTGTTTCCTTCGCTGTGCAGAAACTTTTTATCTTGATGAAGTCCCAGTAGTTCATATTTGCTTTCGTTTCCCTTGCCTTCATCATCGTGTGTAGTAAGAAGTTGCCCCGGCCAAGGTCAAAGAGGTTGCCACTTGTGTTCTCCTCTAGGATTTTGATGGTTTCCTGTCTCACCTTCAGGTATTTCATCCATTTTGAATTTATCTTCGTGTATGGTGTAAGAAAGTGGTCCAATTTCATTGCATGCCGCTGTCCAGTTTTCCCAACACCATTTATTGAAGAGCCTATCTTTTTTCCATTGGATATTCTTTCCTGCTTTATCAAAGGGTAGTTGACAAATTTGTATTCTGTTCCATTGATCTATGTGTCTGGTTTTGTGTTAGCACCATACGGTCTTGATGACTACAGCTCTGTAATATAGCTTGAAATCTGGAATTGTGATGTCTCCAGTTTTGTGTTTCTTTTTCAGAATTGCTTTGGCTATTTGGGGTCTTTTGTGATTCCATGTGAATTTTAGGGTTGTCTGTCCAAGCTCTGCCAAAAATGCTAGTTTGATAGGATGGCACTGAATGTGTAGTTTGCTTTGGGTAAAATAGATACTTTAACATGTTTATTCTTTCAATCCATGAGCGTGGAATGCTTTTCCCTTTTTGTGTCCTCTTAAATTTCTTTCATAAGTGCTCTATAGTTTTCAGAGCATAGGTCTTTTACTTCTTTAGTTAGGTTTATTCCTAGGGATCTTACTGGTTTTGGTGCAATTGCAAATGAGATCGATTCCTTGATTTCTTTTTCTGCGGCTTCATTATTGGTGTATCGACATTGTATTGGTTGTACAGATTTCTGCACATTGATTTTTATACCCTGTGACTTTGCTGAATTAGCAATTTTTTGGTGGAATCTTTCAGATTTTCTACATAGAGTATGATGTCCACTGCAAATAGTGGAAGTTTGACTTCTTCCTTGATGATTTGGATGCCTTTTACTTCTTTTTGTTGTCTGATTGCTGAGACTAAGACTTCCAGTACTACGTTAAATATAAATGGTGAGCGTGGACATCCTTCTCTTGTTCCTGACCATAGGGGAAACACTCTCCGTTTTTTCACATTGAGGATATTAGCTGTGGCTTTTTCATATATGTCCTTTATGATGTTGAGGAATGTTCCATCTATCCCTATTTTGTTGAGGGTTTTTATCAAGAATGGATGTTGGGGCTCCTGGGTGGCCCAGTCGGTTAAGCATCTGACTTTGGCTCAGGTCATGATCTTATGGTTCGTGGGGCTCTGTGCTGAGAGCTCAGAGTCTGGATCCTGCTTCAGATACTGTGTCTCCCTCTCTCTCTGCCCCTCCCCCCACTTGTGTTCTGTCTGTCTCTCAAAAATAAATAAACATTAAACATTTTTTATACAAATATATTTTTAAAATTTTTTAATGTTTATTTGTTTTTGAGAGAGAGAATGCAAGTGGGGGAGGGGTAGAGAGAGAGGGAGACAAAGAATCTGAAGCAGGTTCCAGGCTCTGAGCTGTCAGCACAGAGCCTGCCATGGAGCTTGAACTCACAAGCCATGAGATCATGACCTGAGCCAAAGTCGGACGCTTAACTGACTAAGCCACCCAGGTACCCCTATAAAAACAATAGATGTTGTATATTTTTTTTCAAATGCTTTTTCTGCATCTACAGGATCCTATGGTTCTTATCCTTTCTTTTTTAATGTGGTGTATCACACTGATTGATTCATGGACATTGAACCAGGCTTGCAGCCCAGGAATAAATCCCACTTGATCATGGTGAGTAATTCTTTTAATGTGTTGTTGAATTTGATTTGCTAATATCTTGTTGAGAATTTTTGCATCCATGCTCATCAGGTATATTGACCTGTAATTCTCCTTTTTAGTGGGGTCTGTGTCTGGTTTTGGAGTCAAGGTAATGCTGGATTCATAGAATCAGTTTGGAAGTTTTCCTTCTATTTCTATTTTTTGGGACAGTTTAAGAAGAATAGGTATTAACTCTTCTCTAAAAGTCTGGTAGAATTCCCCTGGGAAGCCATTTGGCTCAGGACTCTTGTTTGTTGGGAGATTTTTTTTTTTTACTTTATTTATTTATTTTGAGAGAGAAAGAGGGAGTGCTCACACAAGTGGGGGAGAGGCAGAGAGAGAGGGAGAGAAAGAGAATCCCAAGCAAGCTCTGTGCTGTCAGTGCAGAGTCCAACACAGGGCTTGATCCCCAAAACTGTGGGATCATGACCTAATCCAAAATCAAGAGTTGAATGTTTAACCAACTGAGTCATCTAGGTACCCCTGTTGGGAAATTTTTGCTCACTGATTGAATTTCTTTGCTGGTTATGGGTATGGTCAAATTTCCTATTTCTTCCTGTTTCGGTTTTGGTAGTTTGTGAGTTTCTGGGAATTTGTCCATTTCTTCCAGATTTCCCAGTTTGCTGGCGTATAATTTTTCATAGTATTCTCTTATAATTGTTTGTTTTACTGTGGTGTTGGTTGTGATCCCTCCTCTTTTGTTCATGATTTCATCTATTTGGGTCCTTTCTCTTTTCTTTTTGATAAGTCTGGCCAGGGGTTTATCAATTTTGTTAATTCTTTCAAAGAACCAAGTCTTAGTTTTGTTGATCTATTCTACTGGGGTTTTAGTTGGCTTCTACATCATTTATTTCTACTCTCATCTTTATTATTTCCCCGCTTCTGATGGCTTTACACTTTATTTGCTGTTTATTTTCTAGCTCCTTTAGGTGTAAGGCTAGGTTGTGTATTTGGGAATTTTCTTGCTTCTTGAGATAGGCCTGAATTGCAATATTCTCCCCTCTTAGGACTGCCTCTGCTGTATCCCAAATGTTTTGGACTGTCATGTTTTCATTTTCACTTGTTTCCACGTATTTTTTAAAATTTCTTCTTTAATTTATGGTTAACCCATTCATTCCTTAGTAGGATGTTCTTTAACCTCCATGTATTTGAGGGTTTTCCAAATTTCTTTCTTGTGGATGACTTCAAGTTTCATAGTGTTGTGATCTGAAAATGTGCATGTATGATCTCGATCTTTTTGTACTTGTTGAAGACTGATTTGTGACCTAGCATGTGATCTATTCTGGAGAATGTTCCATGTGCACTTGAACAGAATATATAGTCTGGTGCTTTAGGATGAAATGTTCTGAATATATCTGTTAAGTCCATCTGGTTCATTGTGTCATTCAAAGCCATTGTTTCCTTGTTGATTTTCTGCATAGATGGTCTGTCCATTGTTGTAAGTAGGGTGTTAAAGTACCTTACTATTATTGTATTATTATTAATGAGCTTCTTTACATTTGTTATTATTGATTTATATATCTGGGTGCTCCACACTGGGGGCCTATATATTTATAATTGTTAGATCTTCTTGATGGATAGACCACTTGATTATGTTATAATGCCCTTCTTCATCTCTTGTTACAGTCTTTGGTTTAAAATCTAGTTTGTCTGGGGGCGCCTGGGTGGCTCAGTTGGTTAAGCTTCTGACTTTGGCTTAGGTAATGATCTCACAGTTCATGGGTTCGAGCCCCACATGGGGCTCAGTGCTGACAGCTCAGAGCCTGGAGCCTGCTTTGGCTTCTGTGTCTCCCACTCATATTCTGTCTTTCCCTCTCTCAAAAATAAATGAACATTAAAAAAATAAATAAATAGGGGCGCCTGGGTGGCGCAGTCGGTTAAGCGTCCGACTTCAGCCAGGTCACGATCTCGCAGTCGTGAGTTTGAGCCCCGCGTCAGGCTCTGGGCTGATGGCTCAGAGCCTGGAGCCTGTTTCCGATTCTGTGTCTCCCTCTCTCTCTGCCCCTCCCCCGTTCATGCTCTGTCTCTCTCTGTCCCAAAAATAAATAAACGTTGAAAAAAAATTTTTTTAAATAAATAAATAAATAAATAAAATAAACTCTACTTTGTCTGATATAAATATGGCTACTGCAGCTTTCTTTTGATGTCCATTGGTGTGATAGATGGTTCTCCATCCCCTCACTTTCAATCTGCAGGTGACTTTATGTCTAAAATGAGTCCCTTGTAGGCAGCATATAAATAAATCTTGTTTTTATATCCATTCTGATACCCTATGTCTTTTGACTGGAACATTTAGTCCATTTACATTCAGAGTAATTATTGATAGATATGAATTTACTGCCATTGTGTTACCTGTAGAGTTGGTGATTCTGGTGATGCTTTCTGGTCCTTTTTAGTCTCTGTTGCTTTTGTTCTTTTTTTGTCTTCTCCACTCAAAGAGCCCCCCCTTAAAATTTCTTGTAGGGCTGGTTTAGTGGTCACAAACTCCTTTAGTTTTTGTTTCTCTGGGAAACTCTATCTCTCCTTCTATTTTGAATGACAGCCTTGATGGATAGAGTATTTCCTACTCAGCATGTTGAATATATCCTGCCACTCCTTTCTGGCCTGCCAAGTTTCTATGGACAGATTGGGTGCAAACCTAATCTGTCTTCCCTTGTAGGTTAAGGACTTTTTTCCTTTGCTGCCTTCAGGATTCATTCCTTGTTTGTGTATTTTGTGAATTTGACTGATATGTCTTGGCAATGGCCAGCTTTTGTTGAATTTAATGGGAGTTGTCTGTGTTTCTTAGATTTTGATGTCTGTGTCCTTCCCCAGATCAGGGAAATTTTCAGCTATAATTTGTTCACATAAATCTTCTGCCCTATTTTCTCTGTCTTCATCTTCTGGGACTCCTATGAAATGAATGTTATTATGTTTTAATAAATCGCTGAGTGCCCTAAGCCTGCCTTCATGATCCCTGACCTTTCTTTTCCTCTTCTTTTCAGCTTCTTTATTTTCCATAATTTTATCCTCTATATTTAGCTGACTCGCCCCTCTGCCTCATCTGTCCTTATGTTTATGGCCTCCATTTGTGTTTGCCTTTCGGTTACAGCATTTTTAATTTTGGCCTGACTTTTAGTTCTTTTATCTCTGCAGAAAAGGATTCTCTGGTGACTTCTATGCTTTTTTCAAGTTCAGCTAGTATCCTTATAATCATTGTTTTAAATTCTAGTTCAGACATTTACTTTTATCTGTGTTGATTAAATCCCTGGCCATTATTTCTTCCTGTTCTTTCTTTGGAGATGAATTCCTCCAGCTTATCATTTTAGAGGAAGAAAACAGCAACAACAACAATGAAAAGAATGATAATAATCATAATAGAATGAAATAAAAATTTAAAAATTAAAAAAAAATCAAATAAAAGAAGCTAGATCCTGGGTGTGTTTTGGTCTGCTTGTTAACAGAAGCTTGATAACAAAAGAGAGAGAGAGAGAAAGAAAAGAAAAAGAGTGGGAAAAATTTTTAAAGAATAAGAAATAATAAATGATAAAATAAAATTTTTAAAAATTAAAAAAGTTTTGCTCTTTCTGTGTCCAAGAAACAAAAGAAAAGAAAAACAATAAAAACAAAAGCAACAACAAAAACGAACAAAAACAAAACAAAAAAACAAATAAAGCCAGATCCAGTTTCTCCTAGAGCTGAAACTTTGCAGCACTCCATGAACAGTAGACTAAGTGCATGGAAGGGATTTGCTGGTCTTCTGGGGAAGGGGCCTGCTGCTCTGATTCTCAGGTGGACTTGCCCTAGTGGAGGTGAGCTTGGAGGGCACAGGGGTGTGGGGCTTGGTACAGTGGCTCCATTCTCCACTTGATGGTGGAATTTAGCTCACTGGGGTCAATCAGTGTTGGTGGGAAACTGGTGAAAATGACTTCACCCCACTCTCCAGAGCAGGAAGTTTGTGCCCTCATGTGTGCACGATCAGTCACCCCTTCTATGTCCCCTGTTTCTGTCTCTCTCTGTTTGTGTCTGAGCTGTCTGCCTACCAAGCAGCATCTCCCTCCAGAGTTTCATCACAGGCATGGCTATGTTTCAATACACCCCATTTGAGAAACCCCTGCAGCTCAGACCCGTAGTGATCTTCTGGGGGCGGATGTCATCATGCTGTGGCCGGCTTCTCCCAGGAAATGGTCATGCCACCATGCAGTGGCAGCAGCTCAGAGTTTACGGTAAATCACAACACACAGCCAAAGCCAGAGTTTGCTGCCCTCAGCTGGAGTCTTTGTGTGGGTATGGTGGCTTGATGGTTGGTGCCTGCTGGGTCTTTGGCTCACAGAGAGGCCATATGACCTCTACCGGGGTATGCTTTCTTTCACAAGCTGGATGAGCTACTCTGTCTCCCCTCTTTATTTCTCCTCCCTGCGAAAATGGCTCCCTCCCCTCTGTGGCATCCCGGCTCTTCTCTCTCCAATTCACCTCTCCACACCATGTCCCTGCTGCCTTCTCTCCCTCAAATTATGCAGATTGTTCCATTAATCCTCAGATCGATTTCCTCGGTGTTCAAAACGGTTTGATGTTGATCTAGCTGAGTTCGAGAGACGAGACAGGCCCAGGGTCCCCTTACTACTCTGCCATCTGAACTCCTCCTCGTAACATCTTATTTTTAAAATAAATGATTTAAGACATTTTCAGTCTTAGTCAAAAACAAAGGCATAAACAAACAAACAAACAAAAATCCAGAATGGCAGAGCAACAGAAATACAGGCAGAAAAAACGAATGAACTTATTAGTCAATTTACAAATGGCCGGAGATTGTATTAAAATATGCTTGACGTCACAAGTAACCTAAGAGATGTACGGGAAGTCATTAAGGTGGTATTATTTTTTTTTATCAATCAGATTAGTAATTTTTAAAAATAACTATAATTTCCGGGGTAAGATGTGTGAAATAGACGGAGGGGACTAAGAGTACATTTACCTTGATGAGCACTGAGTAATATGCAGAATTGTCACATCACCATATTGTACACCTGAAATGTGTATGCGAATTATACTTGAATAAAAAAATACCCATAAGTTCTAGTTTTGCCAAGGCTGTGGAGAGTATAATAGCTAGCATTTTACTGAGTGCTCACGCAATGCTAGATGCTGTGCAAAATACTTTACGTGTGTTGTTTCCTTTAATCCCTACTCTACCCCCAAATTCTAAAGTTTCAAATCCTAAAAGACTCTTTTGCATAGTAGCGTACTCTCTGTCTCTTACAGGTGAGTCCCTTGCTCGGCATTGCACAGCTGGTAAGGAGTAGAGCTCAGGTTTCAAGGTCAGATATGCTGGCAGACTTATCCATATGGGGTGGAGCATAGGCACAGAAATAGCAGGTCAAGGGGCGCCTGGGTGGCGCAGTCGGTTAAGCGTCCGACTTCAGCCAGGTCACGATCTCGCGGTCCGTGAGTTCGAGCCCCGCGTCGGGCTCTGGGCTGATGGCTCGGAGCCTGGAGCCTGTTTCCGATTCTGTGTCTCCCTCTCTCTCTGCCCCTCCCCCATTCATGCTCTCTCTCTGTCCCAAAAAATAAAATAAACGTTGAAAAAAAAAAAGAAATAGCAGGTCGTCGGGGGGAAGACAGTTAGAGACTTAGGTTGATTTTCTTTCCCTTGCCAGAGTAAGGTAGGTTCACGTATGTTTGTCAGCATTTAAGGGTGATCACTAGTAGAATAAAAGACTAGAAACTTGTTACCTGGGGCTTTCCACATGAGACGAGAAAAGGACAAGTGGAACCTAAGAAAGGGAACAGAGAACAAACGTGATCAGTGTAGACATGGAGAAACAGGAAAACCACAGGAAAGCTTAATTTGGAGACTGCATAGTAAGATGACTGGATAAAATGACTTGGTCATCGCAGGGACTTACATCTCTCACAGAAAGTAGAAGATTCGCAGACCAGTGAAAAGAAAAACAAAATTCTACTGCTCCAAGAGACATCCTGAAGACAGATAAGAGAATTAGGTAAAAATATATCTGAGAAATGCAAATGGAAGTAATCATCGAGGGCAGGAATATATCACACAAAGGATGTTTCAAGGCAAAGAAGAGAGAGCACAAAACAGAACCAAGCTTGTTTCTTATATTTAAAAAAAAAGACAGAGAGAAAGTTTTGGAGAGTATTTGCCAAAACTCAGATACAGCCATGCAGCTGGGTCCAAGGAAGGACAAAAAACAACAGCAAAGTCCCTGGGAATCAAGCAGATGTTCTCAGCTTCTCTCTCTCTCCGTCTCTCTCTCTCTTTCTGGATGCTGGGCGGCTCCACTCTTCATTCTTTGCAAATCGGGGTGGTTTTTTTTTCTTGCTTTTGCACACAGTGTTAAGGGCTATACACAAGTCCATGGCGCTATAATCAGCCAGGAAAGAATTCAAATAGAATGCTTTACACCACGTGAAATCTTATAAAGTTTCTGGCACTGGAGAATATTGTCACCAAATATACGGAGCAAAAGGCAAGGCGAGTTGTAAAATGTGTGCATCTAAGGTGAGAATCATTTTTTTTAAATATAATTTATCGTCAAATTGATTTCCATACAACACCCAGTGCTCATCCCAACAGGTGCCCTCCTCAACGCCCCTCACCCACTTTCCCCTCGCCCCCACCCCCCATCAACCCTCAGTTTGTTCTCACTATTTAAGAGTCTTTTATGGTGGGGCGCCCGGGTGGCTTAGCTGGTTGAGTATCTGACTTCGGCTCAGGTCACAATCTCATGGTTTATGAGTTCGAGCCCCGGGTCGGGCTGTGTGCTGACAGCTCAGAGCCTGGAGCCTGTTTTGGATTCTGTGTGTGTGTGTGTCTCTCTCTCTGCCCCTCCCCCACTCACACTCTGCCTCTCTCTCAAAAATGAATAAATGTTAGAAAAAAATTTTTTAAAAAAAGAGTCTCTTATGGTTTGCCTCCTTCCCTCTCTGTAACATTCCCCCCCCCTCCCCCATGGTCTTCTGTTAAGTTTCTCAGGATCCACACATGAGTGAAAACATATGGTGTCTGTCTTTCTCTGCCTGGCTTCTTTCACTTAGCCTAACACTCTCCAGTTCCATCCACGTTGCTACAAAGGGCCAGATTTCAGATAAAGAAGATGTGGTTTATATATACAATGGAATACTACTTGACAATGAGAATCATTGAATGAACACACACACACACACACACACACACACACACACACACACACATGAGACATCAGAGCACTTGTTATTTAAGCCACAGACTGGAGATGGTCCGAGCTTTTACCCAGGATCTGCTACTCGCCAACTGTGTGCATTTGGGTACATTATTTAAACTCTCTGGGCTTCATTTTTCTCACCCGTAAGATAGCACCTACCTGAGGAGACTATTATGTGATTGTGTTCATATTTAAGTGTGCCCTGCGTATTGTAGGTGCCATATGTGGCTGCTTAGTAATTACCTTTTGCATAAAATCGGTGCCATTCCACCTTCCAAATGCCAATGGCATGATTTGGTTTTAATCGGCCGGCTGATTCTGAAGATTATTTAGAAGAGTAAAGACGTAGGGGTAATCAAGAACATGTTGAAAAGAAGATTAATGAGGGTGCTGTTGCTCTGTTATAGAGGTAGAGAGATTACGACGTGGCCGCATTGAAGGAAGAAACCAAGATTCTAAAGGAAAAAAATAGCATCTGAAGGAGAGTGGGAGGTACGGGCTCCCACTTATGGAATGAATAAGTCACGGGGATGAGAGGGACAGTATAGGGAATAAAGTCAATGGTATTATAAGAGTGTTGTACTGACAGATGCAGCTACATTATGATGACCACAGCGTAACAGGTAGACTTATTGAATCGCTATGTTGTACACTGGAAACCAATGCAACATTGTGTGTGAACTATACTTCAACTAAAAAAGAGGAAGGAAGGAAGGAAGGAAGGAAGGAAGGAAGGAAGGAAGGAAGGAAGGAAGGGAGGGAGGGAGGAAGAAAGAGAGGAAGAAAGAGAGTCCAGAAGCCAACAAGTTTTTTCTTAGAAAAAAGTTACTTGAGAAACATTTCCTAGGGGTGCCTGGGTGGCACAGTTGGTTAAATGTTCAACTCTCGGTCTCAGCTCAGGTCACGATCTCACAGTTGGTGAGTTCGAGCCCCACGTGGAGCTCGGCGCTGACAGTGCGGAACCCGCTTGGAATTCTCTCTCTCCCTCTCTCTCTGCGCCTCCCCTGCTTGTGCGTGCTTTCTCTCTCTGTCTCAAAATAAATAAGTAGACTTAAAAAAGAAAGAAACGCATTTCCTAAATGATACTCTCTGTTTACAAAATGCTGGTGAGGTTATTAAAAGTGATAATTTTGCATCTTCTACAGAAGACAGCAGGCTTGCAGAAACACTAAGCAAGTTTTTTTTTTAAACTTCCATGGTGTCATGCATTAATGAGTTCGATCTGCGTCTATTTGCCTGACTGAACAATCTCTGGACCCACAATTAGCAAAATAGTACACATGATTGCATAAACATTAAGGGATGGGAAGTAGGTGAGGAAGATTTCATGTGATTATCGTGGACAATGGGACGCAGACGAGCCCATTCAGTTTAAGAACTGCGTGCACAGCACATGGTTTCTCCTTCAGTTGTGTATTCAGAAAGCAATCACAGTGCAGAAGCACCCAACGGACTTACGGACTGCAAGCAGAAAGAGTGTGGTCCTTTTTCACTTTTCTTCTTCAGCCAAAAATAGACTCTGTGCGTTACAAGGAGTTTCGGAATTGCCTTGTCTTCAACCTAAATGAAATGCTCAAAAAAGATAGAATGGCACCTCTTACCTGTTAAAAATGTTTCTTGAAAACTATGGAGGGGAGCCTGGGCGGCTCTGTGGGTTAAGTGTCCGACTTCAGCTCAGGTCACGATCTCACGTTTGGTGAGTTCAAGCCCCGCACCGGGCTCCCTGCTGTCAGCGCAGAGCCTGCTTCGGATCCTCTGTCCCCTTCTCTCTCTGCCCCTCCCCAACTTGTTCTCTTTTTTTTTTTTTTCTCTCTCTCTCTCCCCCCCCTCAAAAATAAATAAGCATTAGAAGAAAAGAAAAATATGGAAAACAGGACATACTAAAAGCCAGCAGGTGGTTACAGAGAAAGGGGTTTGTTTGCTGGGACTTCTAGAAATAGCAAGCTGGTAGGTCATGAGAATTGCAGGTGTTTTTATAGGATGTGCTCAAAGGATTTTCCTATTTTGCCCTCCCAGGAAGATGCTGTAGACGGCTGGCACGCAGCTGGGATGCAGAAAAAAGTTCATTGTTTTACCTTGAAAAAATTACATCGCTTCACAGCCATCTTTCCGTATCTCGGTTTTAAGAGCTAAATTTCAGTGGAAGATTTTGAGTTGCTTTCTGACCTGATTGTATACTTACAGCTATCATTTTTTAAAACCTTTTCTTTTTCAACCTCGCCCGGCTCTGCCTTTCTCCGAACCGGCTCTTTACTTGCGTTTCTTTAAAAAGACTGTGCTGGGGGCCAGCTCTCTCCCATTAGGGCTTTGTATGAAAAAGCTAATTGAGAAAGACTAGATTCTCTTTGGTTTGATAGTTCCTAATGTTTTGATACGTCCAGCCAGCCATCTGCAACTACAAACTCCCTGCTGAGGAGCTGGCTGGGAGACAAAGAAATGGAAAACTGCGGAGAAGTCACCATGTGATGTGAGCAGAGAGTTTTTGGCAGGCTGGCTGAATTAAGACCATAATCCTTTTCGGAAATCATTCTAAAACGGAACTATTCACAATAAACACGAAATTAAAAGCATGATGTAGTAGTGACCCAAAAGGAATGTGAATTCTTCTCCAGGACATGCAGAGACATGTGGATGAACCGTTTCTAGATTCTTGCCCCAGCTTTCCTGAGAGTAAGTTAATCTCTAAAATTGTGATTGTTTTGCATATACAACTATAACTTACGACTTCGAATAGGGAATGCCAAACATTTGGATGAAAACCATTCAAGGCAGTAAGTTATTTGTTGTTTTGATTTTCCCCCAACCAGCTGAGTGTTTTCTATTGTATGGCTAAATAACCCGTTGGGGAACTAAGTGGTTTTGTTTTTTTTTTTCATTTTTACCCTATGACTAAAGCATGTTTGGACAAATAGCATATATTATCTAAAAGGTATTAGACGGATTGAAAGGAATGTCGCTTTCTGTCATTTCTTTGCAAATAGGGGCTGCTTCCCAAGTTATTAGAATTACTCTTTTTTGTTTGTTTTCAGTTTTACTGCCAGAGTATTTGTAAACATAGAGGTGGGGGAGGGCACACGATTTTCTGAGTGGGTTTTGAATTGTTTTCGCTGGCTGCGGATTTTGAAGAAAACTTAGGGCAACATTTTCATTGACCTTGTTTATATACTACGTCTATAGGAGTCTTGATCTCATTTGTCGTGCAATGTACTTATTTTCTGAATATGAGGAGTTCTTTCTGGCAGGAGGTGACTGGCTTTTTACAGAGCCACATTATTATTTCTAGATCACACAATTTCCGATTCGGAGCAATGTAAGCTAGTTAGATGTTTTGTGCTACTGTGGTGAATAGTAATTTTTTCCCCCTGACATTTACATCAGGATATGTAACAGGGAAAAAAAAAATCAGTCTTAACAGTCCGAAGGAAATACCCACAATCATGACAATTAGGTCATGTTAATTTCTTGTATTCATCAATATTTTCTAGCACATGCATTGCTAGAGAAAGAAAGAAGAGTAGGCATGTAGGCGATGTATTTAACCCTCTCAGATACCATGGCTTACCGGGGTACTGGTTTCTTAACTGGTGACATCGTAGTGTCATTTCAGTTGGGATCTCCAGGCCGTCACAGCCTGCGCTGGTGGTGCTATCTATGGTCAAGAACTCATCCACATCGCTTCTGGATTCCTTTGTTAATTTTTGGACAGTTTTTGAACATAAATTCACGCCCTCATTTGTTCCACAAACAACTCTTTGTGTCCGAAAGCCCTCGCTTTCGTCTTGTTCTCGGTTTTCACGCTCTCAGACTCCCTTTTGTGCTCCGTGTATTAATTTTCATTGCTGCGGTAACAGAGGACCATGAACTTTGTGGTGGGAAACAAAACAGATTTATCATCTTACAGTTTGAGAGGTGAGAAGTGTGATGTGAGTCTCACCGGATGAAAATCAGGCTGCTGGCAGGGGGGCCTTCCATTCTGCAGAGCTATTCTGTTTTCTTGCCTCCTACAGCTTCCAGAGGCTGCCGTATTCCTCAGCTCATGCCCACCTTCCTCCATCTTCAAAGCCAGCAACAGGTTGAGTCCTTTTAACATCACCTCATCTGACTGCCTTTTTTACCTCCCTTTTCCACTTTTCAGGATGCTTGTGATTACTTGGGTCCACCCAGAATATCCAGGATCGTCTCTCTGATTTTAAGTCAGTTGATTGGCAACCTCACTCTCATCCGTTACCTTAATTCTCCTTTGTGGTGTAATGTAATATATTCACAAGTTCCAGGATTAGAAGGGAACCATTATTCTGCCTACCACGTTCCTCTTCAATTATTCCATGCCTTTCAGACTGAAAGAGTAGATTCACAATACTCTTTACAATACACAATGATTAGGTTTTATCTCTGGCAATGCCTCCCGAGGCTGCCTTGAGTAAGTGATCTTCCCATTTGAGTTACCTCCTAAATACCAGTAGGGACCAGAATATTTGTGGCTTTGCTCTCACCCCATGGATAAGATCAGCATTAGGCCATGAATCTAGGAGCCAGAAACAACCTCATTACTCATATGATGGAAGAGACAATACAACTCTATGGTTTCCATCCCTTTTCAATACAGAGCCAAAGGAAAGGAGAACACGACCACCCCGAAAAGCCAGATCTTACTGGCCAATCGACCTTGTGCTCTAAGCTTTGTGCCAAGGCTCAAGCCACTACCCTTGGACCATTTCCTGGACCAACTCCCACTCCTAGAATGTTGGGTTCTATTAAGTAAGGTTATGCTTCATGGTTTCTTCATGAACTAAGATAATTCATGAGCATTCATGCTTTACAAGTCTCAGAGAAATTTTGTCATTCTTCCTGATGGGAAAATAATGAGATAGACCTCTTGCAATTCAATTATGTAACTCATTCCGGTAGATATACTAGTAATTCTTGGGCTCCACTAAGACGACCATACAAATAGTTACATCATACTACCACTACCAGACTGAGTGTTATATCTAGAATCTGCTGCCTTCACTAGGTTTGAAAGAGATCATTTAATGGCTGTTGAGCAGATATGTCCTGAATTATTGTTATATAGGTTCTATGTATATGATGTCCTCTGCAAACAATTCTATAGAGTTGCTGATAACTTGGCCTACCTATTGGAAACCAACAGCCTGGCTGACTGGTAGACCTGTGTGTAAGCCTGAAGGCTAGTCCTCTCTCCCTGTGAGCCTAAGCCCTTGTGCGGATTACCCCCAAGGCCAAGGTTGAGCAAATAAATAGGAGGAAATGGAGGACTTCCACTGACAACAGCAGAGTGCCTACATGGGTGCCTACAAATAGGTGTATGTTGCCTCTGATAATATACTATTAGAATGAGCTTCCAACTCAAGGAACTCCAACTACAAATTTATTTGATTCATGTGTCCATTGTCTGCTCACCCCTTATCCCTATTTCCACCTCCCACCTATCCACTTACACGCATGGGGAAGCAAGAGAACATCATGAATCTGAAAATTATTTTAGGTGCTTCTTTTCTACTGGCAATAAAATGGGTCCCACCACATTGCAAGAATCAACTTTGTCTGTAATGACACCATACACACCCCTTTACCAAACAGACCTTACCACGATAACTATAACTTTCTGTCCATACCTTTCCAACAAGGAGCACTTTCACACCACCGGGTTCAACTCTGACAAGGTCTCAGAAATCTAGACAGCACGAGAAGGCACAGAACTTCAAAGATTCTCTCTATTGTTCAGGACCTTTCTTACCTCTTTGACTTTTTTTTTTTCTGAGAAAATCCAATATGGCTGTAGGGTGAAGAAAAATTGGTTAGGCTATTTTTATTCTTCGCATTTTAGACTCTTTTAGATTCTACGTTTTGCATCCCACATGTACATCATCTAAGGTTTGATTTTTTCCTCCTCATCTCTGCAAATACCCTTTGCCATGGACACACCTTGTCTCCCCACCCACACTCAGATGAGGGGCTTGTCCCCCCGGTCCAGAAGCTGCAAGGTTGGCTCTCTTTGCACCCATCATGGGCTTGTTTTTCCTGACAATTCAGTTCATCAAAGTCTTCTTGCGTCTGTTGGTTTTTGTTCATGCCATGGGACTGTGGTTTTCATTTTGTTTGGGTTATTGTTGTTTCTACCACTGGTGTAAAGATGTTCCACATTCTTCTGTATCCCGGCTGTGGACTTGAAGAAAACAACAATACTGTATTCGTGCACATTCTCGTCACCTTCCTTGACTTCCCACAAGGTGAAACCAGCTGCCATGCTTCTGCCATGGCTTTTCACCCTACGGGTCATTTCAAGGGAAAGAATACTGTGTGGGTTTCAGGGATCTCTGAAGAATTTAGATTCAGTTAACTTTGTCAATTAATTTTTGATTCATAAGCACATTGTGGCACTCCTTTGTGTACATTTCTTAATTTGAAGCAAAATTTAATAATTTGGTGGGGGAGTATCTGTGGTTTGGGGTTAAATCATTCTAGTTTTATCGCAAATAAATATTTCATCAGTGTTCTTTATTTTTGTCCCTTTGGGTAGATTTTTCAAAGGAATGAGGGCAAATCATTTTCTCACTTCCACTTGGAAGATATCAGGCTGGTTTCTGTTCCATTATACATTGTTGACTCATTCCTTCCTGCATGACCACACCTCTATGCTGTCAACTTGATTCCAACCTTCCCCTCTATCCTTTAATTTTAAAAAATCATTACTTTTTGATATTTTCTGTCATTGTATTTGGTACTTGGAGAGTTTTTTTGGGAAATACGCATCTTTCCACTACCTTGAAAAATTAATTTCCATTGGACTTTTCACAATGTTATTTTCTTCAATGCATTTTTCTTGCAACTGTGTTTTCTTCTTTTTGGGTATCTCTTTACCAAATACTTTACTTTGGATCCTTTGTTTGTTTGTTTGTTTCTACTTCATGTAGTTTTATCTCTCTCATTGTTTCTAAGTGAGTTTTAATTTTCTTTGAAAAATTTGTCTCTGTATCATAGGAGATTTTATATTCTTTACTGACTTTGATGGGAATTTTAAGTAGGATTATTGGCTTTTCATTTCTTCTTACCTTTCTCCTTGAATTTAACTATAGTTCACTATATGGAAGATTTAAAACCTTGTCTTCTGTTTATTGTAATAAAGCTGTCTTTTTATAAAAAAATCATATATTTTCTCTGCCTTTTGCAGAGATTACTCTGAGAGTAATCGATCTTTCCTTATGTTCCAGCATTTGGGGGTTCCTGATAATTACTACACAGAGCAAAGCCCGTGGATAAGTAGTCTGAGTGGATCCCTCCTAGAGCTCCTCACCACCTGTCTGGGTGCTGGTAGAATCTCTGATCTTGCACTAAATGGAGAATTGATCCCCACAATCCCTAGATGAATTTCTTTAAAAAAAATTTTTTTAATGTTTATTTATTTTTGAGAGAGACAGAGAAAGACAGAGCACAAGTGGGGGAGGGGTAGAGAGAGGGGAGACACAGAATCCGAAGCAGGCTCCAGGCTCTGAGTCATCAGCACAGAGCCCCACGCAGGGCTTGAACTCTCCAACTGCGAGATCATGACCTGAGCCAAAGTCAGACGCTTAATGGACTGAGCCACCAAGCGACCCCCTAGATGAATTTTGACAACAACATGACACACTGGTTAAGAGTGAGGTCTCCAGAAGTTGGTTTTCTGGAATAAAGCTCTGATTCTGCTGTCCATCATTCGCTGTGTTGGCCTCTGCGAGCCTCATTTCCCTCATCTTTAATATGGGGAGACTAATAGGATCTACGTCAAAGGTTTATCATGGGGATTAAAATAATTGACACGCTAGTTAGCTTCAACTTCCCCTTGTATGCTTTTAGCTTTCTGGCTCCCTTTTCTATACCTGCAGTTGAGAACAGCTGCTACAATGGTTTTTTTTTTTTTTGGTTTGATTGCACAACGTTTCCTATAGCAGACCTTCACACTTACTTACTTTACTTTCTTATTTCAAAATAAACAGGGCAGAATGAGCAAGAGGCACATAAGCGTGGGTCAGCAAACGTGCGCCCTTCTCTGCAAGAACTTTCTTAAAAAATGGAGGATGAAAAGAGAGACCTTGTTGGTATGCTTCAGCGTCTTCTCATGTTTCAAAGAGGAAACTGTGGGAGTTTTCTGGGTGGTACACACTTTATCTTCATTATTTAATGTTTCACATATATACACACACATATATACACTTTTTAACTACCAGGCTGGATTTCTTTGTTCAAATTCTGGACTTTGCTATTACTTTAACTGAGAGTCCTTTAAATATATTATTAGTAGATTTCCTACTGGAGGCATTCTTTAAATAACTGATGTTCAGAAGCTTCCTGAAAAATAAAGCCACATCTGTACATTGCAGAGATCATACTTCTTAACATCTGAACTCATCTGAAACTCATGAAGGAATAGGTATAAAAGTTCAGGGTCAAAGTCAAAGAAAGAGGTAAACTTAATCCAAAATTAATGCAACAAATAATCCAAAATTTAAAAAACCCAGCAACTCAAAGGATACCTTGTAGCACTTCTACACAAGCGTACTTTGGACACAGACAGCATCAATTTGAAAGAAATAATGGGTATATAAAGAAACAGGACAAGAAAGTGGCATTTTGAACTTTTGCTCTATTAACAGAGTATTTTCTTCCAGTGAGAACGATCAGATGGGCTTTGTATAGAAAATTAAGTAAATTGAGAAAAACATAATAAAAAAATTAAATCACCCATTAAATATCCATAGTTCGAGGGTTAATCTATTAACATTTGATTTTATGAACATTGTGTGTGTGTGTGTGTGTGTGTGTGTGTGTGTGTGTGTGTGTGTTGTTTCAACAAGTATGTATTGAATGCTTAGATTGGCAGTAAATAAAGCATACAAAAATCCCTGTGTGGAGTAAAGATTACATAAGTATAAATATAAAAGTTGGGTTCTACTTTATATAGGTGTTTTACTTCCAACCTTTTAACTGTTTTTGACACAAGCATTGTGTCTATCAATTGATCCATCTAGACAGATGCATTTGGTGTAGGTGTAGACAACACATATACTAAAAGAATATCAGGGGTGCCTGGGTAGCTCAGTCGGTTAAGCATCCGACTCCTGGTTCCAGCGCAGGTCATGATCTTGTGGTTTCGGGAGTTCAAACCCTACATTGGGCTCTGCGAGGGCAGCATGGAGCCTGCTTGGGATTCTGTCTCCCTCTCTCTCTACCCGTCCCCGACTCGTGCTGTCTCTGTCTCTCTCAAAATGGATGGGTACACTTAAAAAAGGAATTTTTTTAAATAAGATCAGATGGTAAGTAAGATATATACCTCTTTTCACGCCCATGTGTTTAGAATTGAAAGGCAACAGTGAAGTGTGCTCTTAATGCCAGACTGCAAATGCATTCTGCTGCGTTTCCCATTTCGGAATGTTGTCACAAAGGCAAAGGTTTTTAACGTTCTTTTTATGAGCGGTTTTTTAGGACTATCTTCTTCCACATGCAGGGTGGCAGCAGATAAAAATATGACCTTCCTCCTGTTGATGGAAGCTGGTAACCTATTTCATAACATATGACACTTCTTTATCATTGATGCTCGGGTTTCAACATGACTATAAGCCATTAGGCCATTCATGAAGCAATCCAGCCTCTAACACTCACATGAAAGCGTGATTAAATGTAGATTCTCAGTGGTAATTGGGACCTGATGCCATAACTCTGTCTTGATGCATGGATGCGCATATTTCAAAATATGCAGAGTGAAAGACAAAAGAAAATTGAAACACTTGGAAACTGGGAGAGAAAACTGGTCAAAGCTACACAGAAAATTAAGTGTTTTAAGTTGTTCGTGGATGACTTATCTGTGGTTGAACAGCTATTGATTTGCTTTATTTTTCTCTCATTGCTGTGTAGGAATGGTTTTTCTCATTTCTTCTAGTATTGTTTGCATACCGACTTTCCTCCAATTTACATCAAGTTAATGACTTTCCTCAATTGCCTGCAATGGATCTGGGACGTGTAGATCATTTTAACGATTCTAATTATGTGATTGCGTTCGCACCCGAATCCAAAACAACCCAGGAGATCATGAACAAAGTGGCTTCGGCTCCATTCATGAAAGGTATGTTCTCCTGCAGGTCTTTGCCAAACACACCCCTTTATGTTGGGATTAACTTTTATCCTCATTAGAGTCCGTATCAAAATGAGACAGTCCAGTATTATTCAAATGTATATTAGTGAGAAGATTCTGGAAATGTGGGACAGCACATGGTTTTTAAATCTCTTCAAATACGTAAAAAATATATATATTCCGAAGCTGTTATATATGGAAAGTGGGATATACCAAATAAGTACTTATGGAATAGTCTCTTTCTCTCACCTCCGTGTCCTGGTAGCCCAGGAGTCCCAGCTCTGGCAGAAAGGAGATGCAAAGGTCTTGGACGGGATATTTACAGGGTGAAGAATATTGTCACTCCAGATAGAAGCCTATGAGGAAGAAAAGGTTCTGTCAGAAAGGCTCAGTAGTCAACTGGAAGAGACTCCCCCTGGTCAAACCCGGCATACTCTGAGCTCCAACAGGAATAATAAATGCAATGAGTTGAATCACATCCAATGTATACGTGAAATCCAGGCTTTCGTAACGTATTAAAAGGAAAAAATGTTGCTTTGGGAGGATGGTTCAAAATCAGTTCCTATTATGAAAATCTGTGTATAAAGGGAAAATACCAGCATTTATTCTATATGAAGTGTATTATTGGATAATCAAACAGATGATGGAAAGCACTGTTCCATAAACATTTTCCACTAGTAAAAAACATACGATGGGAATATAATACCACCATTTTGAAAGTGCCATTGAATTATTGGATCTAGGCACTGAGCTCCCATGGCTGCTAATATCTCAAATAAACAACAACAACAAAACCAACCAGATATTCAGAAATCGTGACACTCTGAAGAAAGAATACACACCACTTATGGTCTTGACGGAAGTGTTGGACCTGAGTCTGGTAAGTTTCTGGAAGCAGCTGCCAGACTGCAGGAAATTGCGTGGTTTAAGTGGCCTGGGTTTGGTCAGTACCAGTCATTAGTTTACATTACATCTTTGGAATAAACAAATTATCTCGAGAAACCATTCTCCAAATCTAACAACTTTACGCTCTCTTTGGAAGTTTGGCCACAGGGGCACCCTTGTCAAACGAAATTATAGATTATAATTATAGCATGTATTTCCACTTTGGATAAATCTGTGTATGTAGGAGTGGTGGTGCCACTGTTCCAAATTCATTGTGTTTTAAGCCATTGTTTTAAAAGTGTTTTTGCAGGGAAAGCGTGATCTATTTGCGATCAAAGTGATTGCCACATACCTCCGATTTTATCTAGATTTTAGATCCCCACCCCCAGTACGACTGTCTCATTTGGAACCAGCACAGCCTTTCGCGAATAAAGAATTTTCACCTCAAATAACTTACGCATAACTTAATATGGCATGCTGTCTTTGGACCACATAGAAATCTTCTCACTTATTAGCTATCTCCTTCTTTCATAAGACTCTTTCTTTCGTATGACAGGAAGACCAATCACGGGGTGGCCGAATGAGAACGGCATGAAAGAATTGGATTTAAACTACTCAGTAGATGCAGTGAGAGTCATCTTTAACGATACCTTCTCATACCATTTAAAATTTTTCTGGGGAAGTAGAATCCCCAAGATGAAGGAACACAGAGACCATTCAGGTAACTTTCCTGCTAGAAATTTTTTTTTTTTTGCTATTACATCATTAGTCACTAGAGGTCGCATGTGATAGCTGAACTCTGTCCCTAGCATGTTACTTTTCACTTCTGAACATAAATAAGATTCATTCTTCCCATTATTATTGTTAAAGTTTATTTATTTATTTTGAGAGAGAGAGATCGTGTGGGAAGGGTAGAGAGAGAAGGAGAGAGAGAGAGAGAGAGAGAGAGAGAGAGAGAGAGAGAGAGAGAATCCTAAGCAGGTTCCACACTATCAGTACGAACTACAAACCGTGAGATCATGACCTGATCCAAAATCAAGAGTTGGCTGCTTCACCGACTGAGCTGCTGAGGCGCCCGAAGATTCATCCTTTTTAAAAAAAAATTTTAACATTTATTTATTTGTGAGAGAAGAGAGAGACTGAGCATGAGTGGGGGAGGGGCAGAGAAGGAGGAAGTCACAGAATCCCAAGCAGGCTCCAGGCTCTGAGTCGTCAACACAGAGCCCGACACGGGGCTCAAACCCACGAGCTGTGAGATCATGACCTGAGCCCTAGTTGGACGCTTAACCGACTGAGCCACTGAGACACCCCAAGGTTCATTCTTATTAAATAAAGCCTATGTTTCTAGGTATATTGTTTTATTAAGAAATTATACTTGCTATTATTATTCCTATGTTACTGCTAAATATAACCTGAAAGAGAGATTCTTGTTCAGTGATTCCCAAATGTTTAAAAAAAAAAAAATCAGTGCTTTCTTAGCACAAGCAAACAGAAGAGCAAAACTCAACAAAACATTCTTGGCTAATTGAGAGAATGACATTGTAAATGGTGGTGTTCTTCTTTCACCAAAGCTCACTGTCAAGTAACGGAAGGAAAAACCACATGTGAAGGTTCAATGTTCTGGGAGAAAGGCTTTGTAGCTTTTCAGGCCGCCATTAATGCTGCTATCATTGAAGTGAGTATTAAGTTAAAGAAGGCTAATCGCGCTGTAAGTTAACTTTTGATGCATGGTGCTGTAATGGGCTGTCCTATCTTATCACTGAATTTATCCACTTAATTTATTTGGCACAATGCACTGAACAACTGCTGTATTTAAGCCATGACACTAAGCCCTGAGGATCAGGAAATAAGGACAATACAGGCACTTTTCTCCAGGGATGCTGGATAGTGAGGGGAGAGAAATATGGATATGGAGTCGTCATAAAAGATTAGGTTCTATCAATGGTGGAATTATAAATGCTGCACAAGGCAAACAACGCAGCGGGAGATACTCTGATGAGAAATGTCAGCGGAGATGACTAACAGAGGTGACATTTCAGTGGTGACTTTGAGCAAGAGTAGAATTGTGTCCCTTAAAGATGGTAAATAGGCATGCTCTAAGGAGTCAGGACAAAACTTGGAGAGTTCCAGGAACTACAAGGGGCCAGATCACGAATGAGCATGGATATTTAAACGTGGAATGCACATTGTTTCTTGTAACTGAGAGACAACGTGCGAGGTGATGATTAGCTCGATGATAACAATTTGTTCACTGATACCTTCCCTTAGATCACGACAAATCGCTCAGTGATGGAAGAGCTGATGTCAATTACTGGTATAAATATGAAGATACTACCTTTTGTTGCCCAAGCAGGAGTTGCGACTGATTTTTTCATATTCTTCTGCATTATTTCTTTTTCTGCCTTCATTTACTATGTATCAGTCAATGTTACACAAGAAAGGCAATACATTAAGTCATTGATGACAATGATGGGCCTTCGAGAATCAGCATTCTGGTAAGTTACATGGTAAGTGAAGTGCAATCTATCACGCGACCTAAATAAACACAGCAAGCTAGCCAATTGGACTCCCTATGAAGTATCCTATTTAAACTTGATTCTTGCAGAAAGCAGTGCATTATAAATGAATGGAATAGATTCAAGCAAGTTTGGTAAATGAAACTTTTCCTACTTCTTTGAATTAAAGAAAGCCTGATTCCATAGATGTCTGCTGATACCCGGGTCACTGTGCAATAGAAATGAGGGCTCTCAGTCCCTAGTTGCCATACGTGAGTGAACCCAAATGTGTGAGAACTTGAGGTTTCTAATGTTTGATGAAATATACGTTTCAGATGTCTCGTTAGATGGGGTGGTTGATATCACCCCTGCGTTGAATGAACCAACACTCTGATGACACTGAATGAACAAGCCCATTAAGCTCTTTAAGCACAGAGATTTCTGAGTGGAGGAAGTTAGAACCGAGGCCTGGGTGGCAGGAAATCACGGGTCTTCTCCTTCTGAGCGTTACCACCCCGAGCAAGCTGCTTAATCTCTTTAACCCTCAGTGTTCTTTTCTGTGAAATATTGGTCATAGCATCTATTTCCGTGGGCTGTGAGGATTACAGAAGGGAATGTATTTGAAGTGCTTTGCATTGAGCTTAACAAAAAGTCAGCTGAATATTAGGTGGCACTCGAATAGAAATTTGGGAAGGATCACAGTCTGAGAGGGCAGTAGATGTAAGTGAAGAAACCAAGGAGTGAATCCCCAGTTAACAACAACAAATTTTTAACGAGTTTAGCCAAGGGGTGCATTTGACATACAGAATAGTAAAAGCATGAGTTCTGGACTGCAAAAAGTCATGGTTTGAATTTGCTTTTTTTGCACACTGATGTTATTCTCAATGGTAAACAAGATTTGTAGAATATACAGAATAGATCTAGACATGTGCCCTGTAGTCTTTAAAAGAATGTTAGGCACTATTCAGTTGAGTAAGAAAATCCCGCATATTTTTTCTTTTTTTTTTAATTTAAATTTTAGTTAACATACAATATGCAATATTGTACGTGCAATATGAGTTTCAGGAGTGGAATTCAGTGATTCATCACTTACGTGTAACCCCCAGGGCTCATCCAACAAGTGCCCTACTTAAGGCCCATCTCCCATCTAGCCCATCCCCCACCCACCTCCCTCTGTCAACCCTTAGTTTGTTCTCTATTGTTAAGAGTCTCTTGTGGTTTGTTTCCTTCCCTCTTTTCCCCTCTTTCCCATATGTTCATCTGTTTTGTGTCTTATATTCCGCACATGAGTGAAATCATATGGTATTTGTCTTTCTCTGATTGACTTATTTTGCTTAGCATAATACATTCTAGCTCTATCCGCATCACTGTAAATGGAAAGATTTCTTTTTTTTATTTAAATTCAAGTTAGTTAACATATAGTATAGCATTGCTTTCCAGAGGAGAATTCAGTGATTCGTCCCTTACACATAACACCCAGGGCTCATCCCAACAAGTGTCCTCCTGAATTCCCATCACCCATTTTGCCCATCCCCCGACCCAACACCCCTCCAGCAACCCTCAGTTTGTTCTCTGTATTTACAAGTCTGTTATGATTCGCCTCCCTCTCTCCTTTTATCTTATTTTATGTTTCCTTACCTTCCCCTATGTTCATCTGTTTTGTTTCCCAAAGTCTACATATGGGTAAAATCATATATTTGTCTTTCTCTGACTGACTTATTTCGCTTCGCATAATACACTCTAGTTCCATCCACGTTGTTGCAAATGGCAAAATTTCATTCTTTTTGACCACTGAGTAATATTCCTATATATGTATATTCATATATATATATACGCACACACACACACACACACACCACATCTTCTTTATCCATTCATCAGTCGATGGACATTTGGGCTCTTTCCGTAATTTGGCTATTGTTGATAATGCTTTTACAAGTACGTGCCCCTTCAAATCAGCATTTTTGTATCCTTTGGATAAATACCAAGTCGTGCAATTGCTGGGTTGTGGATTGGTTCTATTTTCAATTTTTTGAGGAACTCCCGTACTGTGTTGCAGAGTGCATTCCCACCAACGGTGCAAAAGTGTTCCCCTTTCTCCAGATCCTCACCAAAACCCGTTGTTTCTTGTGTTGTTAATTTTAGCCACTCTGACCAGTGTCGGGTGGTATCTCATCGTGGTGTTGACTTGTACCTCCCTGGGGATAAGTGATGTTGAGCGTCTTTTCATGTGTCTGTTCTCTGGAAAAGTGTCTATTCATGTCTTCTGCCCATTTCTTAACTGAAGACCCCACGTTTTAATGCTGCCAATTGATACCAATTCAATTTATTTATTTCCTCCAGAAATGTTTGAGTACAAAAGTGGAGAAAATGGATTGCTGGTTTGGTCTAGAATGGGAGTTTTGTCTGGTGTCTCTCTTTTTGTACGAAAATTGTGTAACTCAATACTGAAGGAAACTTTGCTCACTGTGTTTTTAAAAGAATAGAAGGGGCGCCTGGGGGGCTCAGTGGGTTAAGCATCCAACTCTTGGTTTCAGCTCAGGTCATGATCTCACAGCTTCATGGGTTTAAGTCCCACATCAGACTCTATGCTGGTGGCACAGAGCCTGCTTGGGGTTCTCTCACTCTCCCTCTGCCCTTCCCCTACTCACTCTGTCTCTGTCTCTCTCAAAATTATAAATAAACCTAAAAAAAAGAATAAGGGCACCTGGGTGGCTCAGTTGGTTAAGCATACGACTTTGGCTTGGGTCATGATCTCGTGGTCCGTGAGTTCGAGCCCCATGTCGGGCTCTGTGCTGACAGCTCAGACCTTGGAGCCTGCTTCAAATTTAATGTCTCTCTCTCTCTCTCTCTCTCTCTCTCTCTCTCTCTCTCTCCCTGCCCCTCCCCCACTCATGCTCTGTCTCTCTCTTTCAAAAATAAATACACATTAAAAAATTAAAAAAAAATAGAAATCTACAGACAGTCAGAGAAAAGCAAACAATATGCTGAAAAGAAGAGAGAAACCAAATAAATCCAATTAGGAAGGGGGTAAAAAAAAAAAATCAGGACTTTTCCCCCATAAGAAAAGGCTGTGACATTCTATTAATACTGCATACAAATGATATTTAGAAGTTTGTAGGACATGGAGAGATGAAGAATTTCAGATGAATAGAGTGATTGAGCAAAGGGAATCATTACAATTAGGCAAGACTTCTCAAAAACATGATGGCATTTTAAACTTTGAAGAAAACCAAGTGGTCATTGTGGACTCGTTATGAACCAGTTACCACATTAACCACATAACGTACAACACTTCCTTTAATTCTGTTATTATTTTTCAACAGACAGTGAGGAAGTTAAGCGAGATTAAATAGCTACCTCTCAGGGCGCCTGGGTGGCGCAGTCGGTTAAGCGTCCGACTTCAGCCAGGTCACGATCTCGAGGTCCGTGAGTTCGAGCCCCGCGACAGGCTCTGGGCTGATGGCTCAGAGCCTGGAGCCTGTTTCCGATTCTGTGTCTCCCCCTCTCTCTGCCCCTCCCCCATTCATGCTCTGTCTCTCTCTGTCCCAAAAATAAATAAACGTTGAAAAAAAAATTAAAAAAAATAAATAGCTACCTCTCAGGATCATATAGATACAATGAACAGAGGTAACAGAGAAACCCTGAGCCCACATCTGTATGATTAGAAAGCTGGTTCTCTCCCCCTATAGAGAATTTTCTTCCTGTTACTTTGCCGTTGAGAGCAAGAAAAATGTATTTTCATATCCATCTATGTTTCTGTATCTATCTATGTCCTATGTGTGTGTGACTATCTGTATCTATATCTATTCTATATCTAGTCATCGATATCAAGGGTTAACAAACCATGGCCCCTTTATGGACCGACTGCAAGCTAGGAATGGCTTCTACGAAATGCCTTAAAAAATCAAAAGGGGGCGCCTGGGTGGCGCAGTTGGTTAAGCGTCCAACTTCAGCCAGGTCACGATCTCGCGGTCCGTGAGTTCGAGCCCCGCGTCGGGCTCTGGGCTGATGGCTCAGAGCCTGGAGCCTGTTTCCGATTCTGTGTCTCCCTCTCTCTCTGCCCCTCCCCCATTCATGCTCTGTCTCTCTCTGTCCCCCAAAAAAATAAATAAACGTTGAAAAAAAAATTTTTTTTTAAATCAAAAGAACAAAAATATTTTATGGTACACAAAAGTTTCTACGAAATTCAGATGTCAGCGTCTACACATTGTCTGCACGTTGTCCGTGCTGTTTCGGTCCTGCAAAAGCAGACCTGAGCAGCTCTAAGAGACTGTATGGTCCGAAAAGCCTAAGAGATTTACTACCTGGCTCTTCAGGGGAAAAGTTTGCTGAAACCCGCTTCATCACCTGCTCTTTTGTCCACGGGCTTTATATTTTACTGAAAGAAGAAGTCCAGAAACTATACATCATCATGGATGTCTTCCCAGAAAACGTCTCCCAATTAACCTCATTATATCACCCAGTCTGTCTCTTTCTTCTTTTGCCATTAGCTACCCATTTTACCTGTTTACTTGTTCATTGTCTACCTTCCCCGGTCGCCTATGACCTTTGGGGACAGAGAAGTTTTCTACTCTACTAGCTGTTATATTCCCTTAACTCTTGATTCATGGTAAGCTTCCCAAATCATCTGCAGAGTACGTGAATAAATAAAGTGATAAAGTACCAGCCCTCTGAACTGATGCTTAGTTTCTGTGCTAGGCTCTGCTGGGGGTTGATGTATGGTGGCTTCAACTTTATCGTGGCCACTTTGATGGCTCTTATTGTAACATCCGCCCAAGTCGTCGTCCAAACTGGCTTCGTGGTGATCTTCACTCTCTTTCTCCTCTATGGCCTGTCTTTGGTGAGTTGGTGAATTTAATCTCTCTCTCTCTCTCTCTCTCTCTCTCTCTCTCTCCCCCTCTCCTTCTCTTTGAGAGAGTCATTTCCCTCTGATTCTGCTCACACTTGTTTCTGTTCACGGTATTTGAATCTTTGCATGGGACAGTGTCTGGGGAGGCGGGGGGAGGCGGGGAGGAGGAATGGCTATCACATACTTTTGTATTATGAATTTTTTTTTATTATGCTGGTGACGATTCTCAGAGAATTACATACTACCTGAACTTTTTCTCTCCTCTCAGATAACGTTAGCTTTCCTGATGAGCGTGTTGATAAAGAAACCTTTCCTTACGGGTTTGGTTGTCTTTCTCCTCACTGTCTTTTGGGGGAGTCTGGGATTCACTGCATTGTACAGAGATCTTCCGGCATTTTTGGAATGGACCTTATGTCTTCTTAGCCCTTTCGCTTTCACTGTTGGGATGGCCCAGGTAAGAGTTAATGTAGCTATTTCAATTTTTTTTGTTTTTTACAAACATTAAAACAATTCTCTCTGAGGAATTCATGCTACGTGCTCTAAGCATCAAAATTTCCATCCACTTCCAGATACATCTAAGAAATGGGACAGGTTTTATTTTTCTCTCTCAGCATAAGTGGCTTGGTTTTAAGTCGCTAAATATAGACTGATCCTGTATTATGGATGTGGTCCAGCTTGTACTTTTCATGGGCTGTCCCAGTGAACATTTAACTGACTTAATGCTCAGGAAACATGACCTTTAATATTATCGCAAGTATTTGACAACCAGGAATTCAGTAGAAATAAATTTTTCTTTCTAATTGGCCTGATGTATGCGAAACTGAACCTCTTCTCAGCAAATCGGATTCCAGGTGTGACGTCATAACCGTAAAATGCTACGCGTATCTCACGATAATAAGAAAAACTTTCTCCTGTCTTCTGCCCAACTACTGACGTGCTTTTCGCTCCTCCGTGTTTCTATTTTCAGACGGCGTCCCCTGTCTAGAACGCCTCCTTTGTCCACATCCTACACCTGAAGGAATTCTATAGGCAGCCAGCCTCTCCTTTGAGTTTTTACTTCTCAGAGGACTTGCCTACTTCTGCCCATGGATCTCTAAGCCTTTAGTACCTCCTTCCACTGACTTCCCAAATCGCTTTTTAGTTAGATGGTTTCATTGCTATGTCTTCCAATAGATTAGAGCTCTGTAGAGACAGGAACTATGTTTATCTTTTCAATCCCAGTGTTTAGCAGAAACAAGACAAAAATAACTCTTAATACTCTATTTCCCCTTTTAAAATTCAATGGGTGTATCTTTTTTTCCAGCTTATACATTTGGACTATGACGTGAATTCTAACGTCCATTTGGATTCCTCAGACAACCCGTACCTAATAATAGCGACTCTATTCATGCTGCTTTTTGATGCTCTTCTCTATTTGGCCTTGACATTGTATTTTGACAAAATTTTGCCCAGTAAGTAGTAACATAATTGTAATTCAATGCAATTTCACTCAGTGCGTTTCTTTAAAATATCTCTCTACCACATGTCGGATATCAATTATCCAGCATCGCTTTCAAAATTTCTAAAATGAGCCCAGAGGTATTCCGCGCTTTGTTTAGAGAATTGCTTTCTAAGATCTTGTTCTACCACAACACTTTAGATTTTTTTTTTTTCTAAAAAGAGAGATTCGTGGGATGCCTGGGTGGCTCAGTCGGTTAAGCCTCCGACTCCTGATTTCAGCTCAGGTCATGATCTCATAGTTTGCGAGATCGATCTCTATGTGGGGCTCTGTGCTCAGCATGGAGCCTGTTTAAAATTACCTCAATTTTCTCTCTCCCCCTGCGCCTCTGCCCTACTCATGCGCTCACTTGCTCTCTCTCTCTCAAATAAAAACAAAATAAAAATAAAAAGAGATGCTTATAAGAAATTAAGGATAATTATACTCTTAGTGCTTGTATCGGAGCAAGATGGAAAAGCTAGTGCTTGATACTGGGTTTAAGGGTGTCTAAATGCTTCCCAAAGCAGCTGTCTTGATAAGCTGTCCCACGGCAACTCATCCTTAAAGCGGTGACTGATCCGATATGCAATTGCCTCCTGTTCGCGCAGGTGAATACGGACATCGACGTTCTCCTTGGTTTTTCCTGAAATCCTCTTTTTGGTTTCTACACCAGAGGGCTGATCATGTGGCCCTTGAGAACGAAACAGATTCAGACTCTTCACCACCTAATGACTCGTTTGAGCCAGTGTCTCCAGAATTCCACGGAAAAGAAGCCATCAGGTAATAAACACATTACGTGAAAGTGCACATGGAAAACAGGTCGGGGAACAGAGACCTAGGAGGAAAAACACAGATGTGACGGATTTTCCCAGGGGCCTCTTTGGGTCCACCATGCATGCATCCGGGCTGCTGTACTTACCAAAGGCCACACTCATTGCCAAAAGCAACGTTGTCACCATTTACATTTACTGCTATCTTATGCAGAACGACAAACATCAGTGAATAAATAACCTTCATGTTTCCATTTTTCTTTTTGCTTTTTTTTGCTCTTCGTTGCGCTGTTCTCTCTCTGTGCTTCCTCGCCTTCTAACAGACACTGTCATCGTGTCCCTTGTTATGCTTATCTCCTTTTTCTCTGACACACTTGGTGTCTCCCCTCCTCGCTTCCTGATTAATAAGATGAAAAGGAAGAGGCAGATGATGCAGAAGAGGGGAGCCAGGCATCCAGAGACATGGGAAGAAAACCCAAGTTAGGGTACTCACAGCATGAACGTCCTCCCTTCTGAGATGATGTCCGTGTTTTATTCAATGCTGCTTGCTGTATTTCCAAACAACTAGAAATCCCTCAATTCCCCAGGTCTCTGCCCCAAATTTGCTCACCGTGCCATTTGCTGGTGTCTCCTCAGTAAATCCTTTCCGGCCACCTGGGCCTGTGTGAGGGAAAGAGCCCCCAGATTTTCTCACAGCCCCAAAGACTTGACTTCTCAATCCTCTATCTACTTCTACAATGTCCTTAAGACATTCTCCTCTTTTTTCCAGAATAAGAAATCTTAAAAAAGAATATAGAAAAGGAAACCACGAAAAAGTAGAGGCCTTGAAAGGTAAGACACTAACCTCATATTTGACAAGGCTGTTTGATCTGGTGACCACGCCTCACTGTTGCATTGTCTTTGTGGGGGTCCCAAATACCACTACTCTCCTCCATTTGAACACATCATGTTTCCTTCCAAGCAAGTTAAAAACCGTATAACAATTTTAGGGGCGCCTGGGTGGCTCGGTCAGTGAAGCGTCGGACTCAGGTCACGATCTCGCGGTTTGTGAGTTCGAGCCCCGCGTCGGGCTCTGTGCTGACGGCTCAGAGCCTGGAGCCTGCTTCGGATTCTGGGTCTCCCCCTCTCTTTCTGCCCCTCCCCTGCTTGTACCCTGTCTCTGTCTCTCCAAAATAAATCAATAAACATTTAAAAAAATATATAACAGTTTTAGAAAGTCAAGGTGTGCCATAGATACCTTAGGGGTTTGAAAGATGTATGACTATGTCATGATACGCTTTACTTTCAGCTCATCCCCTCCCTAGTCCTAGTATATGATCTTTATTTTTTTTCAATTTTTTGAACATTTATTTATTTTTGAGAGAGACAGAGTCCGAGTAGGGGAGAGGCAGAAAGAGGGAGACAGAGGATCTGAAGCAGGCTCTGCACTATAAGCACAGAGCCTGATGTGGGGCTTGAACCCATGACCATGAGATGACGACCTGAGCCAAAGTCAAGAGTCAGCCGCTTAACCAACTGAGCCATCCAGGCACCCCTAAATGATCTTTATTGTCAGCCCATTTTTAATGACAAAAGTGCTCTTCTCCAAAAAATCGTTAATCACGTAAGAATACGCCATGACAATGCTACAGCTGTAAAATGTGTATCATAGGAGATAGCGTTTTATTTTATTTGTATTGTTTCTTATTTATTTTTTGAGACCGAGACAGAGAGAGCACGAGCTGGGGAGGGGCAGGGAAAGGGGGAGACACAGAATCCAAAGCAGGCTCCAGGCTCTGAGCTGTCAGCACAGAGCCCGACGTGGGGCTCGAACTCATGAACCACGAGACCATGACCTGAGCTGAAGTCAGACGCTTAACCGACTGAGCCACCCAGGTGCCCCAGGAGATGCCATTTTAAAAGGAAGAATTTGGGGATGAATTTTATTTTGAATACTGCTAGCCAAATATGCACATGCTATAAGAAATTATAAAAATTTTGGAGAATGTAAGGTTAATATGTAGCTCTGAGTGGGATTTTTTTTTTTTTTTGTAATAATGCCAGGTCTGGTATTTGACATATACGAAGGCCAGATCACTGCCCTCCTTGGTCACAGTGGAGCCGGGAAAACGACCCTGTTGAATACGCTCAGTGGACTGTCGTCCCCAACGTCAGGTGAGACACAATTATGGGCAAGAACGTGGGCAAACGAATGAGCTGTGCATTTCATTAGCCAACGCGTTTTGCTGGTTCATTTCAATCGTTTGTAGTTTCATTAACTACTAGTCACACTCGGGTACTTAAGAGAAAAGTTTTACAGGTTTCTTCAAGTTATTCTTTTAATAAATGTATGCCCTATTTATTAGGAAAATCTTTGTGGTGTAAATATTTCAAGATAAATAGCTTTATATTTACTAATTGGCATTCCGACTGGTTCAAGTGAATTTTGAGCGTTACATTTTTAGTCAACAGGGTAGTCCTTATAGGGAAATCTGCATATAAGACTCTAGTGAGGGGCGCCTGGGTGGCTCCGTCAGTTAAGCATCTGACTCTTGATTTCGGCTCAGGTCATGATCCCAGAGCCATGACATGGAGCCCCATGACGTCATCAGGCTCTGTGCTGAGCGTGGAGACGGCTTCAGATTCTTTCTCCCTCCACCCCCACCCCCCAGAAATAAATAGAAGATTCTAGTGATTGTTTTCCACTTGTTTTCACTTTAAAATATCTTAAATGAACGTGTTGTCCTGATGCTAACCGTCAAGTGTTATCCTCATGCTAACCGTCAACCTTTCTACTTCTAGGTTCAGTCACCATCTATAATCACAGCCTTTCGGAAATGGCGGACTCGGAAACCATCAGCAAGCTCACTGGAGTCTGTCCACAAACCAACGTACAATTTGGCTTCCTCACCGTGAGAGAAAATCTCAGGCTTTTTGCCAAAATAAAAGGGATTCAACCACATGAAGTGGAACAAGAGGTAGAGGGACATATTCGATGTCACACAGCCATGAACATGAAATTGCTTATCTAGAAAACTCTAGATGTATGCGTGCTATTTCTATACAGTTCATCATATAAACTGCAAAAGGCCCTTAGCAACGAACAGCAAAACGATAGTGGTGTTTTTTTGGGTTTTTTTGTTGTTGTTGTTTTGCTGCTGTTTTGTTTTAACTTTTATTTATTTTTGAGAGAGAGAGAGAGAGAGAGACAGAACACGAACAGGGGTTGGGGAGAGAGAGAGGGAGACACGGAATCCGAAGCAGGCTCCAGGCTCCGAACTGTCAGCACTGAGCCTGACGTGGGGCTCGGGCTCAGAACCGCGAGATCATGACCTGAGCTGAAGTCAGACACTTAACCAACTGAGCCACCCAGGCACCCCAATAGTGTTTTTAAAACAAAATGTTGGGTTTTAAACTAAACATTCTTTTTTTCTTTCCTTCTTTCTTTTTCTCTTTCTTTCTTTCATTCTTTCCTTCCTTCCTTCCTTCTTTCTTTCCATCTTTCTTTCTCTTTCTTTTCTTTTCTTTCTTTCCTTCCTTCCTTCCTCCTTTCCTTCTTTCTTTCTTCCTTTCTTTCTTCTTTCTTTCTTTCCTTCCTTCCTTCCTTCTTTTTCTTTCTTTCTTTCTTTCTTTCTTTCTTTCTTTCTTTCTTTCTTCTTTCTTTCCTTCTTTTTCTTCTTTCTTTCCTTCCTTCCTTCCTTCTTTCTTACTCTTCTTTCTTTCTTTCTTTCTTTCTTTCTTTCTTTCTTTCTCTCTCATTAGGTACAACAAGTTTTAAGGGACTTGGAGATGGAAAATATTCAAGACATTCTTGCTCAAAATTTAAGTGGTGGACAAAAAAGGAAACTAACTTTTGGGATTGCCATTTTAGGAAACCCTCAGGTAAGTGGGGCCAAAACTACTGGTGAATGAGATTAAGGAGTCTGGAACTATTGTATTCAATTGGACTGAATTTGCAAATGGTAAATGCAAGAGAACTGTTCAAATGGAAAATTACGGACTAAGGTATTTCTCCCAAATACATTTACACGTCTATTCTTTTTTAAAAAATGTTGCCTGAAAGGGGAAAATGATTTACATTTCTCTATGGTGCAGGTTTTACTATTGGACGAGCCAACTGCCGGATCAGATCCTTTGTCAAGGCACCGCGTATGGAACCTTCTAAAAGAGAGGAAATCTGATAGAGTCATTCTCTTCAGTACCCAGTTTATGGATGAGGCTGACATCCTGGCTGGTAATTCTTTTTTTTTTTTTTTTTTAGATTCCCCATATAAGTGAGATCATATGGTGTTTTTCTTTTTCTGTCTCTGACTTATTTCACTTAGCCTAATGCCCTCAAGTTCCATTCATGTCATTTCATGGTGGTTCTTGGTTTTCTTTCATGTATCTTAGTGAGAAATTAGGGAGGATGTGCACAGTACGTGTAGATAAATTCCAACACAACTGCCTTGCGTGTGACTGTCATGAACCAAGACAGGAGACTTGCTGTCACCCTTCTGAGCATCTACATCTCCATGCACCTTGTCCCATAGATGGATTCTGATCCTGTTGCAAAATAACTCATCGGTTGTAAATATGTAGCATGCTCTTAAAAATATCTTCTGTTTTATTCAGTAGGAATGTCAGGTGGCTTGAAACAGAGCCTCTCATCATGTGATAACTTTTCTAGAGAGATTAGAGAATAAACTAATGTAGCATTTTAGTTACTGGAGGATGAAGAAACTGGCTTACATATGACTAGAATTAGAATGCAAGTATCTGAGTGGATCATGCTCCTAAAATACACTATTTATGGATGGATCTGTTCTTTGATAAACAATGAGAGAATTACCTTGTAATGCAATTTCTTGTTTTTATTTTCTGCTTAGACAGGAAGGTATTTATATCCAACGGGAGGCTGAAGTGTGCAGGCTCTTCCCTGTTCCTGAAGAAAAAATGGGGCATCGGCTACCATTTAAGGTACAGCCTGTGTTGTTGGGGACACGTTGGAACGTGTCGGGGACAGGAGATCTCAGTATCGGTAGGTTAGAAAAGGCTACAAAATTATGAAGACCATTTCAAGAGAGCTGTGTTAGAATGACCCCACAACTGACCTTTCTTAGCAAGAATGAAGCAACAGGTAGGATCATAGGCATGGATATAAGGATGAGTGAGCTAAGTTTAAACAAAATTTTTGGAAAGTGTTTTCACAACATATCACTTGCAAAGAGAAATTTAGTGACATTCCAGGCCTTCCTGATCATTTTTCCAATGCTTACTTTTGTTCACTGTGACAATCTCAGTAGTCTCCTCTCTGTTCTCCTTGACTTCATCTTCCCCCTCATTCATTTCTATCTCCTTCTCTTCCTGATAATGATTAGTATGCTTATTTAGTAATGTCTATCACTTGGCTGTATTCTGCATTCTTGCTAAGATAATTTATGTATGAAATATTCATATAATCATATTTAATCCCTCAGATAACTGTAAGAAGATGGTATTATTAGCCTCTGACATGTCAGAGAGTTTTAATAACCTGCCCAGTCTCACATCATTTATAAGTGGCAGAATCTTTGGACCAAGATTCTAGGTGTGGCGTGAATCTCTTCCTATACTTCCCACTAAAAATATTAATATTTCTTAAAGCATAATTTAAATCACTTCATCCTCAGTGGTTAAATGTGGTTAAATTCCCTCCATTATTTAGTCTGAGTGTTTAACCTGTTCAAATCTATCATTCCATCATGATTGCTTAGTATGATCCAACGGAATCAGTACTTTCCAACTAAAATGAACCACTTGTGGGGCACCTGGATGGCTCAGTCAGTTAAGTGTCCAACTCTTGATCTCAGCTCAAGTCTTGATCTCGAGGTTGTGAGTTCAAGCCCCGCATTGGGCTCCGTGCTGGGCATGAAGCCTACTTAAAAAAAATAAAATAAAATGAATCACTTGCTGTTTTCTAAGTATGTTCCATGGTTTTGTTGTCTTCTCTCCGCTTAAAGTGGGATGTCTGTTTGACATGTCCTCCTGTGACCCATTTTAACCAAGTTCACATCTTATCCATTCTTTTATTTATTTATTTAGAGAGAGAGAGAGAGAGAGAGAGAGAGAGATAGCAAGCACTTACAGGAGGAGCAGAGCGAGGGAGAGAAAGAATCCCAAGCAGGCTCTGCACTGTTAGCGTAAGGAGCCTGATGCAGGGCCTGAACTCATGAACCACGAGATCATGACCTAAGCCCAAATGGAGTTGGATGCTTAACCGAGTGAGCCACCCAGGTGCCCCCCAATCTTGAAGGTCTTTTCTGAATATTTTCTCCTTAATAAGTATTCTCTTTTCTGGAACCCTGAAAACACTATTTTGAATTGTTGCCTTAGACAATTTACTTAACTTCTTTGATCCTCAGTAATTTCATTGATGTAATAGTGGTAATAATACCCACATTGCAATTAAGGCTAAAAATATTGAATGAATGAATACTTGACAAGGTGCCAAGTGCTTAACTGACTTAGCTCAACTTCCCTCACTCACTTCTTCTATAATTTGGTGCTTTATATTACTGTTATGTTCCAAACTCCTCTAGGGAATGTACTGTATTCTTTCTGTTTGGGATCCTGGATAGCATATCACATAAGGGCCTTGTAAACACAAAATAGTTTTAATTAAAATGGATTTTTCAGGTTTATGTCATCAAAGTCAACTGTGATGCCCTCACCATTCGATAGCCTCAGGAAATTTCAATGGGTGTGACTAAAAATGGTGTTTCTAAAATCCAATGATGGGGTGCCTGGGTGGCTTAGTCCCATAAGCATCTGACTTCAGCTTGGATCATGATCTCAAGGTTCATGGGTTTGAGCCCCATGTCGGGTTCTGTGCTGACAGCTCAGAGCCTGGAGCCTGCTTCGGATTCTGTGTCTCTCTCTGGCCCTCACTCACTCGCACTGTTTCTCTCTCTCTCTCTCTCTCTCTCTCTCTCAAAAATAAAACATTAAAAAAATTTTTTTAATATGTAAAATCCAGTGATTCATAAAGAACTTTATATGTTCTCACCACAAAGGCAGATCACCTTTGACTTGAGTAAGTTTTGGACCAAAAAAAAAAAAATTAGATAACATATATTGAGGGTTTACTTGGTGCAAGGTTTGGTATGATCACACACATGCCCTATTTTATTCTGTCTTTCGAGATTCTTTGAGAACTGACTATTGGAAAACTGAATGGAATTTTGATGGAAATTTGGAAACTCGATGCTGGAAGACATTAAGCCTGAGTTCTGGAATGTATATCAGTGGGACATAGGACCATGTTCTCAATGACTGTACCATACCCCCTCTGTCTTTGTTTTCAACATGTTCGTGGTTTTTGCAAAACCCTTTTATTGCAAAGGGAAAATTCAAAACTGAGCTTGTGGATAGATGGAGACCAAATCGGGCATTTCTTCCACTTCACCCCCGCCGACATCTAGCTGATATATCTCTTGCCTCCAAATAATAACCCTTGAGTTATTATCCCTACACCAGTGCCTCTAGATTATACAGTTTGGACTATATCATTGTGGACTCTGTCTGGACTACATATTTTTAAGTCTTGCTTATTCCATGATCCTAGATACATGTATATTTTTGTCTCATAAATATTAAGGAAGTGACAAACATACTACAATTGTATGTAGAGATGGTGGTGGATAAAAATGGCTTTAACACACTCTTTTTAAATGTCAGTTTGCACCTGAATGAAATGTGCGATCCGGACAGGATAACATCACTTGTTAAGCAGCACATCCCTGAGGCCAAATTAACAGCACAGAGTGAAGAAAAGCTCGTATATATTTTGCCCTTGGAAAGGACAAACAAATTTCCAGGTAACAGAACGTAGACACCACGGAATGGTTTTTAATGATGTTACTAACAATAACAGCGGCATTAAGAATGATGACTGACATCTTTATGCTTGCTAAGTGCATGGAACTGTGCATTAATCATTTAATATCCCCCAAAGTCCCTGCTAATATTAGCCCCGATATCCCCAGAATACTTATTAGTAAACTGAGCCCAAAGATACTCAATATGTTTCAAGTGGAAATATGTGCAGTTAAGGGGTGCAGGAGAACATCAAGGTAAAATTAGGAATATTCAGGACATTTGTTTCAGGAATGAATGAGAGAGTGTGGTCTGGACAAGGAGAGGTCTGTGAAAAGAGGGCAGAGTACTGAACGGGGACTAAAGGAATAGCATGCCAAATGCAGATAGATGGTTTTATGATCAACATCGTGACATAATGTTGTAATCTCATCTTTAGAATGTAAACATTCTAAATTCACCACTTTGAGGCAAGTACAAAAGCCCGGAAACTCATTGCTGTTCCCACTTTTCTACCTGGTCTCCCAATATGCTTTCGTTTGCCAAGAGTTTTGAGGTAGATTGCATTTTTTTTTAAGTGTAACCATGAATATGTGTGTACTTGGGCTTCAAGGAATTTGCCAACTTTTAATGGAGGATACTGGCTCCATTGCTACCTGCTTGAATCAATATGCCTGCATTAATAATCATGGCTAATATAGAAATATAGCATCAGACAGTGGAGTGCAGTGGTTGAAAGCTGGAATTCTAGAGCCAGACTGGGGAGATTCAAATCGCAGCAAGGCTGTTCCTAGCTCTGTTATCCCGGACAGGTTATATCACTCTTCTGTACCTCAGTTTCCTTATTTGTAAAAAGGGGATAACGATAGCATGAGCTTTGTAGTTCCTCAGTTATGAGGATTAAATGATTAATATACTTAAATCGATTATTAAAATATTAAATATAAACACAGCACCTGGAAAAACACCTGACATGGAACAGCATCTAAGTTCACAGCATCTAAGATAGCTTCAGCTGTAGGAGGTGCTACCCAGAAAGACACGGAAGGAAACAATGCTGCCACAGATGACCGTAGGGGAAGGGAAGGAAAAATAAGATGAACACAGAGAAGGAGGCAAACCATAAGAGACTCTTAAATACAGAGAACAAACTGAGGGTTGATGGCGGTAGGGGGTGGAGGGATGGCGTATACGGGAGATGGGCCTTGAGGAGGGCACTTGTTGGGATGAGCAGTTGGTGTTATATATGTAAGTGATGAATCATGGGAATCCAGTCCTGAAGCCAAGACTACACTGTATGTTAGTTAACCTGAGAATAAATTTAAATAAATAAATAAATAAATAAATAAATAAATAAATAAATAAAATGACACGCCAGCATTTCCTGATGCATGCTCATTTCAAATATGTTGAGAAAAGATGAAATGCATTTATCTTAGAATCAGTGAAGTAACTGTACTCTTAGATGCATGCACCACGTCTTGGATACATGTATGCTTGTGACAACAGAAATCTTTATGAAACCCACGAACCCAAGCATTCCATGATTATGTTTTAAATGCATTTCAAAGGAGGGGTGCACAATTTAGAAAAAGGCTGAAAAAGAACCAACCCTTAGAACTCATTGGAAATCATGACTACATCTGTATTTTGTGTTTATCTAACACACCGTTACGATAGAAACCTTTCATTTCTCCCAATATTTGAATTATCTTTTATTCTACTTCCAACCTTCCTGAACTACCCAAAAATTATTCCCAGTATCTTTAAAAAAAAAAAAGTAACCTTCAAAATCCCTAAAAAGACCTACCTTCTTTGAGAACTCTGTGTAATCTTCATATCATGGTCAGACGCTGGAAAAGAGAGAGAGAGTGAATGCAAAGTTATATGCATTGTTTTCCCTTTAATTTATATATATTTTTAAACTAAGGATGATTGCATAGCACCTAATTATCTCTATAAACTTTAGTTCTTTTGCATGTGTTATTAAACTGCCTACCAGTTATTCTTAACAGCATTCTTCTCTCAGCTTTGGGGATAATATTCCTGAATTAATGGGGTTTTAAGATTGAACATTTCCTGCCTTAGTTCAGGCTGTTGTAGCCACCATAGACTGGGTGGCTTACAAACAACAGACACTTATTTTTCAGAGCTCTGTAGGCTGGGAGGTGTCAGATTTGGGTTCCAGTACGGTTGGGTTCAATGAGATACCTCTTGGGGGTTGCAAAGTACTGACTTCACCTTTTATTCCCACATGGCAGGGAGCAGGGAGGGGAAGCCAGCTTTCTTGTGACTCTTTCAAAGACACTAATCTCATTTATGATTATACACCTCCTAATACCATCACACTGGAGGGTAGGGTTTCGACATATGGATCTGTGGGAGGGACACAAGCATTCAGTCCATTTATTAAACTCCCCATAATCAAACAGAATTAATTTTTTAAAAAAGAGAGTAAACAAAACATAATATTGTTTTAAAGAACCCTGCATATGTAGTTTTCTAATGAAACACAGATGTTTACAATTTTATACTCAAGACTCAGAAACACATTGTAGTTCAGGTTATTTTAGAAATAAGGGAATGTCTGTACCATAGCTTCGTTTCTTATGAATGCTGTTGGCCTATCACACGTTTTCTGTTGTTGAAGAATACAGCTATTACCAATCTCATTTCACATTATGTTCTCTTGATGTATTTTTGTGCTTACTTTTAGATCTTTACAGGGATCTTGATAGATGCTCTAATCAGGGCATTGAGGATTATGGTGTTTCCATGACAACGTTGAATGAGGTATTCTTGAAATTAGAAGGGAAATCAGCTGTTGGTGAATCAGGTAAAAAAGCAAAACAAAAAGAAGCTTTCATTTTATCTTTCTGTAGACTACCCTATCTTGAAAATACACTTTGAATGATGAGGTTATATGCTTTTGGAGCTGCTCTGATTCAGTCTGGTCTTGGGTAAACTTAAAGCAGAGAAGAGAGGTATCTCTTCTGTCTCCTTCTTCCCTTTTCTCTCCATGCTGGCCCCCATTCTTGAGTTCCTGATTTTGTACCACATGTCTTACTAAGGGTATAGGATGTTGACAGTTACTTTTCTCGTATCAATTTGAGGATATTATTCCAACGTCTTCAGGTTCCATCGTTGCTGTTGAAAGGTTTGCTGTCAGAATAATTGTCATTCCTTGGAAAGTCGTCTCTACTTAATCTAAGGCAATTCCTTATTTCTGGTTTATGTGTCATCCCACTTGGCGTACTCTTTACTAGCTTCTTTTATTTTTTTTCATTTTCTATGTTTTAATTGATTGAGCGGGTTTTTAAAATCACCTCTTTCTCGGGGACTCTTGGGGGGGGCTCAGTCGGTGAAGCCTCAGACTCTTGATTTCAGCTCAGGTCACGATCTCATGGTTATGAGATCAAGCCCTGTGTGGGCTCCAGGCTGACAGCATGGAGCCTGCTTGGGATTCTCTCTCTCTCCCTCTCTCTCTGCCCCTCCTCTCCTCCCACATGCATGCTCTCTCTCCTCCCACATGCATGCTCTCTCTCTCTCTCTCAAAATAAATAAACTTAAAAAAAAAAATCAGGACGCCTGGGTGGCTCAGTCAGTTAAACATCTGACTTTAGACTTCAGCTCAGGTCATGATCTCACAGTTCATGTGTTCGAGCTCTGCTATGAGCTCAGAACCCACTCGGGATTCTCTGTCTCCCTCTCTCTCTGCCCCCTACTCTCTCTCTGGCAAAATAAATAAATAAACTTAAAAAAAACACCTCTTTTTCCCTCTTATCCACTTTTGAAGTTATATACTTATGGTTATACTTAACTTTTAATAGACATAGATTATTGCTTTCTAAAAGTCTAGAGTAGATCAGTTGCTCTAGGCTTGTCTTCCAAAAGAGGTCACTTTGGTTTTTAATTTTCAATCATGACTACTAAAAAAAGTATTGTCTCTACCAATTTCGTATTTTGGGGCTGGGGGGTGGTGACTGGAGAGGGTTCTATATATACTAGCTTTTCCACCTCAGTCAGAAATACTAAATAGCTTATCTTTTTGCAATGAGTAGATTTTTTCTAGGCTAAATATGGATTTTTTTTCATTGATTTCCTTAGAATGAACGAAGTCCTTTAAAGCTATAGACAGAAAGCTTTTTTAAAAGAAAATACAAGGGGTGCCTGGGTAGCTCAGTTGGTTAAGCATCTGACTTCAGCTTAGGTCATGATCTCACTGTTCGTGAGTTTGAGCCCCATGTCCGGCTTTGTGCTGACAGCTCAGAGCCTGGAGCCTGCTTTGGATTCTGTGTCTCCCTCTCTCTCTGTTCCTCCCCCACTCACATTCTGTCTCTCCCTCAAAAATAAATAAAGATTACAAAAAGAATTTTTTTTAATAAAATACAAGATTTCTTTTATTATGTCATTAGTTTTTCTTCTTGTATTATACCTTCTTTACTTACTTACTTATTTTGCTTTGTTTCCTTTAATAGTTGCTCTAGGGGTGCCTGGGTGTCTCAGTCCATTAAGCGTGCGGCTTTGGCTCAGGGTACGATCTCGCAGTTCGTGAGTTCAAGCCCCACGTCAGGCTCTGTGCTGACAGTTCAGAGCCTGGAGCCTGCTTCGGATTCTGTGTCCCCCTCTCTCTCTCTCTGCCCCCCCTTTACTCACACTCTGTGTCTCTTTCTCTCTCTCTCTCTCTCTCTCAAAAGTAAATAAACATTTAAAAAAAATTTTTTTTTAAGTTGCTCTAGAAATGCCATGAATTAGGTTATTCACATCTTTGCCCAAGATTTCTACTCTGACACCACTTGGTGAAAAGATACGGTCATAGAAACACATAAGCAAAGCACATCTAAGCTGACGCAGCATAAATTCCTGATTTTGTGTTTTATAGACACTGGAATTTGGGGAGAGTTACAAAGTCCTGGGACGAAAGACACCGGGAGCCTTGTTGAGCTAGAGCAAGCATTGTCCTCCTTTAACGAGACGAAGAAATTAATCAGTGGCGTGGCTCTCTGGAGGCAGCAGCTCTGTGCCATAGCAAAAGTTCGCCTCCTGAAGTTAAAGAGTGAAAAAAAAACTCTGTTGACCATGTGAGTACCTGAGGGTTTCAGATATGTTTGGTCCGTGCTCTGAGCCCTTGCTTACGGTCTTTCGCAACACAGGAAGCGATTTCTAATTGCTTTGGTGGGTATGTAATTAAACCAGGTTAACCGCTTGGGGGGTTTCTGTTAATTTCACACAGAACCTGCTCTCCCCAAAGGGTTGAAATAGTGTTTCAGAAGCCTGGCAGCTAGCACGTAGGTCCCATCCCCCAGACTTGCCTCTTGACCCAAGGAGCCCTGTGCCAGCCTGTGTCTTCGCCCCAGCTTCATGCTGCTGTCTGGAACCCGCTTGATTTCCCTATAGCTTCGGGGTCTTCGCTGAGTAATGCGTCCTTGCAAAAACACTACTCTCCAGGCGGGACTCATTCAGAGAAAAAAACATTTGTTAGCACCTCTGCCTAACACGCTATGTTTGCATATCTGCCACACTTATCAAAATAAATCAGGCGTGAGATTTGGCTCTGGGGGGGTGATTAGACGTACACTAAAAACCACGCTACAAGATTAGGCAATATCGGCAAGCAGAGTGTCCAGTATGAGAAAGATTATGCTCCAATATGAGCATCAGAAAAGAACAATTTTCTACGGGGGAGAAATTGAATTTGGTGTAGGAAAACGTAATGGTTAGTTAAAGAAAGAAAGAAGGATGGAAATTCAGGCAGAGGGGCAGTACTGAGTCCGGAGCCACCTGAAAGGTCCAAAGGTCGATTGGTATCCAGTTAAGTGAATTACAACATAAAGTACACGGAAAAGTAAAAATAACTTTGATGCTATATTACATACAGCTGAAGAGCTGGGCTTTGTGAATAATGAGGAAATACCGACATTTTAGTTTTTATTTGGAAAGGTGATTGACATCATTAGCACAGATTGCCAGGAAACCTTAGAAGACTCTGGAGACAAGAAAAACAGTCATTGAGGACAATATTGAAAGAGGTCAGGAAGGAGATAATTAAGGTCCAGACTCGAAAAGGGAAGGCATGTAATAATGACGATACGATAGACATTTTTTTTTTTTTTAAACGATAGACATTTTCAACCATTCAGAAAAGGGACTTTACCAGAGACAAATGAGCAGAAAATGATTGGTCCTTGGAACTTGGGTTTATGAGAAAATGTTGTAACTGGGAACAGGAGGGGGGAAAAGTTCAGAGTGTAGTGATACGCCTGGGCGTTGGTGATTTGCCACCAACGGTGGTCCAGAAAAAGGGAGAAATGCAAGAGGGAAACAGAGGGAAGAAGTGGGAACTGGAGAGAGATTTAAGAGTCCTACTCAGCCAGGGGCGCCTGGGTGACTCAGTCACTTGAATGTCAAACTTTGGCTCGGGTTGTGATCTCACGGTTCTTGAGTTCGAGCTCCCCATGGAACTCTTCGCCATCAACGAGCCCACTTCAGATCCTCTGTCCCCCTCTCTCTGCCCCTCCTCCTCTTGAGGTCTCTCTCAAAAATAAATAAGAGTCCTACTCAGCCAACATCATGAGCTTGAATGACATTTCCAAAAGCGGGGGAGGCTGGGGGGAGGCATTTAGAGAGAGAGAAAGACCAAGCATAAATATGTAGAAGCCATTTCATTTTAAAAAAAAGAAACAGGGAGGAGGTGGGAAGCATGATTCATTTGTTTGGTTAGTGTCTATAATGTATTTCTATTATCATACCCATTGTCTACTCAAACTGAAAAGTCTACAAAAGTCGCTATAGGTGAATTGTTTTCTTCTGCGTTCTCCTCCATGTAGATTGTTGCTTTTTGGCATCAGCTTTTGCCCTCAGCTTTTGGAACATCTATTCTATGAGTTCTATCAAAAGAGTTATTCTTGGGGACTGGCTCCTAATATGTACTTCCTCTCCCCGGGACAACCACCCCAAGTTCCTCTGACCCCCCTACTGGTCATCAATAAAACAGGTAAACATGAGGCTCAAATGTAACTTTTCCGCGTCGCCCCTGTTGAAGGATTCCCCGGGCAGCATAAACCATGAGGGGAAAAATTAAGTCTTGTATGTTTTAGAAAACACATATGAGGCCAAACAAGAAATTCATTTAAAAAGTGAAAAACTCAAGACTGGGGAGTTTCTTTTAGATACACGTTTTGCGAGGTTACTTAAATCCTAAAGTGTATCACATCAAGCAACAAAAAGGGTGGTCGGTAGGTCACTGACTGATCTTTGAAGTCTTTCCATAACACGTTTTAAGTGTTATGCATTCTTGGGGTCTGGGGGAAAAAGTCTGTTCTAAATTTCTAAGAACACAGAAGATCTTTAAGGATTATGATGTTAATTTTGAGTAGTATTTCTACATGAACAGAAATTCTATGTCAATAGCTAGACTCTAGGTAAAGTAATCTTGTCATACTTTCGATATGAAAATGGATTTGAGTATCACAACGTCAATTCTGCCTTTCTAAGGAAATCCTTACATGGTCATCATGGTAGGCTTTGGGTGACACCATTTAGTTTAGTCTTGTTTTGTGTGTTTTTTTTTTTTAAATATTACTTGACCATTGTTTGACTTCACTTTTGCTTCGTTTGATTTTTACCTTCATGGTAGGGTCGAGCATTGATAACTTCGTACGTTCGCTGAGGCAACAGAACATAGCTTTGGAAGTGGATGCCTTTGGAACTAGAAATGGCCCGAACGAGCCATCATACAATGGTGCTATCACTGTGTCAGGTGACGACAAGGTACGTTGGGCTCTGATCTCACCAAAGATGGGGGATGAATGCCATCTGAATAACACCTAATAACTGACATACAAGGCCGATGTAACACAAACAGGTGGGATATCTCTTATTTTTAGAGAAGCTGTACTATAAATATTTACACAGCAACATATAATGAAATGCTATTTGATTTCATTCTTTATTAAATTGTATGCACTATTATTAATAATGAGTTTAAATCTTATCTACTGTGCTCCATTCGAATCACTAATTTAAATTGTATTCTCAATTGGATTTCAACTCAAATGTCATTTTGATGAATCCTCTAATAATAAGTCTGATTAATATCTATTATGAACTTCAGTTTTGTTATCAAAAAAAAAATCAGTGCTCAATTTTTTACAGTAGGCTTTTGTATATTTTTATGGGAAAAAAGCTCAAGTCTTACCTGCTGAACTCTACACAAATGGGTCAAATCTTCAGATAAGTATTTATGCTCAACTATCTGATATTAAAAAAAAAAAATGCCTTAGTTTCCTGCAACTTGTGGGTCATGAATCAGCATCAGCGGATCGCTTAAGAGCTGGTTAGAAATGCAGACTCTGAGACCCCACTCCACACCTACTGGGTATCTGCACATTAATAAAATCTGCAGGGGATTAGTATGCTCATTAAAGTTTGAGAAGGACCACCTTATTTGGCAATATTTAAGATGGATGTATTTCATATAAAAATTGAACTTTCTATGGGGCGCCTGGGTGGCTCAGTCAGTTAAGCGTCTGACTTCAGCTCAGGTCATGATCTCACCGTTTGTGAGTTCAAGCCCCACATTGGGCTTTGTGCTGACAGCTCAGAGCCTGGAGCCTGCTTCGGATTCTGCGTCTCCCTCTCTCTCTGTCCCTCCCCTGCTTGTGCTCTCTCTCTCTCTCTCTCTTTCTCTCTCTCTCTCAAAACTAAATAACCATTAAAAAAAATTTTTTTAGTTGAAATTTCTGGCTACTCTTGAAAAATCCCTTCATGTGCTAATTCTGGCAGTCTGCATTTGGAATTGCAAAACAGTTGCCCAGTTTAGACTTGGACTTCATTCGTCTGTTACTCTTTCTCATCACGACTTCACTTATGTGTATTATCTGCCTAGACCCCATGGGAGTTTGGGGAGAGATCCTTGTAGTAAACAAATGAAAAAAGACGAAAAGACAATGTTATATGTATAAATCACGGCACGTAAGTCTCACAAAGCTTGACCTTTGGCAACTTGTCAGAGTTAATTTTCAGAAATAATTTCCATGCCAATAATAAAGTTAAAAATTACCTTCAGGGCGCCTGGCTGGCTCAGTCGGTTAAGTGTCAGACTTTGGCTCAGGTCATGATCTCAGAGCCCATGAATTTGAGCCCCGCATAAGGCTCTCTGCTGTCAGTACAAAGCCTGCTTCGGATCCTCTGTCCCCCTCTCTCTCTGTCTGCCCCTCTCCCATTCACTCTCCCTGTCTCTCTCAAAATAAATAACAAATAAACTTAAAAACATATTTAGTAGAAATTACCTCCGATCAAACTAGTCCTTAGTACGTCTTAATCAAGTTAGTTACCAGTGTGCTCAGAAAAACAATTTTTAAAAAATGGCATTCTTAATATCAATAAACATTGCTTTAAGTAATTAGATAAGATGCAAGTCACATAATTTATTTATGATTGCAAAACTGCATGCCCAAATAATAATTTCCTTTTTTTTTTGTGCCGGATTTTTAAAAAATGTGTGTATATTTTTGAGAGAGAGAGAATGTGTGTGCATACAAGTGGGGGAGGGGCAGAGAGAGGGGAACAGAGGACCCAAAGCGGGGGGGCCCCCCCTCCCCCCACACTGATAGCAGAGAACCCGATGTTGGGCTCGAACTCATGAACTGAGAGATCATGACCCGAGCTGAAGTTGGATGCTCAACTGACTGAGCGACCCAGGCGCCCCTCGTATATTCTTTTTATCTGGGGGAGAAGTAATTATATTATGTATATGTATATATATGTCCTATTTTTTTTTAAAGATAGATACAGATACAGATGTAACTTTTTTTTTTTACCTTATGTTTTCCCCCAGTTTTATTAAGATATGCTTGATATACAGCACTGTATCAGTTTAAGGTATACAGCATAATGGCTTGACTGACATACTTGGTGAAATGATTTCAAAATGTCATTTTAAAAGAGATTTTACATGCGACGTTGCCACCGCAGGATCCATAGTTGTGAAAACCTACACTTTCGTTACGATAACCACCTGCCTTCTACCTCCAAGTATTCACACGTTCGTAGTTTATAAAATGAATGTGTCGCATTTGGAAAGAAGGCCTAATGTTAAAGACACGCTGTTCTGTGGACTTTTATGGTGACGTTGCTACAAATCACCGGAGGGATTTTGTGTTGTGAGAGTTTAGGCATCAACAGCCACCTGGCTGATGCCGTGGCCAGTAGAGAGCAAAGATGCCCCTCGTGGTGTATCAGGAATTAATCAGATAATATGAGGAATGGCGACATTAATCACTTCCGGTGCCTTGGCTTTCTCGTGTTGTCAATATGTCAAATGATTTTCTACCATATCCCTTCGTTAAATTTTGTGTTTGCTTCCTGAGGACTTAGAATGCATGTTTGTTATATTGTAGGGTCACAGATTCTCGATAGCATGTAACACCAAAAGGCTGAACTGCTTTCCTGTCCTCATGGATATCATCAGCAATGGGCTCCTTGGGATTTTTAATTCTTCAGAGCGCATTCAGACCGACAGAAGTACTTATTTTGAAGTAAGTATAATATTATCTCATTTACCTTGAGCCCTAAGAAGTTTTCAAGAACACCCTTGAAATGCTGACATAATATGTTTGTTTGTCTGTTTTTATAATGTTTATTTATTGATTTTCAGAGGGAGAGAGAGAGAGAGAGAGAGCGAGCGAGCATGAGCAGGGGTGGGGCAGAGGAGAGAGAGAGGGAGAGAGAGAGAGAATCCCAAGTAGGCTCTCAGCTGTCAGCGTAAGGGAACGCAATCTCACCATCTGAGATCATGACGTGAGTCAAAATCAGAGTCAGATGCTTAACCAACTGAGCCACCCACGTGCCCCAATATCATGTTAATTTTTGTGACTTTGTCCTTGAATACATGTATGTTTTAAATTTTTTTTTTTTAGTGTTTTATTCTTGAGAGAGAGAGCGCGCACACACGTGCACAAGCAGGGGAGGGGCAGAGAGAGAGGGAGACACAGAATCTGAAGCAGGCTCCAGGCTCCGAGCTGTCAGCACAAAGCCCGATGCGGGGCTCGAACTCACGAACCGTGAGACCATGACCTGAGTCAAAGTTGGATGCTTAACTGACTGAGCCACCCAGGCACCCTGAATGCATGTACGTTTTAAATACGTATAGTTTACGTTTCTGCGTTCGTGCATACACACACATATATGCAGACACACACTATCTAGCAATGATTATGTAACATTGCAACCTGAATTGGGTGGCTTAGAGTCAATGGAACAGCAGAAAATATAATTAATTGGGAGAAGGAAATGACGGCCTCTCCTCTTAGATCTGTCACCACCTGTCACATCTGTGGTAATGGGACTTCATTGAAACAGCCAGTCTTAAAGGCCAGACTCTGTGGACTTTGTAACAACTCGACTTCCATAGGCTTTGGGTCAGCAATCCACAGAAAAATACAGATAAAAATTTCATCACAAGTTTTCTTGAGAAGTAAATAAGGCAATGCAAGCAGCAGGTTCAGTTGACCGAGTTATTGTAAAGACCAATAATAAGCACATAAACATAGAAAACCACAGGCACTCAGTAAATTGTGCTTATTAACACAACTACTCTTAATATTATTTTTCTGGGGAGTGCACCAAGTTTCCATTACAGAACGTTCAGCTTTGACTAGATCAGAGGCCAGGCTGAATTAAAACTAGGAGCAGTTCTTGTGTAAAATATAATCTCCTTGGGGGCGCCTGGTGGCTCAGTCAGTTAAGCGTCCAGCTCTTGATTTCAGCTCAGGTCAGGATCTCACAGTTGGTGAGTTCGAGCCCCACATCAGGCTCTGCACCGTCACCATGGGGATTCTCTCTCTCCCTCTCTCTTTGCTTCTCCCCTGCTTGTGCATGCTCTCTCTCTCTCTCTCTCAAAATAAATAAATAAATAAACTTATAAAGAATAAATAAAAATTTAAAAAAATAAAATATAATTTTCCAGGTCTGCTGACATCCTGAGTCAGAATCTCCACAGTGGGGGAGGGTGTGCGGATCTAATACCCCGCCATGTTGAATCTCCCTTCACCTTCTTGATATGATACCTTGGGAATACTCTGTAGTTTCCTGGTCGCTCTTTGTTATTCAGAACGATTCCAGTGCTGTCCAAAGCTTCAATGTCCTTTCCAATTCAAACACCACGGGGTCACTTTGTTGACCTAATGGATGTGGACTGGCGTGGGTGAGCTGCGGTGGACTTTGGCGTTTATTTTCCCCTTTTATCGCCTAACACCTTGGAGTAGAAAGGAGAGAGTTGATCTTGCTCTGGACGCCCTGCCCCACCCCCTCTTTCTGCTCCCCTCTGAGTAAAATCTCGCTGGCGCTGGAAGCCACGAGGAAGGATGGAGAGATTAAGACAGAAAGAAATGGTGCCGTGGAGACATCGCTTCCTTCTCTAGCTGCATCTGCCACTGGTAGTTTCTACATATGTTGTCACCACAGCCTTGGTGACCTGTGTGATTGTCTCCGGTAGTGCTTGGCTTTGACCCCCGTCCCTTCTGTAGATGAAGATGCACTCGATGTTGCCGAGCAGAATTTCCCTTCAGCCGCTGCCGAGATGTCCTCACTGCCAAGCTCTCTCCAGTTTCCCTTGTTCACTGTTTGATGTGCCCATCATGCGGGTAGTTTAACAACTTCCGCCCCTGCTGTAACCTGTGCCTCTTCAGAAAGAGCTCTAAGGACTGTTGAGTGCCTCTTGCACGCTGTTGGAAAGCTATAGAGATTTGGGGTGTGAGGAGGGCTGCCCCACGCTCCTCATCAGCACTTTATGGCATCGTTTTCTCCAACCACATCACAAGAGTCTTTCCTCCTGAAATCTCTTGAGCAGAAACAACTGTCTCCCTGTTCACAGGATGTCATAGACTTTGGGTCTAGAATTTCTTGTCTTGCTAGACAAGAAAGCGGGATGCAGGATCTTCTTGTCTTGCTAGACAAGAAAGCGAGATGCAGGATTAAAATATGAGAGCTGGCTAATGTCCAGGAGAAGACAAGAGCCCCGATTAAGAGGCCTTGCTTCATTTTTATTAGGATCATGTTTACAAACATGGTGATGGACGGGCACAAAGAGACAGTAAATCTGTGAACACTAACTGGTGGGTGTGAGGGAAAGGGGGTTGGGAAGATACACGGTGTTAGGGGTTTGGGTCAATACAAAACAAAATCCTGCCGCCGGGCAGATGGTTGTTAACAGCAGACAGGAGGCGCCATGTCTGTTTATCTCAGCCAGCCTAGGGGATAAGACAGATAACCTCAGGGTCAACAAGGTACCTTTCTTTTGCTAATTAGCTCTGGGCAGCTTCACCAGGCAGAGCCAATAGCCCTATTTACCTGTTTACCTGATTTGGTCCTTCCTTCCAATGAAAGCAGCTTTCTGCTATGGTACTAAATTGCGGGGTGTATCCGTCCAGAATCCCTAATCTTCTTTGCCTCATATACCCTTGCATTGGGGTCTTTGCCCCGCCCTCTCGATACCTATTTACTTAATCTTGTTTACCCAAACTTGGGTGTGAGCATCCTGTGGCTTTGTAATTCTTTATGCCTTGTGAACCCATCCACGTGGGGCTCAGAGAATTCCTAAACTTATTCCCCACAACAGGAGACTCCAAGTTAACCTCGGATACTTAGAACATTTACCGTGTGATTTACATGTAGTATCATATTTCGATGTCCTAATAAGACTTTCAAGATGGACAGTGTTATCGTTATTATATTACACATCTAAGGAAACTGCCACGTAAAGAAGTGATGATATGTGTCCTTGGCTATTATGTTTGAAGAGGCTAGTGAATAATCTGGATAGCCAAGAGTAGAGCACTCCCAAGAATGAACAGATAACCCGCCCTGAGTTCCTGCCTTTACAAAGATGTCTTAACTACAAAGTAGTTAAGCCCAGCTGACCTCGAGTTCATGGTTGATAAATTCTCTTTGGGCATCCCCTGCTGATTTCCCCACCCAGCTTCTGGCATTCTCCAACAGTTCTGCAAGCCCATCCCCCTTGGATCTACAGCACAGAGCCTGACGTTCCCGAGCGTTCTTAACCAGCCACTCCTGCATGTCCTCAACTGACCAAATGACCCAGTGACGTCCGGTGTCCCTGGGGGTCCCTCCAGGCTGAGCCCCTACAAAACTCTGACTTTGGTGGGGTATGATCTAACATGGACATAGCAGGTCGTTTACAAACCAAGTTGCGAGGAAGGAGCCTGGCTGTTTAGACTAATTGCGATTTTTCCATTCCCAAAGATCTCCCAGATCTGGAAAATCTACAAGGGTGACCACAGGGAAAGATATGAAATGGGTCCTTGGTGTCTTCTCTACCGTGTCCGGGGCTGAATCTCTGCATAAGCATCTTGGGCAGTTTTTATGTGCTCAGAAGGGCACTGAGGTTTAGGAGGGGCTAAGAGGAGAGGGAAGTAACACATGATACCTGACCTCAGATGACGTGCTGTGTAGTGAGACAACTAATCCCATATTAAACTAAGGCTTCTAGCAAAACGCAAGGCCCTCCTTACCCTGCATAGGATTTTTAATTGTTTAAATTCACTGCCCGTATGTAGAGGTGTGCTGACCATTCTTCTCCCAGCCCCACCACCTATTTCCTCAAGAAATTTAAATCTGCCAGGTCCCTGAAGGCATTTGAACTTGCCACTTCCACACCTCGTTGCGCTAAAGGAACGATTCTTTGTAAATGTTGGACTGAACTGATTTGGCCCCAGTTGCTGAGCGTAGCGAGATAGCTCTTCCACCGAAAGCACACCCACTCTGTTGTCTATTAAAACATCGGCTAAATGTTGCCATCATGATGAGGTCAGAGGCACAGAGGCTTTGTGCCTGCCTCACGAGTTATTAGCTGTGGGACCTTAGCCAATGGGTACAACTCCGTGGAGTTTGCTTCTTCCCCAGTAAAGCAGGATATATGTTCCAAATGCCCAGGTTCCTGCACCACGGGGTTGAAAGAGTGTGGGTGAGAAGTTGCAAATGGGACCTTGGGAAGTGCTCTGGGGGGTTCGACCAATTCACTTATTTGATCTAGTGACGTACAGACGAACCATGCATCCAACCGCCATTGGCTCATGTGTTCTGCACGATTTCAGGAGCACGTGTCTTATGACCACGAGTACCTGAGTAACGCCTTCTTCTGGATCCCTGTCGCAGCCTGTTTTACTCCTTACATTGCAATGAGCAGCATCAGCGACTATAAAGTAAGAAGAGTGAACAAAGTCCTTATGTGTTCCTGTTACTCACAGACCCCTTCTCCACTGTGATCGTTACAGTAGCACGGAGGTGGGGAGCCCAGTTTGTGTGCTTGCAACAATGCATCGCCAGGCATTTTAAGAAAAGGTTGACAAGGGGCGCCTGGGTGGCTCAGTCGGTTAAGCAGCCGACTTCGGCTCAGGTCACGATCTCGCGGTCCGTGAGTTCGAGCCCCGCGTCGGGCTCTGTGCTGACGGCTCAGAGCCTGGAGCCTGTTTCAGATTCTGTGTCTCCCTCTCTCTGCCCCCCCCCCTTGTTCATGCTCTGTCTCTCCCTGTCTCAAAAATAAATAAAACGTTAAAAAAAATTAAAAAAAAAAAAAAAGAAAAGGTTGACAAATATGAAGCAAAGGTTACTTCTCTTAAACAAATTTGGGACCTCAGGAAGCTTGGGAGGTACCATCAGCTAACAGGGAATGGCATCCTTCATCTGGTTCATCACTGAGCTTGTTATGAATGACCACAACCTTCTGACATCATCACAATGCCCCACTCAGGGTTGGTTTTCACTTTCAGAAACTTTACCAAGTTACTCAAAGTCCTAACCAACTCAGCACAGCACTTTGCCTTATTGTTGGAAAAGATGGCCCCTTTAAAGGTTCATTCGAGGTTCATTCCGTTGGAACATACTTGTAGTAAACATTTTTTTTGAGATATTCATCTAAAATTCAAATTTAATTGGCAGTCCCATGGTATTGATACGGCTTTCTCCTTAACCTCCACAGCCGGCCAATGGCAATGTCACGGAATTTGCTTCTGAAATATGTTTAGAATCTTTCCACGTTCCCCCCACCCTCTCCTTCAACACCCTAGTCAGAGCCACTAACACCTCTCTCCTGAACAAGCACATCAGCCTCCCGCTGTTCACTGTGTGTGGATCCTCATTAGTCTTCGTATCCACTCTCCACACCGTGTGACAGAGCAATTAGTTAAAAACACACATCTGGCCATGTTGATTACCTGCCTAAGTCCCCTCTGTGGTTTCTTGCCAAACCGAAGGGTAAGAATGAAACCCTTGCTGCCCAGCTTGAAAAGCCACGCATGGTCTGGACCCGGATGTCTCTCTCCATTTTGAGATGACACCACTGTCGCCCTGATGACTATGTCTAGCCTGCTGGCTTCTCTCCAGTTTCCCGAGAGCATCACCTGTACCCGCGCAAGTCTTCTCTCCTATTCTCTCTGCCTGCCATGCTCCCTACCAGTCACCTGTATCACTCCCACTCACTGCTTAGATCCTAACTCGGGTCCTTGTCAAGAGAACCCTCTCTGACAGATACACTAATTCCAATTCACCTCCCTTCTTTTTTAAAAAAATTTTTGAATGCTTATTTATTTTTTAGAGAGATGGAGCGTGAGTGGGAGAGGGGCAGAGAGACAGGGAGACACAGAATCCAAAGCAGGCTCCAGGCTCTGAGCTGTCATCACAGAGCCCGATGCGGGGCTCGAACTCTCGAACTGTGAAATCATGACCTGAACCGAAGTCAGACACTTAGCCAACTGAGCCCCCCAGGTGCCCCCAATTCATCTCCCTCCTAAAGGCTCTCACGTAATCCTTATCTTAACACTTTTAATTTTACTTCTTAAATTTTATTTTATTTTATTTTATTTTATTTTATTTTATTTTATTTTATATTTGAGAGAGAGCGGGAGAGGGGCAGGGAAAGAGAGAGAGAAAGATTGAGAATCCAAAGCAGGTTCCATGCCCAGTGCGGAACCCAATGCAGGGCTCCATCCCATGAACCTGGGATCATGACCTGAGTCGAAATCAAGAGTCAGACGCTCAACCGACTGGGCCACTCAGGCACCCCACTTCTTAAATTTTAATGTGAACAATTTTGATTATGTAGCTTTTGCTACATTTATTTGCATGTTGCTTTTATCCCCCTTCCTCACTGCAACTCAAACTCCCCAAGAACCCCATGACCAACACAAAGTCAGGCACATGGTGTGCTCAGTAAACAAACACATCAACGAACAGAAAACGTCCAGCTCTCTAACACACCCTCGCTATTATTCTCTCTCCTGCTTTTTGCTGGGTACATTCCCCTTTCCAGAATATTTGTCTCCATTCCAACTGTTTTCCTAACGAATGTCTTTACATAGACTCAATTTTAGATTTAAAATTTTTTTATTACTTTTGTGCTTCACCGTTAGGAACATTCAAGTAACATTTTAAGCCTTGTGTTAAGACAGTCACTGCAACGATGTAGCTTATAGTGGGTCACAATATCAAAATCAGCTTCCTCGTTTTCCTAGGTAATAACAAAAGATGTGGTTTACTTCAAGGCAATAAATCAAGGCCATTTTTATGTTATTAATTTTAGCAGACGTCTTCTTATGCCAACCTAAAGAGCGTGTAATGAAATTGACTTGTTAGAAGAGCATTCCTTGGACCTAAAATAAAATGCCAATTATAAATGGACTGTTCACATCCGGCATAAATTTTAAGAGTCTTACAGGAAATTGTAAACCTACATCTTTTGAATCTGTGCACAATTTGTGTCCTTGCAAAAGGAGGAGTAGCATTGCAAAGAAAAGAACAGGAATTTTCTCACTGAGGCAATGCCCAGTCGTTCGGTGGTGGAGCGTGAGCTGGTTATGTGAGTGCGTTTCTCTCTTGGACGGTGACGTCACCATACGGTCCGGAGCACCACTGATCCCCCTGACAGAGGAGTATGGCAAGTGACCGTGTCATTTACTAAATCGGTGTGATATACGAAAGGGACACAGGACAAAAGTGAATGATTTTGTGACCACGTATTTGCAATTTCTCAACTGTTGAGCAGTTTTGATGATGCCTCCTTTCCTTTACCAGAGCAAAGCTCACTCCCAGCTCCGGATTTCAGGCCTCTACCCTTCTGCCTACTGGTTTGGCCAGGCACTGGTGGATATTTCACTCTACTTCTTAATCCTCCTTCTCATGCAAATAATGGATTACGTGTTCAGCCCAGATGAGATTGTATTTGTAATTCAAAACCTGTTAGTTCAGGTAAGTGGTAAAAATTATGAGATACTTTTATTAGTCTGCATTTCATAATGCCGTAACATGATTAATCTTAAACTAAAGAACTTCACGTTACCTTTCCTATAGCATGGTTTGGAAAGGTGAGGCTTAAGGATGACGACTTTCCTGGATAGTAGTTATCTTATCCAACCTTAATATTTTCTGTTTTCAGATCTTGTGTAGTATTGGATATGTCTCTTCCCTGGTTTTCTTGACATATGTGATTTCATTCATTTTTCGCAACGGGAGGAAAAATAGTGGCGTCTGGTCATTTTTCTTCTTAATTGTAAGTACGCATTCAATACACATTATTTTATTTTTAAATCATTTTTAAATCATTTTAAGAATATATGTCTTGAAGGCAAAATCCACGGGGCGGAGGGGGGGAGGGGGAGAATATCAAACTAAAAAAGCTCCTGCACAGAAAACCAAACAATCAACAAAATGATAGGGCAATGTATGGAATGGGGGAAATATTTACAAGCCATAGATCTAGTAAGGGGTTAATATCCGAGCTACGTAAGGAACCTATATAACTCAATAGGGAAGTAAGCATCACCGTCATCATCTGATTTTAAAATGGGTAAGGGACATAGACATTTTTCTAAAGAACACATCCAAATAGCTAACAGGTACATGAAAATAAGCTTAATGTGACTAATCATCAGGGAAATGCAAGTCAAAACCACACTGAGCCATCGCCTCCCACCTGTTAAAAAGGCTATCATCAAAAAGAGAAGAGATAAGAAATGCTGGCAAGGATATGGAGAAAAGAGAACCCTTTACACTGTTACTGGGAATGTAAATTGGTGCAGCCACTGTGGAAACCAGTATGGAGTTTCCTCGGAAATTAAAAAAAATAGAAGTACTATATGATCCAGCAATTCTGCTTCTGGGTATTTATTCGAAAGAAATGAAATCACTACCTCTTAGAGGTACGTGCACCCCATGTGTATTGTAGCCTTAGTCACAATAGCCGAGACGTGGAAACAACCTAATTATCCACTGCCAGACGAATAGCTACAGAAAATGTAGTATATACATACCATGGAATATTATTCAGCCATAATAATCTTGCTGCTTGCAGGATTAACCTTGGGGAGATTAGGCTAAGTGAAATAAGTCAGACAGGAAGAGACAAATACTGTATGATTTCACATATGTCTGGAACCTAAAAAACCAACCTCATAGAAACAGAGAAACGAATGGTGGTTACCAGGGGCTGTGGGTGAGGGAAATAGGGAGATATTGGTCAAAGGGTACAAATTTCGTTATCGGATGAGTAAGTTCTGGGGATCTAATTTAAGCATGATGATTATAGTTAACAAGGCTGTACCATTTACTTGAAAGTTGCTAAGAGAGTAGCTCTTAAATCTGCACATTGTCACAACAAAATGGTAACTGTGTGAAGTTCGGGATGTGGTAACCAACCTTATTTCGGTAATCATTTCACAATATATATGTGTGTCAAATCATCCCATTGTACACCTTAAACTTACACAATGTTATATGTCAATAATATCTCAATAAAGCTGGTGGAAGAAAGATGAACTGTTTAAGGATGAGATTAATCCAACCAAGAAATAAGCTAAAATAAAGAACTTAAGAAAATAAGAAATGCTATAAAAGCACTGGTCGGGACCACTGAATCATGTTAAACATCCATGAAGATTGCGTAGCTTTGGGAATCATGGTTATAACATATTTATATTTTAAAAATCCACAAAGTGTAATAGTTCCTTTTATAAAGTGAACATAGGGGCGCCTGGGTGGCGCAGTCGGTTAAGCGTCCGACTTCAGCCAGGTCACGATCTCGCGGTCCGTGAGTTCGAGCCCCGCGTCGGGCTCTGGGCTGATGGCTCAGAGCCTGGAGCCTGTTTCTGATTCTGTGTCTCCCTCTCTCTCTGCCCCTCCCCCATTCATGCTCTGTCTCTCTCTGTCCCAAAAAATAAATAAACGTTGAAAAAAAAATTTTATAAAGTGAACATAACTTTAGCAACAAATCCTAAGAAAGAGCAAAAAAAAAAAAAAAAAAAAATCAAATTAGCCTGGAGAATCAAGGACAGTTCCCTAAACAAAAACATGACAAAGAAAACCCAGAAGGAATTTAAAAGAAGAGGGAAAGCAGGCCAGTGATTTATTTCAGATTGTGATGATGGTTCAGTATGAGCAGCTATCAAACCAACAGAGGAAAACTGCATGAATTAAGGAAACACTATACAATTCCTTTAAAAATGCCCAGTAAAAAGTATAAACACTGGAAGGACAAATTACTAAAAATAAAACTAAAACCAAAAACCATAGTAAGCTTATACAGCTGTTTGCTTAATATCAGCAATAAAACAAAGACACCTGCAGGAATTAATTATAGCACCCTGCATCAGTGAGGAGGCATAAAATACACACGGATTCATGGTTTATAAGCAAATAGAGCGTCACCATCGTTTTGAAAAATTATCTGTTAGTAACTGTTGAAAATTCGAATTCACATAAATGTTAACCTGCATTTACACTTCTCAGAATCTCAGAACGTTTCCTTGAAGACGGTGAGTGTCGATCTACAAGGGTTTGTGTAGACCATCATTTACAGGGGCAGAGACATGGAAACAACACACTTTCTGAAGGCAAAACCGTTGCATCCTTGCACATCCAGTCAAGGAAATACTGTGCAGCTATGAAGGTGGAATAGCTGGTGTGCCTAAACCCAAACAGGTGTCTATGACCTGCTGTGAAATGGAAAAAAAAATCCAGAGTAATGTGTAAGAAATAGCCCTTTTGTCAGAATCCGAATTTCAGCGAGGATTCCAAGCTGATGTGCGCACGCGTTGAATTTGAGAAGCCCTGTTGTGTCTTACAAATGTCAGTCACTCCAATGCAGAATTGTGACACAATCTTGTATCACAAAGAAAAAAAAGAAAGCAACATGGTGGCAGTATGGCCTTAGGAGGCAAAAGTTGAAAATGGGAACCTTCGTGAGATGAATTCTCACTCTCTCGGAAAACGTCCTAGAATTCAGATTCTTTCGCGTTAATGAAATTAGGCTGCACTTTATTTTTTAGATCACCATCTTCTCGATAGTTGCTACTGATCTAAATGAATATGGATTTCTGGGGCTATTTCTCTGCACCATATTAATACCACCTTTCACACTGATTGGCTCTCTATTCATTTTCTCCGAGGTAAGTAATTTCACACCTGCCATAGGGTCATGAAATGCGTGGCCATTAGAGAGAGCTTAGAATATTGTAAAAATGGACGTGGAGTCCTTATCTGTACAATATTTGAAGCCTCTGTCTTTGGAGAGATCATTCTCTTATCATAGGCAAGGGTCATGTTAGTCAATAAGGAAGTTCTGCCTTGGTTCATGAAGGTCAAAGGCAACTCCACAGTAGTGAAATGTTATAATTCTCATGATAACCCTCTCTCGTGGGAACAAATGACCCTAGTGGGAGGCCAATGAGATGTGCTTTTTCTGCTCATTTTAGACGTATTAGCTTTAAGCTTCCTAATAGGCATGCGGTGGGAAATATGTAGCCGGTAGGATGTTGGAGTCTGAAATTCAGCATGTGATTACTGAGATTCATTAGCATATAAGTGATATCTAAAGCCATGGGGCCAGATTATATAACCTCCTGAGTCAGTACAAAAACTGGGCCAAGGGTTTGGCCTTGAACTCCAAAATCTAAAGATTGGGAAGAGGAAGAGTCAGCAAGTCAGGTTGAGAAGGAGCCCATGAGGTAGGAGAAAAAATGGGGGACCGTTGTGTGCCAGAATCTCTTCTCGGAAACCCTCCTTAAACACTAAAAGCATCCGTACGCTGGGTTGCGTGCCAGATGGCAATAAAGAATGTTTCAGGAAGGAGGGAGTGATTCAGCCATTAACACAGAGGTCTTAAAAGTTGACAACCGATGGGGCGCCTGGGTGGCGCAGTCGGTTAAGCGTCCGACTTCAGCCAGGTCACGATCTCGCGGTCCGGGAGTTCGAGCCCCGCGTCAGGCTCTGGGCTGATGGCTCGGAGCCTGGAGCCTGTTTCCGATTCCGTGTCTCCCTCTCTCTCTGCCCCTCCCCCGTTCATGCTCTGTCTCTCTCTGTCCCAAAAATAAATAAAAAACGTTGAAAAAAAAAAAGTTGACAACCGAGAAGAGACCGCTGGATTTGACTACGTGGAAGCCATTGGTGATATCAACAAGATAGAACTCAACGGAGGTTGAACACAAAACCCAACAAGAGGAAGCTTAGTCGATAATGTGAATGAGGAAGGGGTACAGGGCCTAGAGACAGCGACTTCTGGTTTTGCTAACAAGAATAACAGGGAGATGGAAAAGGAGTTGAATGAGGAGAATAGTAGGCAATCATTTCAGAAAGTAGTCAGTAGCACTGACGGGAAGTACTAAAAGACTCCTTGCCCTACTTTCCACGTGAAGTCAGCAAAGTTGATGGCTTTGTTGTTGTTGTTGGTTTGTTGTTGCTGTTTTATCATAGCCTCCTCCTCGGCATTGGATTCAATCAGGGTTAGTGTTTTGCCGCGTGAGTCCGACAAAGAGAAGGATAAAGGAGCAGCAGTTCTGTATACGGAGGAATTGTAACAACAGACCAGGGAATGACGCAGTTAAGGAAATTAGGAGGTTTGTGGACAGCGAGAAAGGGGTTGGGTCGGTGGGCTGGAGGGTCACCAACTCCAAATCACGGAATAAGGACAGTAGAGCAAGGAAGCTGAAAAACTAAAACGTGGTAGACAGGGCAAAGATTAGGGGGTCTGAAGTTGATTTGGGATGTGGTCCAGTTATTGAAAGTGGGTGACCAAGGCACATGGGAGAGCAAGATCATTTGAAATAACGCCAGGGTCCTGGCAAACTGTTCAATGAGGAAAAAAAAAAAGCCATCTTTTCTAGACGGTGGATGGCGGTGACGGTGGATGGCGGTGGTAGAGATTCACTATCGTAGCTTAAAATTGTTCAGAAAAAGGTCCGGGGAAACACAGCTCAAGAAACAAAATTGGCTCTTTACTCTTTATTTACTAAAGATTTGGGGGATGTTTCAAAACGTATTGTGACTCTCGTGAAAATCATGCCCTTAAGTATTATGCCTGTGTATTATGTATGCACGTATTGTAAATCTAATGACAACCATGGAAAACTCCAGACGAATAGCTTTTGTCTTTAGCATGAGGGGTTGTCAGGACTGTTCTCAGAGCTGGTGGAGCAAGGGACGGAGCAACATAATGGTTCCAGGGCCGTTGGAGGAGAAGAGGCAGAAGGAATGCAGATGTAGAGAGCAAGGCAGGTGAAATTAGGGGAGAGGGTTTGTCTTAAGATGAATCCTGCCCATGGCTTTGATGGGTCAGGACAAATCCTGCTGACGCAGTGTTACGTATAAAAGCATCTGAGCTTAGAGCCAAGCACAGGATAACAGGACACTTGAAAGTGACCTTGAAAGCAAGGAAGACACATTACACAGAAATTGACTTTTACCTGATGCACAAGAGAAAACTCTGGCAAGGTCATTTAATGGACATTCGTTTATCTTCGATGAGATGAGATTCAAGAACAGATAGAGTTTCATCTAAACATGCTTTGCCTCATTTTGCAGATTTCTCCCGACTCCATGGATTATTTAGGAGCTTCAGAACATCAGATTGTATTTCTGGCCCTGCTAATAGTAAGAATACATTTCCATTTAAATGTTTTTGCATGAGAGGGACACATTTGGATGCTTAGCATTGAGTTAAAAAGTTTGATATTGGCCCTTAAAAGTCCAGCATTTTAGGCATCTGAAACAACACCACACACACACACACACACACACACACACACACACACATGCATGCACGCACACATGGGCTTTAAAATCTGGACCACTATGTATGTAAAAATCATCTGACACTGAGTATGAAGTCCAAGTTCGCGATGGCATGAATAGCCTAGTACCAACTTACTACTATCTGGTCTGTTGTGGTTTCTCTGAAAAGCAATGAAGTTAGCTCTGAGAGTTTCATTGGACATTAGATTCTCTTTCAAACTTGTGAAAATGTTATCAGACCTACCTTTGTACATATGCTCAAACTCCTTAAACAAATTCCAGCGCTGATATTGTTGTTTTTATGGCGATTTCTAATACTAATTGTCTTTTTCTCCCTTTAGCCTTACCTTCACTTTTGCATTTTTGTTTTTGTTCTCCGGTGTCTGGAAATGAAGTTCAGGAAGAAATTAATGAGAAAAGATCCTGTGTTCAGGTTGAGAAAATTCAAGGAAAATTTCATGTTTTATTTTAATACTCATTGCGGAAAACATCTTAATATGCCTAAGTTGATTACGTAAAAATTACTGCACGGGATTGTTTTCTAGGAATTGTGTACTATACAAAATTATTATAATTCATGCTATCTTAATGAGCTTGCTACAGTGAGAGAAGCCACATTAGCACACATAAGATGCCAAAAAATTAAGGAATACCGTAATTTCACTTACATACTAGAAGAAAGTTATATATGAGAGGTCAAATCTTTAAAATAATGGCTAAGTGTAGCCAATCCAGGAAGATAGAATAGTCTGAGCAAAAGAACAAAAGTTGATATAAACACCACCTTCCTATAGATTTGAGAAGGCAGCTGGAAAGAACTTTACGTTTGTGTCAAATGATAATAGAAAATTAAACTGAAGCTAAATTTTGGAGGGTTTTGGAATAGAAAAGCATAGAGGAGATTTTGCAGATTGCATAACGGGAAACCGAGACCGGTGTGGTTTGGAAACTTCGCCTAACTTACAAAATATGAATCAAGTTCAAGTGTGAAGTAGGTGTTAGGGCAGGAGTATGACAAGATGACAGCCATGTTTTAGGAAATCTGTTGACAGCAGTAATTTGTAACAGTATGAAGGAGGGAGCTGAGAATCCACAGTCCTCAGTGGTGGGGATGATGAAGCAAAGAATTGAATTGAATTGAATTGAATTGAATTGAATTGAATTGAATTGGTAGCAATCAGGAATGGGGGATTCTGACCTATTCCTAAGAAAAGACAGTGCTCACTTACTGGTGATTCGGTGCCCTGGATTTTCTGGGATGCATCCCTGATTCCAACTGTTTTAATCCACAGTTCTTGCAAGGTCTTCAGAATTCCATCCATGTCAAAATTACAGTTGCTAGGTGCCTTTTTCGTGCAAATGGTGGCCCCAAATCCTTTGCCAGAGAGTATGTACTATTTTATTATTAAAAAAAAAAAGCCACAACTGACGAGGAAAATTAAACCTAGGCAGAAAGCAAGGATGATGTAAGAGTAGCCTCAGTTGCCTCATTGATGGAAACCAGGCTGTTTGCAAGGCAGACAGTAGAGAGCAGAAAAATGGAGCCTGCGTTGTACTCAGAGTTCATCTATTCAAATGATTGAGCAGCCTGCAGAATGTTCACTATTTTTGCGACAAGCTTTTCAATTGGAAACCTGTTATTAACAGACTGTTTTGATTTTAGAATTTCTCCAAGAGGCAGTGATATTTGTCCAAACCCTGAAGAACCCGAAGGGGAGGATAAAGATGTTCAGATGGAAAGAATGAGAACCACAAATGCAGTGACGGTTGCGGATTTCGAAGAGGTCGAGCCACTAAACATGTTCATCCAAGAATGGGGGCTACTTCCCCATCTCAGTCTTTTGAAAAACACTTTGAGGTTCTTTCATCCTCAGCCACGTAGCTCAGTACTTGACATCAGTGACGAAGCAATGCCCACAACACTAAGAGAACAAGGGAGATACACACACGTGCTCGCAGACACAGATTTGTTAATTTAGTTTTCAGGGTCGCAGTTTGGGGAAGCAAAGCTAAACATTACAAAACCGAAGTCAGACTTTGTGAGTTTTGTGAGCTGAGTAAAGCTTGCTGCAAGAGGAGACACTTTATCCGGGGCGTGTGTGTGTTTGTGTGCATGTGTGTACGTGTGTGTGTGTGTCTTAACAGCCCTGTTGGGTTGGTGGATGTGTCTATTCCTATTTCCAGAGGAAGGGCGAGGACAGATCATGCGATACGGTGCAAATGTTATCTCCTACAGGGCGACAGACTGGGAGGGCTCACTTGAAAATGGCAGTTTCTGGGGAAAGGACCTGTCTGAGTCATGACTCTGCACAGGGGAAAAATGTGGCTGGAGGGAGTGTGGAACACTCCCTCATTTCAAGGTTGTTACTTGACTCTCTCTGCAGAAACCGGTCATCATTGCGAGCTGTCTGCGGAAGGAGTATGCAGGCAAGAAGAGGAACTGTTTCGCCAAGAGGAAGAAAAAAGTGGCCATAAGAAATGTCTCCTTCTGTGTTAAAAAAGGTTGGAGAAAGCAGTTTCAACTGTTTGCAGAGCTAGCTTGACCTCTGGAGATAGTTCTTTGGGAGGCAATAATAGTTCCTGAATATGGGGCCCTCTGTTGATGATTCTACAAAGCAGCCAGCTCGTCAGCAGGCACAGGCACATCCATCCTGCTTAGAAGCCTCAGTGATGATATAACAGTGGGTTTTTTTCTCTTTGCCTAAGAAGACAGCTACGTCTGTTCTATTAAAACAAGCAAATAGACAAAAAAGCGTAACAGAGGGAGAAACAAACAAAAAACAATAAAACACCAAAAAAACAAAAACAAAAAGAGGCAGTCTTTCTATTAAGAAGCCTGGGGTAGCTTTTAAAGTAATACCATTTATTTCATCCCAGGGATTGGGGACAGGAGGGAACTCACTGGGGCCCAGCAGTACATTGTGCATTCAAGCAAACAGCACATGTTGGACAAGGGTCCCTTAAATGCAACAGACTCTGGGATCAGAATTTGTTTCAATTCCAGCTCGGCATCTTATTGGCTCTACGACCATGGGCAGCTTACATATCCCTCCTGAGTTTCTTTGCCTATAAAAGGAAGCCAATAACAACGCTAGGTGTGTGTGGGAGGGAGGAGGGGGATAGGTGAGATACTACATTCGGGCACTTGACACAGAGCTTGACACGTCGTGAGCCCTCCAGTAGTATTTGTTTTTGTTTGCGCTGTAATTATTTGAAGCAATAACGCTGAGCCCACCCATCTCTTTCAGGTGAAGTCATAGGGTTCTTAGGACACAATGGAGCCGGTAAAAGTACAACGATTAAGATGATAACTGGAGACACAAATCCAACCTCAGGGCAGGTCAGTAAACACACAGAAATCTGGCCATTAATGCCGCCTAAAACAAGCATGAACTAATGAACACTGATGACAATCTTAAAAACACGTAAAGGATCCTTTCTTATTAATCCATGGATTGATGCCTTGAATGAAGAGAACTAAGTAACAATTTCTCTCCTTAATTCCAAAAATAGTTAGGTGCTGAACAAGGGCTACATAGTATCTCTAATATCCTTTTTATCGAATGAAAGGTAGCGACACTAAAAGGAAATGTTTGGGTAAGTAAAGCTGAACACTAGCTTTTTTCGTGGTCAAGTGATTTGGGGTGTTTTTGTTTTGTTTTGTTTTGTTTTGTTTTTGACTTGTGTGTCCTGAAGGCTTGTTGAATCGAATTGCCAAGATCCAGGGCCCAGGGAGCAATCATGAAGAGAGGTTGTGCAGGGGTGTGGTTTGCTACAGACGTTTCCAAGCTGTCTTTCCATTTCTACGCTTGCCTCACACGGCAGCCGAAGCAGTCCTTAAAAGATGCAGATGAGATCATGTCTCTATCCTACTTAGCATCCTTCAGGTAGATTTGACCCCAAATCTTGGGGCACCTGGGTGGCTCAGTCGGTGGAACTTCCGACTCTTGATTTCGTCGCAGGTCATGATCCCAGAGTTATGGGATCGAGCCCTCCGTGCTGAGCGTGGAGCCTGCTTGGGATTCTCTCTCTCCCTCTTCCCCTCTCCCACTCTCTCCCCGCTTCTCAAAAAATTAAATGTAAATAAATAAATAAATAAATAAATAAATAAATAAGAAGATCCAAAATCTTCACTATGACCAAAAAAGGTCCTGCAAGATCTGGGCTCAGCTCACCCGTTACTCAGATTGGCCCTTGGTCACCTTCCCTCTCTAGGATCTTTGGGTTGATGTTTCCATTGGCAAAGAGTTGCTCTTCCTTCGGCTTTGCATAGACTTGGTTACCTCCTTCTTGCCACCTTAAAATTCACCTCCCCAAAAGGACTTTCCCTGACCACACTCGTAGCTACGATGGATCTTCGCTTTTTATTCTTTATCACATTTATTGCCTCGAAAGCATCAAGCGGGGGCTAGAATTCATCCCCCTATGTGCTGACGTGCTTTTATTTCCCATTTCTCTCTCCAGATTGAAAGTTCTGTGAGCCCACATTAACTAGTTGTCTCCTCTTTTGTACTGGGGAGAGAGAATATAGCATCAAGGTCAAGGGCTTGGATTCTGAAGGCAGATCCCAGCTTTAACCCCCGGTTTACCTTGTGTGACCTTCTGCCCAGGTTTTTAAATCGATGCACACATTAGTTTTCTCCTACGTGAAACAGGGATGATAAGACTAATATCTGAGTCAAATACAGTTTTTCTAAGGGTAAAGTGATTCAAAACACGTAAGATGCTTAGATTCTGGCATCTAGTAAGCCCTGGTACACACGACCTGTTAATGCCATCATATGGCACAGTGACTAGCTCATAAAAATAAAAAAGTGCTATGTATTGGTATTTATGGGTTCCTGTGGGCCAGACTAGTGCCCAGGACTTTTCGTTTATTACCTTAGTACAGGATTTCTCAAGCCTGGCCCTGGTAACATTTTGGACTAGACGATTTTTATTGTGAGGGACTGTCCTCTGCGTTGTAGGATATCGAGCAGCCTCCCCAACCTGTACGCACTCGATCCCAGCAGCCCCCAAGTGTAACAACCAAAAACAGCTGCAGACGTTACCAGATGTCCTCCGGAAGGAGGGTTGGCCCCAAATTGAGGATCACTGCCTTATTTTATGACAAACTTGTGAAACAGATCCTATAATTATAGCTAATTTGACATTGGGGAAATAGAATCCTCGATGAGTATCAAATCCTTTGAATGTTTGGATCAATGAAGGAAGTCAAGCAACGGACAACCAAGTAAGCGACCCTGAACTCAATCAAGGTAATGGACTTGGTGATAAGGTCTAAACTACAGTAGAGGGATACGACAATGTGGGATATCTTCCTTTTGATTTTTGGCGTTATTACCATCTTTTTCCTAGAGCTAAGTGATCCCTTATTTACTTTTGTCCTCTTGGCTGCCATAGGTGTGAGAGAAGGGCATCCCTGAAATATGCCCTCATGTGCACAAACACATGTATACACAATTTTGGACTGAATGTGAGAATGAACTTTCTGTGCAGGTGGTGTTGAAAGGGAGTGGCGAAGGAGCCTCCCTCGGGTTCCTGGGGTACTGTCCTCAGGAGAACGTGCTCTGGCCCAACCTGTCAATGAGGGAACACCTGGAGGTGTTTGCCGCCATCAGAGGGCTGAAGAAGGGGGACGCCACTGTCACCATCACACGGTACATGGGGGGAGACATGCCCGTTCACTACTGGAGGGATGCGGTAGGAATGACGTTGACCCAGAATTAAGGAAGGATTAAGATTCAGATCCTAACTGATGCCTCCATTCTTGTGGGAGAAGACTTTGTCACCAAGAAGCCAGTCCAGTGTTGTGTTCTCACACATTAAGCTGGAGAGAAAATGTTCATATTATTCTCCTTTTAAAATATAATTTATTGTCAAGTTGGTTTCCATACAACACCCGGTGCTCATCCCAACAAGCGCCCTCCTCAGTGCCCATCACCCACTTTCCCCTCTCCCCCAGCCCCCATCAATCCTCAGTTTGTTCTCTGAATTTAAGAGTCTCTTATGGTTTGCCTCATATTATTCTTAATATGGAAAGAAGTGATTGAAAATATGTATTTGACCGCCAAGAAAGGTTCATGACGTATCCTAGGTAGTTTCAATTTATGATCACTCAGAATACTTTTTTTTTAAAGAAACTTTTTTTTAAGTTTATTTATTTATTTTGAGAGAGAGAGAGAGAGAGAGAGAGAGAGAGCGCATGAGCAGAGGAGGGGCAGAGAAAGAGGGAGACAGACTCCCAAGCAGTCTCCATGTTGTCAGCGCAGAGCCTGATGTGGGACTCGATCTCACAGCCGTGAGATCATGACCTGAGCTGAAACCAAGAGTCAGATGTTTAACCGACTGCACCACCCAGACGCCCCGATCACTCAGAATACTCTTTTTTAAATGTCTCTTAATATAGTGGTTGCTCTGATTTGCCTATTCTTCTACGTATATTCCCCATCGTGTGGCGGTAATATGGATTGACTTGCTCCGCTCCCTTCAGGTTGGCGGATGTGCTCAAGCTCCAGGACCAGCTGAAGCTGCCCGTGAGGACCTTATCCGAGGGAATAAAGAGGAAGGTAAGAGGGGGCTCAGCGTTCCTCTGCACACCCCACATGTCGGCCCCAGACACACTGTTCTCTCGTTCCAGCTGTGCTTCGCGCTGAGCATCCTGGGAAACCCATCGGTGGTGCTTCTGGACGAGCCGTCCACGGGGATGGACCCCGAGGGGCAGCAGCACATGTGGTGAGGAGGTGTCATGAGTAACCCTAAGTGAATTTATTAATCTGAAAGACACCGCATTATCAGATAATGCAATACTAAAGGAGGAAGGATCTAATGTCTTACCACAGCCAGTTTTTATTCAGGAGAAAAAGATCATTCTAACACCTTAATACTCAGTGAATTTCGTTTTCCTGGTAGGTCTTCTGGGTATGCGTGGCCCTTTTTATACTCAACCAAACCCACCTATTATTATTCAGGCTTGATTTCTGCAACATCACCTGATACACAGTTCTTATGGAGGAAAAAAAAAATCCCAAGTCCTTAGGAATATTCTAAGATCATTCAGCCCCAGCCATGCTCTGAATGATATACTCTACCCAATAGTTTGGTTATTTACATGACTGTTGTCCCTCCGAAACTCCTTGCTAATCTGAATTCACTAGTTGCTTCATGGGTGCCAATGGAGGTGCATTTACAAGTCTTTTGTCTTGCCCTGAGCATTTCCACTAGGTAACATGCCCCTTGACCTAACTTTAGGCAGGTGATCCGGGCCACCTTTAGGAACACGGAGAGAGGCGCCCTCCTGACCACGCATTACATGGCAGAAGCTGAGGCCGTGTGTGACCGCGTGGCCATCATGGTGTCTGGAAGGCTGAGGTGGGTGGCCGTCCATACCCACACTTGGTCTCCAGTGGGACCTGAGCAAAGCACATTTCCCTGCACCGGGTTATCCCCATACAGGGGCGGGAGTGGCTGCCTGCTCCCCCTCTGCATGGCTCTGGCCTCCCGAGGCTAAAATTCACCGGCAATAGATTCATCTTCTTCTCTTGCGTGACTTTGTCTTCCTCCAACCTCCAGATGTATCGGTTCCATACAACATCTGAAAAGCAAATTTGGCAAGGATTATCTGCTAGAGATGAAGGTGAAGACGCCCACCCAAGTGAAGCCCCTCCACTGTGAAATTCTGAGGCTTTTCCCCCAGGCTGCTCGGCAGGAAAGGTAAACATAGGTGTTAGTTTGTTTCATCGTTTTGTTTTTCCGTTTTCTATTTCTATATGTTGTGTTTTTTTATTATGGCGAAGAGAAACAAAAGCTTTCCTTGATCTTTTTTTTTTTTTTTTAACTCTATGGTCATTGCGAGTACTTTAATTATTAGAGAAAGGTCCAATTCCAAAGGATACCCCAGCAAAGAAATAAGGGAACAATGTGCTGATTTGGAAGCTGACTGTTGTAAGGGAATTCACATATGTTCCTGGTGGTTCTGTCACGTGCCGGGTCCCAATGCACGCGAGGACCTAGGTCATCATGATCCTTTCTAGAGGGTAAAACCATCCCCATTAAATGCATTAATGTACAAAGCCCATGCCCAGTACTAGACATCAGCCAAAGCTCGGTGAGTGGTGGCTCTTAACATTTTTGTTATTATCAGTAATGGCGTTTGAGGCTCAGGTAGGTGAGATAAGGCCAAATCCTAACAGTGGAGCCTGGAGGTGAACGAAGTCCTTTTTACTTAAACGTGATTCTCTTCTCACGAAGAGGGATGATATGTAATCCTGCTCCTTCCCTTCTTGAGGTGTAGATGTTGCCGGTTTCCTCCTTTCTGTCTCCCAATCCCCCCCAAGAGGAAAAGGGACCCTTATTGTAAGAGCCGCCTCATGCTTCTGCTTTAGTAAAGTGACTTCTTGTTGATTAAAAAGCAGCCACATGATGGCTGCGTCCACCTGCAGATGCATACAAAATTGGTGACGGCATTGTTGCTGCCTTTTCCACATGCGTTCGTCCATGGTTATCTTCTTGAAACCTGAATCTCAACCTCACTCTCCCTTTCTCACAGGTACTCCTCACTGATGGTCTATAGGCTGCCTGTTGAGGATGTGCGACCCTTATCACAGGCTTTCTTCAAATTAGAGATCGGTAAGAGTGACTATTGAGAGATAGGACTCGGGAAAACAGAGAAATTCAAATCTCGTGTAAAACCAGCATAGAGTTACACGGACATGAAGTCATACTGCCATACCATAAATAAAGGATTAAGACTTTTAATCCAGTGGTTCTCACCCACGAGTGAGTTGGCAATGTCTGTGGATATCTTTGGCTGTCACAACTGGGGGTGGAGTTGAAGGGTGTGACTGGTAGGTCGCCCCCAGGTCAAGGCCAGGGATGATGTTAAACATCCTGTAATGCACACAGGTCAGCCCCTCCCATTGCAAAGAATGATCACACTGAGATATCATTAGTGCCAAGGTTGAGAAATCCCCTCCTAATTGAATGAGGCTCTAGAGGGAAGAGATCATTGGCATTTGGGGCTGGAGTGTCCACAAATTCTTACCAAAAAATACAAACAAACACTATATGATTGTTTTTGTCTGTATGTACTCTTAAACAGCACTAGATGTTGGTAAGGAGGTTCCTCTCTGTTGATATGGGCTAAGCCATAATTCTTTTCTAGACTCTTGGATGGTGATCTTTATACACTGCTTTGATCTACCATGGGCTCGGTGTTTGCCTATCACGCCAGTATACGAAATCTGATAAAAAGCTGAACACCCTCCCCCTCTTCTTGATCTGTGCTTTCTTGTCCCCTGTCCATCATTAGAAGCCCCAGGATTCTAGTTCTTAGAGAAATGTTTCTCCTTGGCACAAGGTGAGGATCGCCCCAGATAGCTTTTCTCTTCACTTTCTCCTTCTGCCGGTCACCCTTGCTCTAGGGTCTATGTATCCATTTTCACAATGGGCCATTTTGGCCTAACGATCAATTTTGCATCATTCCAGTGGGAGGGAATCCCACAACAGACTCAAACCAACATGAAGTGTTTCATAACCAATTAGGGGCAGGGAGGGGGATGTTCCAGGAACGCCGCCTCCCTGGAGTACAATGGAGCCTTTTCTTAAGAGCCTTCTAATGTTTCTGCTTTTAAAAATGTTCCCTCCCACCTCGAGTTCCTTCTGCCGTGTTTAATTTGCTAACAATAAAGTTCTCACTTGGAGGAAAAACCCAACTTTTTATCACAGTTTCCCGCTCCCCTGTGTCATGGAAATGTAAGTTAGCATTTTTTTTTTCTCTCCGCATGTGAAGTTACACACAGTCACATTCTCAGCTGCGATACATGAATTGAATGAGGTGGGCCCGATAGTGTACAAGCACAATGCATGCCCATGACCATTCCTCTGTTGTGCTACACACACTCATTCTCCCACACCATCAGATCACTCTGGGGTTTTGCAGACTGCAATACTCCAGCCTCCCATGCCCACTCCAGGTTGGAGCTGCTTAACATTTGGAGACCCGAAGCTAGGGAGGTAGGATGGTTGGTCTTAACTCCCTTCTTATACTTTTCCCTCCTCTGCTCATAAGCTGATGTTTTAAGCCTCTCCAGTGTGGAGTGTAAGGGGAGGGAAGAAGAAATAACATGACAGCAATGCTTGATTAGATTAAGCTTTGCTTAATCTAAGTCCCCTTGAGCTGTACAATGGTACCAAGGCCTCCTGTGCAGAGATGATCAATCACTGGTCCTTTCACGGGGTGCTTTTGTGGGTTCCTTCAAGACTCCCTCTCCCCTCCGGTCTGCCACCTCTGACTACAGCTTCCATTCTGGAGTGGGCGATGCCTTCTCCTCTTGGTCTCTGGGTGTCTTGCAGCCTCTGGGCCACTTCTTGGTATCCCCTTACCCTTCCAAGAGGTCTCTTGGGGTACCCCCCATGGGATGCACCACCTTTGCCTCTCCACACTCTGAAAGTGCAGGGCCATCACCGTCCACAATCCTTTGCATGTTCCCAGACATGAGTCAAGGACCCAACCCCACGTGCCCAGATTGCAAGCTGATCCTACCGCATTCTCTGTCCACATCCGGTAACTGTCCACAAGAAACCTTTGCTTTCTAGTCTTACCTCTGTTCATTATTTTCTTCCTTTTACGTGTCTGCTCGTTTGAGGTCTTAATCACAGTCTGCACGGATAACAGATGGTAAAAAAAAAAAAAAAAAAAAAGGGAATTAGACAAAGTTTGGTCTATGAAGGGACCATTTGCAAAGGGGCAAGGCTCAGCGTAAGTACCCAAGGCTAGAAACGGGAAAAATGTTGCCATTCTTAGGTCCGAAGAGACCAAGAGAGGGAGCAGTGGCTGGAACCCAGGAGTAGAATCACGTAGAACTTCCACCTGGTGGGAAGCAGGGACTTTCAATCAAGGCACAAAGTTGATGTGAGGGAGGGAGTGAAGGAAGGAATAAAGGCCTTGAGCCCCCCTCTCCTCTGTCCCTCCTCATGAACTGCCACTGGTGGAAAACACCAGAAAAAGCCTCTTAAGTCAGCCTGTGGAACAAAGATCAGAGTAAAGAAGAGGGAAGGCAGACATAGAGGGGCACATGGTAGTGTTCTAGCCCAAAGGGAACCATCTCTTCGCTTACCCTGCATAGGCGACCTGGAGCCCCTTACGTTGTGTTCCAGTCTTGTGTGGCCCTGCCGAAACTCTAAGACAATGGGAGAGTATTTCCAGCTTGTTACAAGACCATAGGGTGAATCTGCCTCTCCGTGTTCAGTATACGTGCTTCCGAAGCAAGCACATGCCTTTCCATATTTAGTCCGAGAATATCTATTACCTTATATTTTAGATTTTAAAATCTATTTGCATGTACATTTTTGTACATAGCTTGGTAAAACTCTCCAGATAAAAAGGATGTGAACCCCTCATGTGCACCCATCTTTCTGCAGTTAAACAGAGCTTCGACCTGGAGGAGTACAGCCTCTCGCAGTCCACCCTGGAGCAGGTGGGTCCGTTTTAGGGACTTTGTTCCATCTGTGGGACAGAAGCGTACAAGCTGTGCCCGTGCTTTGAACTCGCTCGGAGCTGCGGGAGGCAGCGTGACCTCCCCGTCTCTTCATTTCTTGCCCCTCTCAGGTGTTCCTGGAGCTCTCCAAGGAGCAGGAGCTGGATGACTTTGACGAAGAACTTGACCCCTCAGTTAGATGGAAGCTCCTCCCCCAGGAGGACCCTTGATGTGCCAAATACCCTATGTTGCTCTTTAAGCTTCTGCCTCGTTTGAAAGATAATATTTTATATCATTAATATATCTTATCTCAGACATGATATAAAATTGCTTTTGAAACTCATGCCACCATTTTTCTCAATAATATTACATATAGTGGGACTAAGGAGCCAAGTCAGTGAGAACAGTCGTGAAACCAGACCACGCGGCTTCTATACCAGCAACGAAATCCCACATTTCACAGGGTGGTCAACTAAAAATGCATTTATTATAGAATGTTTGGGTTTCTGAGGATGAGACAGAGATAGTTTTATTTTCTGTCTTCAAACATCAAAATACTGACTATCTTCTTATGCTTTTGAATGCAGTACATAAGTACAAAGTAAGACCTAATCCTGATTTTGGGGAAAAGGGAGGCAGTGATTATTCAACAGCACAGTATTTGCTTTAAAAAAAAAAATTATTTCAATTCCAGTTAGTTAAACATACAGTGTAATAGCAGTTTCAGGTGCACAATATAGTGATTCAACACTTGCATACGGCACCCGGTGTTTATCACAAGTATTCGCTTTCGGTAATTCAGTTGATTTTTTTGTTGTTGTTGTCGTTGTTGTTGGTTTTTAATACCTGCATTTTCCTTTTCTGTCATTTTTTTCTATTGCATAGTCTATATTTTGTCTGTTGTGACCGTACAGGAAATTTGAAACCTATTAAGTAATTTCAGTAGGAACTTCAATAATCAAGTTGACGAAAGTTTAAAAATTACATGTCTTACATACAATCTTGAAACATATTTCTGATTTTGCATTTTTTTTTTTATGACGCAAGCGTCTATCCTCATGCCGATCTTAATTTCTCGTGTTGATGTACGTTACGACCTCTCTAACTGGTGACCCTGTAGACAGCTTAAAATCAATGCAATATACTTGTATACTCTTACTTGAGTGTTTTGTTGTTACTGTTACAATTATTGTTGCCAGCTGTTACCGACTGAATTGTGTTTCCCCAAAATTCATATGCTAACGCTCTGAACTGTGTGACTGTATTTGGAGATAGGACCTTTACGGAGATAATTAAGGTTCAGTGAGGTCATAAGATTGGGGCCTCAATCCAATAGCACTGGTATCTTTATAAGAAGGGGAAGAGACACCATATCTCTGTGCACTCACAGGGAAAAGATTACATGAAGACACGGCGGGGTGGCTGTTTGCAAGCCAAGAAGAAAGATGTCGCCAGAAACCACATTTTCTGGAAACTATCTTGGGAGTTAGCATTTGGAGATGAGCTGCCTACAGAACCATCTAGACTGCACAGGACCGAGCCATGAAACACACACCACAAAGTCTAAAACAAAACCAAAAAATGGAACCACTACAAAATACTTTCTGGTATTGTGCTACCAAGATTAATGAGTTTATCGGGTTGTTTGTTACAACAGATAGTCACTTATATGTTCACTAACACAGATCGTGCCAGGAAAGGGGTGGGGACAAAAACCTGGAGTAAATATTTCTTGATCAGGACACTGATGCAATTGCCAAAGACCTTGAACTCGTCTAAGCTGCGTGTCCCCAGTCTTTGCCTGGATCAAGATCCTGCAAGGGTGACCCCGTCTTCACTCTCAACACATTTGGGCCACACCATCCTCAAAGTATAGCCAAACAACAGTAGCTTCCAACCCAAGATATGATGCCTTGGGATCAGTCTACCCTTCCCCATATTATAAAAAGCAGGAAGGATGACCTAACTTAGATGTTAAATATAACAAAGTTATATTGAGTGAATGTTCGCAGTATTTGAAGTAGAAAGTAAGAATAATTTATTCCAAGGGCTTAATAAGTGAACCACTACAGGGATTGTGAATAAATAATTAAAAAAAACATTTTTTAACATTTATTTATTTTTGAGAGACAGAGACAGAGTGTGAGCAGGGGAGGGGCAGAGGGAGAGGGAGACACAGAGTCAGAAGCAGGCTCCGGGCTCCGAGCTGGTAGCACAGAGCCCGACACGGGGCTCGAACCCACAAACTGTGGGATCATGACCTGAGCCGAAGCCAGACACTCAACTGACTGAGCTACCCAGGAGCCCCAATAAATAATTTTAATGACATCGGGTTCATTTTTCTCATACTAGATGTGCGTTTCTCACATTGTATGCCAGATAATTCTTTGTTGGGGGGAGGGAGGACAGAGGGGCTGTCCTATGTATTATAGAATATTCTATGGCAATCCTGACCTCCACCCACTAGATGCCAATAGCGGTCTTCACCTCAATATAACAGTCAAAAACTTCTCCAGGCGTGGCCCAGATCACCCCATCGCATTACAGTTGTACGCCTTTAAACCAACGGCTTGGTAATTTTATCATCTTGGAATGAAGTAAAGAATGAATGAAAAACAGTCTTTTTCATTTGGGGGGTGTGGTTTCTTGCATTGAATACTCGGGACTAACCTGCAAAAATTGTCCTTTTTGCAGACATCTAGAAAATCAGCATTAAAAATGGTCAGTAACACATTTTAAAATGTGTGGGCCTTGGTGTAGCTTCTGTTTGAAATTCACGTCTCTTTGAACTTTTTAGAGAGCACAAGCTTCAGTGCTGTGTTGCACCAAGGTCTGTAAACTATTTCAGGGAGGGAAAATAAAGAACTCAGCACCCTGGTATGTCCTGAATCAGTGCAGCCTCTGAAAACGCAAGCATGGCAAAAAATACTGAAAACTAAATGAGATTCCTCTGTTTGGTGTATTTTAATTTATTTTTTTTAAGTTTATTTATTTATTTTGAGTGAGAGACAGAGACAGAGAGAAGAAGGGGCAGAGAGAGAGGGGGAGAGAGAATCCCAAGCAGGCTCCACACGGTCAGCGCAGAGCCCAAAGCAGGGCTCGAACTCATGAACCATGAGATCATGACCTGAGCCGAAATTAAGAGTCGGATGCTTAACTGAGCCACTGAGGTGCCCCCGGTTTGGTGTATTTTTTAATATGCTTCCCCAGGTATAGATGGAAAGCCTTTCCTTTGAGTGGTATCTTGATAGGAAAGGTAAATTTTGAGGCAGACACATCACCATATATGGAAAGATATCCTTACTGAGCACTGACTCCTCGCCTGGGGTTTAAAAGCACATTTTAACCATCAGGGCAAATTAACAGTAAAATTCGGAGCCGAACATGACCTCAGAGATCCTACCATCATTTGCTTATTTTATAAACGTAGGAAGTGACAGATTACATGGCTTGCTTATAGAGCATTCAGAGAATTTGATCGTTGGTCATCATAAACTTTTATAGACTTAGCTTTTTGAAAATGCATGATAGGATGAAAACTCACTGTTTATATCACTAATTCTATATAATGGAATATAGGATTGTACCGGTAGGTTGAATTCTGGTTTGCAGCTCTTCTCTCACTAATGGACACCAACTATATTGTAACCTGTTTGGCTACAAGAAAATTCTTCTTTATGGACTACTTTGGATGTTCGGTCTCTTCTGCGTAGTTCGTGCTGATCTTGAACTACATTGCCCAGTTTTCACAAACTGACAAAACCGAGTGAAGAAGTTGAAAACCCTTGATACCAAACAAAATTTTAAGGTGGAACCCATTGGCTTGTGATGTTGAGTTCCGAAAAGAATGAGCTGGAAAAGTGACAAAGACTGTCCCCAAAAAGAAGGAAAAAGTAAGCAAAAAAAATATTCCTGTCCCTTAAGGCAGAGTTTCTATTGTCCTTCTCGTCATTCATTTCCAGCTATTGGAACTCAGGTGCTATCTATCACTTTGCTTGAACACCTTGTTCTATATTTGCTTATTTTCTCACTATTTTCAAACTCTGTCCTAGAAATTCTCTAGGTCATTTATTTGGATGATCATAAGATAATGTTTGGTTTCAAGGCCCGCCCATACTTTGACCTGCCTTCCACCCACCCCTTTCTTTATCATTTGAATCACGTTCATTGGGCAGTTTTCCCTTACAACCATGATCTCCTACCCACACCCGTTCTAAACTCCCAAACCTGGACCCATGAGCTTCCTTCTGGGAGACTGAGCACTGCCAGAGAAAATCAGTTACCTTGCTCACCAAATGCAAGAGAACAGTGTGTATACTCATTCCGCTTATGTCCCTCAACATACTGTAGACTCAATATTCTTGGGCATTCCAGACATGTAAGAAAATTGCATATTTTCATGTTGTTTTAACGTTGAAAAAATAGACCCTAAAATCTTGTAAAAACTCCTCATGTGTACATGTTTCTCAAACAGGACTTTGATTAAAATTTGGATCTATTACTCGAATTTAAAATCTTTCTCAATACTCTAAGGTGTTCTATGTTCCTGATTAGAAGACTGATACCCTATATATATATATATATTTTTTTTTTTGAGAGATAGAGAGCACGCCATGGGGGGGGGGGACGCAAAAGGAGAAGGAGAGAGAACCCGAAGCAGGCCCCATGTTCAGTGCAGAGCCTGATGTGGGGCTCAATCTCATGACTGTGAGATCATGACCTGAGCCAAAATCAAGAATTGGGCACTTAACTGATTGAGCCACCCAGGCGCCCCAGAAGACTGGTATTCTTAATGCCCAACTAAACACGTGCTACGTTTATGAACAGTAAGATAACGAAGAAATAGAAAATATGTCCCACTTCTACCCGAAGGAAGATCGAGACCATAGGGAATTTTAAGAACGCCTCTGGAGTCACATGTGCTGCAGGTCAAAGCTGTTGCTGTGGTGTCATTACTCTACTGCCACGAGATACCTAAGACAATCCACTCAAAGGCAGTAATTGAAACTGACTACAGATCAATACTTTCCGAAATACCAAAACATGTTATGAGAGGTTGTAGAAATGTTAAATCTATAAAAGATTCTAAAGCATACTCTCACATCCTTTGCTATTTTGACCTTGAGTAGTATCGCCTAAGTGTATGACATACAGTGCTTGAGGACGGTGTCTATAGCAAAAAGCACCCCTCATCAAGGAAGATTATAAAGGAGCATACATACCTTAGTCTGGCTCATATCATACCTTCGTCCCCAGTCTTGCTACTAACCAAGACTCCAAAATAGTAAATAACATTTCTCCCCACATCCAGTTTCTCCTGCCCAAGCATGCTCAACTCGATTATCTTTAGTATGCCTTCCAGACTCAGATTATAACCACTCACTTTATAACCACGCCATTGTGATTCTCCCAGATGATCAAAGACAGGAAGCTTCAGGAGACAGATCAACAGGTCTTGGGTTTTGAATCCAGCTAAAATGTGTCTAAATCTCAATTTCAGGGGGAGACTTCCCATTCCCTCAGGTATATCATGGCCTTCCCATGGCCACCGGTGACATCCATTCACGCACCAACTCAGCTTCTGATTTTAACAAGCCATCTCCTCTTGTGTATTATAAACAGAAAAGGTGGGACTCAAATTCCATGCAGCAGTAGCACGGATGACGGTGATTGGAACTTCCACAAAGAGTTAAGGTATGTTGGAGCTGCTTTCTTGTACAAGATGACAAAGACAAGTAAGTCATGTCAGGCTTTGATAGAACAAGTTACAGGTGTGAAGGAACATTCCAAAATGTCAGGATTAAACACTGAAGGAATGAGATGATTCATTACTGAAATGTTGCTAAGATTTTTCTTGTCGAAGAAGCTTTCTGAGATGTTAAGATTTGGAAGATGTGGAAAGGTATATGAGGACAAGTTTGGCTGCGATATCGGATCAACCCAGGAGAGTAGAATGGCTCAAACAAACGAGATTATTCTTCCTCACAAAAGAATCCCAGGTGGCTATTTCTGGCCCATGGATATCTCTGCTGCAGGGGTGATTTCAAGAAGCAGACCCGCCCACCTGTTGGCTCAGTCATCTGCTGTGGTATCCAAGAAAACAAGGTGAATCGGGCAAACCCCATTCATAAAAGGTTGACTCAAAACTGGGTCCTGGGTGGATTTTTCCTTTGTTGTGGAAAAAGCTGCCACGGTTTTTGGATTTTAAACTGCTTGTGGCATCTATGTTTAGAACACGGGATTATTTTCCTTTAAGCTCTGGATGATTGTTCTCAGAAAGATACCATCATTTGCCTGGCACCTGAATTCTCTTAAAAACGTTCTTCAGGGGCACCTGGGTGGCGCAGTCGGTTGGGCGTCCGACTTCAGCCAGGTCACGATCTCGCGGTCCGTGAGTTCAAGCCCCGCGTCGGGCTCTGGGCTGATGGCTCGGAGCCTGGAGCCTGTTTCCGATTCTGTGTCTCCCTCTCTCTCTGCCCCTCCCCCGTTCATGCTCTGTCTCTCTCTGTCCCAAAAATAAATAAACGTTGAAAGAAAAATTAAAAAAAAAATGTTCTTCAGGATAAGGCACAGTAAGAGAAACAATTACAGAGCCCAGCGGGAAAGATAGTCTTTGTTATACTTTGTTTCTTAAGAAAAGCTTCCATCAGCTGTTTTTAATTTTTGCGTTTAAAAAAAAAATTTTTTTTAACGTTTATTTTTGAGAGAGACAGAGCGTGAGCAGGGGACGGGCAGAGAGAGAGAGGGAGACACAGAATCCGAAGCAGGTTCCAGGCTCTAAGCTGTCAGCACAGAGCTCAACGCAGGGCTCGAACTCATGGACCGTGAGACCGTGACCTGAGCCAAAGTCCGAGGCACAGCTGACTGAGCCACCCAGGTGCCCCTACTTTGGTGTTTTTAAAGTAGTTCTTCCCACCCGCCAATCAAGGAGCTTAGCTTTGAGGTGAGAAAGCAAGGTTAATGTCCCTTTTTTAAACATAAAAATATTTTCAAAATTATGAATATGTATCATTTTGGAATAAAATGTCATTAAACTCTAAAAGAATAAGAAATTTTATAAAAGTGAAAGTTTAGATGAGTTTTCCAAACTTTTTTAACAAGTGAGAACAATTATCTCGCACTATGTTTTCACGCAGGTGTGGGGGAAGCTCTGGGGGTTCAAAATCACCTCACTGGACAGTGATGAGGTTATGGGGCTTATAGACGATATAACTGAAGGCAGCTAGTGAACACACAGAGTTAGGGCTAAGGACAAAGTGACTTAATTTCTAAAACACATATATGTTGTGTTTTTTCAGAGCACGTCCCTAAAAATCACCCCTTCGTACGATGTGCTTGTCATTTGCGGACACTGGTCATTCTTGCCGGCTGCCTGCAAAGGAGCATACCGACCAGAACATTTTCCAGCACCGGAAGATATTTCTTGTCGCTTCCACTTTTGGCTAGAAATTTCCTCTGCGAGTTAAGGTCCTTGAACAAAGAGCTCCACGCTCTCAGAAGCTACTGCGATCTCTCCTGTAATGTGCAAGCCTGTCACCGACTGTTTCTTTTCCAGGGAACACTGTCTCCTCCACTAGGGACCTAGTTACCCTGGACGCCAAAACCACAAGCTTTCTTTTAAAAGAAACCATGGAAACCACAGCCTTTCGACTTCACTAACGCAATTGACTCCCTAATGGTCAGTACTGGCGTTAAAAAACTAAATTCAGTGGGTAAATGTGAAAGTCTAATTGGCCTTATTAAACAATTCGTGAATTGGAATCATCGAACAAGTGGGGGGGGGGGGGAAGGAGCCTTCTGCTGAGCTAAAAGAAAGAAAGCTTTCAAAGGCAGAGAGGGGACATCAAGAAAAGAAAGAAAAGAAGGAAGGAAGGAAGAAAAAAACAAAGGAATTTAGTAGCAAGGAATGCCTTGCTGAGGAGAGGCTGCCCTCTTAAGGAGAGGGGAAGGGGCCTGTCAGTAAATTTCCGAGCCCTGGCCAAGAAATTCTACGTTGACTGCTTAAAGGTTACATTCCGGGGAAGTTGAAACTGCAGGTAGGTTATGGATTAAGTCTGGTTTACTGGGAGACAAACCATCAGAGACTCTTAAATACAGAGAACAAAATGAGGGCTGCTGGAGGGGAGGTGGGGGTGGGTGGGGGGGAGGGATGAGCTAAATGGGGGATGGGCATTCGGGAGGGCACTTGTTGGGCTGAGCCCTGGGTGTTGCGAGTAAGTGATGAATCGCTGAATTCTATTCCTGAAATCGTGATTACGCTATACGTTAACTCGGATTTAAATTTAAAAATTAATTAAGAGAAAAAGCCTGGTTTTCTGTACATGCCCTAAGGGGCACTATGTGGGGCCTGTGGTTTTCTTCTTAGCACTGTTCAGGAGGAAATTGCCTTGAGCCCTTGCGAGTACGTGCTGAAATGTTGACCACCCGTTACAAGAAGAAAGAGCCTATTTTGCTGACTTCTGCCTTCCTCCGTTCAACAAAGCTGGCTTTGCAAATGTGGCTGTCATTCCCCAAGTGTGCAAACTTGGGAAAGTAATCCTAACCCTGAGAGCTTCTGTCCCCGAATCTGTAAAGAAGGGATCATACGGGCGCCTGGGTGACTTAGTTTGTTAAGCATCTGACTCTTGATCTTGGGGTTGTGAGGTTGAGCCCCGCATTGGGCTCCATGCTGGGCATGAAGCCTACTTAAAATAAGTAGTAAATAAGGAAAGAAAGAAGGAGAGAGAGAGAGAGAAAAGAAGGAAGGATCGGAATCTTACCTCTCAGCTTGACAACTATATGAGATAGTATATATAAAGCATGTAACAGCATTTGCCACATACTGAGACTTGTAATCTTTAAATTATCAATATATTTTTTTCCAGGAGAGCCTTTAGGGTTATTAGGAAAGAAAGAAAGAAAGAAAGAAAGAAAGAAAGAAAGAAAGAAAGAAAGAAAGAAAGAAAGAAAGAAAGAAAGAAAGAAAGAAAGAAAGAAAGAAAGAAAGAAAGAAAGAAAGAAAGAAAAAGAAAGAATAAAGAGAGAAAGGGAGAGAGAGAGGAGATCATAATTACACTTCTCAGCTTGAGAACTAAATGAGATACTATATATAAAGCATGTAACATAGCTCTTGCCACATACTGAGACTTCTAATCTTTCCATTATCATTAATATATTTTTTCCAGGTGAGCTTTTAGGGTTATTAGGACACAACAGAGCCAGTAAAAGCACATCCATTAGAATGTTAACTGGAGACACAAACCAAGTGCAGGACAGGTGGATGGATGAGATAAATAATACATAATCTAACAACACCCAGGATAAGTTTATAAGATATGACACTCTAAAACAATGTTGCCACTCGGGCACCTGGGTGGCTTAGTCGGTTGAGCGTCTGACTTTGGCTCAGGGCATGATCTCACGGCTTGTGAGTTCGAGCCCGGCGTCGGGCTCTGTGCTGACAGCTCAGGGCCTGGAGCCTGCTTCGGATTCTGTGTCTCCCCTTCTCGCTCTGCCCCTCCCCCACTCATGTTCTGTCTCTCCCTCTGTCTCTGTCTCTCTCAAAAATAAACAAAAAACATTAAAATAATAGAACTTAAAATTAAAATAAAATGTAAAAATGTTGCCACTCATTAGATGCTTACAGCAATTTGGACAATTGATTGCTGAATAAATAGAAAAATTCTTACTTGAAAGACACAAATATTAGTCACTCAATGGGAATACTTAGTAACTCTTTTTTCCCTGTAAGTAAATTAAGAGGGATTGGGGCTTATCCAGGACAAGACTAAGAATAATTATCAAAATCATGATAAATCCTATATATCGGGCCACACAATTCATAAAGTATAACTTTCAATGAGCAGTACCATTGGAGCGTACTATAGTTTAATCTTGAGTAGAATTGTATAAAAGATAAAATCTCGGGGCGCCTGGGTGGCGCAGTCGGTTAAGCGTCCGACTTCAGCCAGGTCACGATCTCGCGGTCCAGGAGTTCGAGCCCCGCGTCAGGCTCTGGGCTGATGGCTCAGAGCCTGGAGCCTGTTTCCGATTCTGTGTCTCCCTCTCTCTCTGCCCCTCCCCCGTTCATGCTCTGTCTCTCTCTGTCCCAAAAGTAAATAAACGTTGAAAAAAAAAAAAAAAGATAAAATCTCTCACTGGCTTTCAAGAAATGCTGTTATTAGTACATGTATCTTTGAGCATATACAATCTTACTAGAAGCTTTTCTGGTACAAATGGATAAGGTGCTTCTTTGATTGACAGGACATTGAGGAACCAGGGTTTTGCCACCTTCACTGCCCACATCAGAAGCGAGGAGTCCAGGGGCGCCTGGGTGGCTCAGTCGGTTAATTGTCAGACTTCGGTTCAGGTCATGATCTTACGTTTCATGGGTTCGAGCCCCACGTCCAGGCTCAGGGCGTGGAGCCTGCTTCGGATTCTGTGTCTCCCTCTCTCTCTGCCCCTCCCCCACTCTTTCTCTCTCTCCCTCTCCCTCTCCCTCCCTCTCTCTCTCTCTCTCTCAAAATAAATAAACATAAAAAGAAAAAAAGGCAATGAGGCCAAACCATCAGAAAGCTCAGGGTTGCCAGAGGGACAGAGATCACAGGACAGAGACAACATATTTTCCCCTTGTTAAAAAACAAAATGCAAGGGTAAATTTGGAGATGTAATTGGCTTTACTGGGCAGCATCCCATCCGGCGGGAAGAGAGATACTCTTCTCACCTCTGGGGACAGTATCTGTGGTCGCTGTGACACCATTGTCTTCTCCAGACCGAGCACCCCGACTTTCTGGGCCATGTGGTCATTCACAGCGCTCCCCAGATTGACGCTGAGACCACTCTTGGCCTGGGACGTGTGGCGGCACATTTCCAATCTGCTGGGCTCCTAGAGGGACCGTACCTGCACTTCCCTGTCTATTTTGTTAAACTCCAAGGGTATTTTCAACTCGATTAGAGGCAAGTTGTAATGGCTTTGGGGAAAAAAAAAAAAAAAAGCCCGAGAGCCATCTATCTGTTCCTTCGATAGCCATAGCGGTCTTTTATAAACTTATTTATGTATGTATGTATGTATTTATTTTTAATGTTTATTTTTGAGAAAAATAGAGTGTGAGTGGGGGAGGGGGAGGGGCAGAGACAGGGAGGCACAGAATCCGAAGCAGGCTCTGCACAGAGCCCGACGCGGGGCTCAAACTCACCGACCACAAGATCATGACCTGAAACAAAGTCGGAGGCTCAACCGACTGAGCCACCCTCTCTGCAATCTTCCGACACTTCCCTTTTCTGTGTCGTTTCCTCCCTTCCTTCCTTCTGGCTGCCGAGTCAGCTCTGCTAAGCACTGGCTCACGTGCAGGGACGGAAACCTTGGGGCTGTTTCCCCCCCCTCAGAGATCTCAAAAAGTGGGCACCACGCAAGCGTAACACAAGTGCCTTCCATCCCCCAGACCTAAGCAGACGTGTGTCCGTTAGCTAGAAGATGTGCTCACTACCGGGGTATGTGGGTGGCTCCGTTGGCTAAGCAAATCAGCATGCTCTTGATTGCGGCTCAGGGCACTATCTCACGGGTCCGTGGGTTCAAGCCCCGCGTCGGGCCCTGCACTGACAGTGTGGAGCCTGCTTGGGATTCTCTCTCTCCCTCTCTCTCTTTCTCTCCCCCACCTGCTCCCTCTCTGTCTCTCTCAAAATAAATAAACTTAAAAAAAAAAAACCAAATACATTAAAAACAGTCAACTTTGAAAGATGGGGTCAGTCGCCTCACCTCATTTAAGATTTGCCCGTATTTTCTGTTTGTGTCCTAAGGTGATGTAGTCAACCATCCAGATTTAAAATATACGAACTCCTAAAGCGTGCCCACCCTTCCGCACTTAAACAGAGCTTCAGCCTGGAGGAATACGGCCTCTCGCAGCCCACCCTGGAGCAGGTGGGTCGGTCTTCGTGATTTTATTTATTTACTTATTAATTTTTAAGCATTTAGTTTTATTTTGGGGAGCATGCACGCAGGGGAGGGGCAGAAAGAGAGGGTCAGAGGATCCGAGGAGAGCTCTGCACTGACTGTCTGAGAGCAGCGAGCCCAACACAAGGCTCAAACTCACGAACCTCGAGATCGTGACCTGAGCCCAAGTTGAACACTCAACTGACTGAGCCACCCACGTGCCCCAGGATCTGTGATTTTATATCAGCCGTGAATATAAAAGTATCATCTGTGAGTAGACACTGCACTCAGTCCAGAGCTACTGGAGGCCGTGTGGCCTCCTTCTATTCTATTCGTTTCCAGAAGAGGTTTTCTTGGACCTCTCCAAAGAACAGGAACTGGATGATTTTGAGGAGGAACTTCAGCCCTCAGCCAAGTGCAAGCTTCTGCTGGAACAGCCCGAAAGCCTCAAATACCCTCTGTTTCTAAAAAAGAATTATGCTGTTTTAACTTACTGAAAATGTTTTGGAATGATAAAGCTGCAATATTATAATTATAATGTTATAAGTTCTCCGAGAAGCACAGCATAGTTCTTCCTGTAGTGGAGAGGCAGAGCAAGGGCTGGGCAATGGCGGTGACCACGTGAACAGAGGCACATGGCTGAGCCCGCCCCAGGGTCACAGCCTCTGTGTTGTGTCTCTGCACATCATATTTTTCCTTTTTTTTTTTTTTTAACTCAACATTATCTCTGAAATCGGCATGGCAATGGGTCACTTTTATTTGTTGTCGTGTGGTATTCCACTGTATAAATATACCATAATTTATGTATCCATTCAGGCTATTATGAATAAACCTGCTGTGAACATCCTTTTATAGGTCTTTCGATGGATGTTAGCACTCATTTCTGTGTATCTATGCCTACACTCCCAAGTGCTGGTCTTAGAGTAGACACTTACCTACCCGTAGTAGATACTATCAAACAGTTATGAAAAGTGGTCGTACAAATTTACAGTCATATCAATAGTATGTGAGAATTCTGAGCCGCCCACATTGTTCTCGGTTTAATAACAGGCATTCTGGTGTGTGTACATGATTTTAATTTACGTTTCCAGACGACGAATGACGTTAAACATCTTTTCATACGTATTGGCCATTTGGAAGTTCTTTTGCTTGAATACCTATTGAGATCTTTTACCCATTAAAAAAATCAAATTGTATGCTTTTCGTTTATTGACTTGTGGTATTTCACATATATTATTAATATGAATCCTTTGCTGAATAGATAGATCGATCTACGGTGGAAGTACACAATGGGTGCGTTCTCTTATTTTGTGATTTTTAGTTTCTCACTCTTCCTTTTCACAAATGGAATTTCATTCGTGGATAGTCCTGCTTTATTTTTTTTAATGTTTTATTTTTGAGAGACAGTGCAAGAAGGGGAGGGGCGGGGGGGGTGGAGACAGAGGATCCGAAGTGGGCTCTGTGCCGACAGCAGCAAGCCCAACACGGGGCTCGACTCACAAACTGTGAGATCACGACCTGAGCCGGAGTCGGACGCTCAACTGACTGGGCCACCCAGGCACCCCTAGATGGTCCTGCTTGAAAAATACTTTGTTTTTCCCAAGGTTATGAAAATATTCCTCTGAATAAGTTTTAACTTTTCCTTTCTAAAAATTATGACTTCTAAGTCATTTCTCTCCATTTGTGAACTACTAAGACAACAATGCTGAATACCTATACTGATTGTGGACATCCTTTTTCCCACTCACAGAGGTAAAGCATTCTCTATTTCACCATGAAGAGCGATATTAGCTGTGTTTTTTTTTTTAATCCTTCATCGTATTGAAAGATTCCCTTCTTTTCTTAATCTGCAGATAGTTTTTATTATGAATGCGTAGGTAACGTTACGAAATGATTTTTTTCTTCTAGTGAAATAATCATTCATCATTAGTGGTTATGATGATTAATTAAATGGTTGGATTTTGGAATGCTAGCCAGCCTTGCCTTCTCAGACCAGTTCATGGCCAATTAAGCCATGGTTACCTGGATTTGATTTGGTAACATTTGGTTAGGACTTTGCATCCATGCTTACAAGGCATGTTGCTCTATCATTTTCATTCCTTGACATGCCCTTGTCCGACTTTGGTATGCAAATAGTGCTGGCCTCCTAAAACACGTTGGAAACTTGGGTGGATCACACCAGGTCAGATGTCGGAAGGGACGCTCAGACTCCTCACATAAGCTTTTAAAGGTAAAGGATATGCTAGATCAGAGAAAAGCATAGGCAAGCATTGGGCTCTGGAAATAGTGCCCTAGGCTTCTTTCTCAATCACATGGAATATGCTTCTTTGCCTGAAGATCCACCAAGATGTGTGCAAGAAATGTGACATCAGGGAAGTCTGGGAAAAAGTTTCCAGCAAGATCGTCTGTACCTCACTGCTCATGAGGCCAAGCTGTCTTCAGGAGTTGGGCCAAGAGACCCTGGCCCTCCCATCGGTCCGGATCATAATTTTCTCCTTTGTCTCCCACCATATCAGGTGACTCTGGCTTTGCAGGAACTGTAGATTCCTCTTTTGAGTGCTCTCAAATATTTAAAAAGTCCCTGATGGCAGCATAAAGAGGAACCTTCACCGGTTCAGTTGCAGCTCTACAGGTTGGTGGAACATCTGGATCATCTACTCTCTTTAGTTTTCTGCTAAAATGTTAGCAATTACTCTATTCATTTCTTCCACTGTCAAGTCATTTTTAATTAAGCTTCTACACGGTCGACGGCCGAAGGAGTCTTCCACTTCCTATGTATGACTGGCGTTGTACAATTCTTTTTTCGTTATGCGTTATACAACCCCACATTTACCCTGGCTAATAAGCTGGGGATGGGGAGTCTGTCCCTTTATACAAATCTCTGCAAAAGCTGCTGCGACCTGAGGGTCTGGTTGAGACCCTAACCTTCCCTTCCACTTGGGTGTATCTTTGACATTCGTGTGTAAAATCCGCTTCAGTAGAGGGTCCAAGGAGTTCCTTGGGGCCCCTGGGTGGCTCAGTTGGTTAAGCATCTGACTCTCGGTTTCAGCTCAGGTCATGATCTCACACTTCGGGGGACTGAGCTCTGCATCGGGCTCTGTGCTGATGGCACGGAGCCTGCTTGGGATTCTCTCTCCCTCCCTCTGTCTCTGCCTCTTCAGTGTTCATGCTCTCTTTCTCTAAATAAATAAATGTAAATAAATAAACAAATAAATAAAAAGAGGGAGTTCCTTAAGATCATTCACAAAACACCCTAACTCTTTGACCACATCTCCCCATGTTTGGGTAGTCTTGATTCTCCTCCAACCGCCTGCTACCTATATAATCTTTTTGGTGATCATTGATGGGACAGGGACCCAAGCCATCAAAACAGATTTCCCCCAAACTCCTTACGATGTTATGTCCCTTTCTTACAGACTGAATCGCCAGCCGTAACTCAGCAATTCTGGCGGCCCACACTATTTCTTACTTTCATTTTTGGTGAATGAACCCAAAGCAGCCAGGGTACCATTTTCTTGGCTGACCTCAGCCAGAATTTCTTGTGTAATGTACTTGTAATTCATAGAGATATACCAACACCAAAACCCCAGATAAACTTTTCCTTTTGTCCATGGCTACGGTGCTTTAGCGACAACCCCCAGGGATGGTTACAAAACCCACCTGGCAACAGTAGTTCTTCAACAGGGCTTTCTTCTGCAAACTTCTGTATTTGTCTCTCCCCCAAACAGAGCCACGGCCATTATTAAAACCGTGGAGCCAGGGAGACTTTAAAAAATCTTCTACGACGGTGCTAATTCCATAAATTGTATAGAGGCAGATAATTGAAAGGACTCACAAGACCCTTTGGGGTGTGTATTTCTGTAAGGTACAGCAGGAGAAAATAAAGGAGGGGCAGGGAAGGTATCGGGGGCCTGAGAAAATTCCAGAAGTAGATCCCCATCGTCCTTTTTCAATCACACAGGTAACTGTTTGTATTTGAATTATCAGCCACCAAGATAATACTGCAAGGAATACTCGTTCCAGGAAAGCCCAGGTAAAAGTATATAGCCACATGTGTACCCCCCTGCTGTAGATTTATCCAAACCAGGCTGTGTAACTGGTTAAATTAGAAGTAAACTATCAACCCAACATCGCTATACAATGAAGACAAGGTGGCCCCAGGTACTGGCAGAGGCGTTTCACACTTTAAGCGGCACGTTGTAAATTACTAGCTGGCCCTTCTAGTGTTCTCTTGGCCAAGTGTCAGTAGTTAACTTCTTAGAAAAATTTTCCATCGAGACCTGGACGTGTCCCTCTTCTCCTCCAGGGAAAGGTTGGTGGTGATACATTCAACTCCTTACATTGTGAAAGAATGATTCAATTTTGAAAATATCTTCTTGCGTTACTTTGGGTAAGTGTGCGTGTGTGTGTGTTTTAAAGGATTTCTCATTTAATCCAAATTTTCAAATTTATTAAGACATGGTAGTTTATAATACCCCTGTTCCTTTTTTTTTTTTTAATGGAGTTTGTTTATTTGTTTTGAGAGAGAGACAGACAGTGCAAGTGGGTGAGGGGCAGAGAGAGGGAGAGAGAGACTCTCGAGCTGACTGGACACTGTCAGTACAGAGCCCCATTCGGGGCTCGAACTCACGAACCGTGAGGTCATGACCTGAGCCAAAATCGAGAGTCAGATGCTTAACCAACTGAGCCATTGGGCGCCCCCTTGTTCCTTTTCTATATTAGCAGGATTGATAAAGAAACTTTCCTTTTCATTCCTGATAAGTAATTTGTCTCTTATTTTCTTAGTCGACCTAGTAGATTATAAAATTTTATTATTATTTTTCAAGAATCAAATGCTGACTTTGTCGGTCTTTCTCTTTGGGGCAACTAAACTTCTCTGTCGGGTTGAACTTACTGTTGTATTTCTGGCTTCTTAAGACTGAAGCTTCAATCACTGATTTTCAAACTTTTCTTTTCTAATATATCCATTTAGAGCTACAAATTGCCCCCTAATCATTACTTAGGATATAGTCACAAGTGGATATAGTCACAAGTCTGATATGTTGTATTTTCATTATCATTAAGAAATAACGTTGGGGCACCTGGGTGGCTCAGTCAAACATTCAACTTCAGCTCAGGTCATGATCTCGTGGTTTGTGGGTTTGAGCCCCGCATCAGGCTCTTTGCTGAGAGTTCAGAGCCTGGAGCCTGCCTCAGATTCTGTGTCTCCCTCTCTCTCTCTGCCCCTCCCCCACTTGTGCTCTGTCTCTGTCTCTCAAAAATAAATAAACATTAAAAAAATTTTTTAAAGAAATAATGTTTTCTAATTTTTCATTTTGATATCTTTTTTAGTAACACTTTGATTTTTTTTTTTTTTTTGGTACCATTTCTTATTTAGAATTGCATTACATTTGTGTAAACACATACATGTACACATGTGCCCGCATTACTATTATATTTTAGAAAATATTTCATTTTAATCTATATTTTCTTTTAGGCCCCCCCAAATAATTAAGTTAGTTAGTGGTTTACATCTTTAAAAAAATTTTTTTAATGTTTTTATTTTTGAGAGAGAGAGACAGAGTGTGAGCGGGGCAGGGGCAGAGAGAGAGGGAGACACAGAATCTGAGGCAGGCTCCAGGCTCTGAGCTGTCAGCCCAGAGCCCCAAGCAGGGGTAGAACCCATGAACCGGGAGATCATGACCTGAGCCGAAGTCAGACACTCAACCAACTGAGCCACCCAGGAGCCCCAACATATTTTTAAATATTTATTTATTTAAAAGTTTCAGTTAATTAGTGAGATCTGTCTTCCTGTTGTGCACTTACTAATTTTTACTTTTGTTTTTTTGGCTCTTTGATTTGGCTTTCTTTTTCGTTTGTTTTGTTGTTATTTTTCCTGACTTTCTGTGCTGGACATTAAATTTGTATTTTATTTTTTTTTTTTTCAGATAGGCATATTTGTTGGAGGGGGCTATCAGGAAGACCCCGGGGTTGGCCGCAGCAGTCAGAGGCTGCTCGCCCCTCCCCTGTCCCTGGAACGTAGGCCCCATCCACCACGCCCACCACGGGAGCCATTTTGAAGGTCACAACCTTGAGAGAGCAATGTGCTGCTGAGACCACTGGGAGGGTTTACGTGATCGAACCCCGTTAAGGACTCTGGGTAAACATTTAAGATTCTGGCCTGGGTGCAGAGATCTACTCGTCCGGAGGTGTGGGACACAAGCCTTATAAGTAAGTCCCTTTGCTTCTTAAACCTAATATATGCCACCGATTCTGATACGTAGTGTTTTGTTATCATTTCATTTTATAAAATGTTTAACTTCAATTTTTATTTCCCTTTCCACTCAAGAAAATTATTTATTCCTTTTAATAAAAGGTTGGGCAGTTTCCATGTGGAATGCTTTTTAAGTTCTGCTGCTACTTCTTAGTTTTATCACATCACTTTCTGAGAACGTTGTTTATATAATATTTCTATTTGATGTAGAACTCGGTGACTGATTTTTGTGACCCAGTGGAGGATCACTGTATGTGACTGGTTCCTGTGCATGAGAGGTGAAGCTGTATTCTCTGTAATCAGGGCATAAAGTTACTTATATTGATGTAGGATACATTTTGACATTAATTCAGATTTACAGAAAGGTTGCAGGAATATTTTCACACATGCAAAATACACAAACACGGGCCCAGCCATACATACGTACGGATGTACATAGTACATGAAGTAACTTGTTCATTGTGATTTTTAAAACAATTAGAACTTTGTATAGGAATGACTATAGTTTTATGCATTGATATCTATATATCAATATAGAATGTGTATTTATTTTTGAGAGAGAGAGTAGGGGAGGGGCTGAGAGAGGGGGTCAGAGGAGTAAAGCAGGCTCTGTACTGGCAACAGTAAGCCCGATGCGGGGCTCCAATTCACGAACCAGGAGATCATGACCTGAGCCAAAGTCCAGTCTCAAGCGACTCAGCCACCCAGGCGCCCCTATATATAGTATCTTTTTAATTATGGTGTTCCCATCTTCTGGATCCTTCCTATGTTTTGTCCATTTCCTCTGTCTTGTGCTCAAGGTGGTGTGTTAAAGTATTCTACTATTGTGATGCCCTGTTTCTGTCTCCTTTGCATCTCTGTAATTTTTATTTTATAAAATTAGTTGCTGGGTTTTTGGTGAATAAATATCACAATTACTATACGGGGCGTCCGAGTGGCTCAGTCAGTTAAGCGTCCGACTTAAACTCAGGTCATGATCCCACTGTTCCGTGAGTTCGAGCCCCACATCGGGCTCACTGCTGTCAGCCTGTCAGCCCATTGCCCACTTCCGATCCTATGTCCCTCTCTCTCTCTGCCCCTCACCTGTTGGCGCTCTCCCAAAAATAAATATTTTTTAAAAATCATAATTATTATAAATTAATTGTCATGTTCAGTTTTTTTCCTTGAGTTGTATTTTGCTTGATATCAGTATTCCTACATAGGATTTCTTAATAATTTTTTTAATGTTTATTTGGGGGAGATAGAGTGGGGGAGTGGTAGAGAGAGAGGGAGACATAGAACCTGAAGCAGACTCCATCCAGGCTCTGAGCTGTCAGCACAGAGCCCTATGCTGGACTGGAGCCCACAAAGCACAGGATCACGACCTGGGTCAAAGTCAGACACTCAACCGACTGAGCCACCCAGGTGCCCACCTACATAGGATTTCTTATTACTAATCACCTGGTGTATTTTTGCCAATCTTTCATTCCTGCTAGTGACAATTTGCGTGTTTGTGTGTTTATTAATGGTTAGGTTAGCTAGAGCTCAACAATGTTACCAGTCTTTGCAAAGACTACAAATTCTAGTTTCATTGAATTTCTTTATTATTTTCCTATTTTATTCTAGTCACCAAAACTATAAATTGTCCTCTAAGTACTGTTTTAGCTGCTTCTCACAAATTTTGATACATTGCATTTCATTTTTATCTCTTCAAAATATTTTTCTTTTTAATATATTCTTTGAAAAATGCATTATTATAAGTATGTTGTTTAATTTCCAATTATTTGGGGATTTTCCAGGTATATTGCTATTATTATTTTCAATTTAATTCCCTTTTGGTCAAAGTGCACTTGTAAGATATTTTTAATTTATTAAGCTTATTGAGATTTGTTTTGTGTTTAACATATATCTGCTATGATGAATAGTCGATGTGCATTTATTTTTTTTTTAAGTGTTCTGGGGGCACCTGGGTGGCTCAGTCAGTTAAGCATCCGACTTCGGCTTAGGTCATGATCTCATAGTTCGTGGGTTTGAACCCCACATCAGGCTCTGTGCTGATAGCTCAGAGCCTGGAACCTGCTTTGGATTCTGTGTCTCCCTCTTTCTCTGCCCCACCTCTGCTCACTCTCAGTCTCTAACTCTTAAAAATGAATAAAACGATAAAAAAAAAAAATCTTTTTTTAAAATCTGTTCTTTTTTTTTTTTTTTTTTTTGCCTGGAGTGTTCAATAGGAGTCAGTTAGTTTAAGAAGCTTGGTTGTATTCAAATTTCCTTTATAGTTATTTTTTATCTAATGATTTTATCAGCTACTGAGCTACAGCTGTTGAAATCTGCAGCTTTATTTATTTTTTTTTATTTTTTTTTTCAACATTTATTTATTTTTTTTGGGACAGAGAGAGACAGAGCATGAACGGGGGAGGGGCAGAGAGAGAGGGAAACACAGAATCAGAAACAGGCTCCAGGCTCTGAACCATCAGCCCAGAGCCTGACGCGGGGCTCGAACTCACGGACCGAGAGATCGTGACCTGGCTGAAGTCGGACCCTTAACCGACTGCGCCACCCAGGCACCCTGAGAAATCTGCAGCTTTAACTGTGGGCTTGTTTGTTGGCCTTTTCTGTTCTGTTTTTTTTTCTTTTCTTCTTTTTTTCTCTTTCCACTCATTTTTTTATTAAATAAATATGGCTGCTAGTAGTCCTGTTTCTTTTTTTCATTCATGAGTTTTCAAGCTCTGCTCTTAGGTCTATATACACTTAGTTTTCATGTCTTTTAATGAATTGACCTCTACATGATTAGGAAAGACCCCTCCCTCATCAGCAATAATTCTTCTCTTGAAGTTAGTAGAGCCACACCAGTTTTCTGTGATGAGTCTTCCCAAGGTGTTTCTTTCCCAGTGTTTGAGTTTTCATCTTTGGGTCTTTAAAGTGTGTTTTCGTTCTTTGCGGATCGCATGTATTTATGGCAGACTTTTCAAATTAAGTCCGGAAAGCTCTCTTATAATCGGAATGTTTTCATAATTTGTATTTGGTGTCATTATTGACATTGGTTGAATTCAAGCTACCATGATTTTGTATTTCCTATCTACTCACTGATGTGGTTTTGGGGTGATGATGGGAATTTGGAGCCGAAGGCCAAGAAAGAATTCTTGAGACGTCTTGGGTACAAAAAGATGGCTTTAGTAAAGCACGGGGACAGGACCCGTGGCCAGAAAGAGCTGCCCGGGGAATTGTGAGAAGTTACTGATTATATACTTGGGAGTTGGGGTAGATAAAGGTAAGGGGAAGTTTCCAAAAAGATTTTCACGTGCTAAAGAAGACTCCCAGGATCCTGGAGGCCCAGCTGTTGTCAAGCCAAGGTTGTTTTTCCCTCCAGCAAAGCATTAGTATTAAGACAGTAGGGAGTTCCTAGAGAAAAGTTATACTCAGCCTGCCCCAAGTATCTGTCAATGGGCTGCAGGTTATAAGGAAATTTAATTTTCTTTTGTTTTTATTTTTGAAGTTTTTAATGTTTATTTATTTTTGAGAGAGAATGAGAGAGACAGAGCATGAGCAGGGGAGGGGCAAAGAGAGGGGGACACACAGAATCCAAAGAAGGCTCCGGGCCCTGACCTGTCAGCACAGAGCCCACAGCACAGGGCTCGAACCCCTGAGCCACAAGATCGTGACCTGAGCCAAAGTCAGATGCTTAACTGACTGAGCCACCCAGGCGCCCCAGGAAATTTGATTTTCTACCATTTCCTTCTGTCTTTGTTTTCCACATCAGTCACTATGTCCATTTGTTACTACTTTTTTTTTTTTTTTACTGATTTTATACCGTTAGTATTCCACTTTCTCTACACAGTTGTCGTATTAGTTATATTTATCTATTTATTTTTAGTGGCTATTCTAGGGCTGACATTATGTACTTTTCATTTTTGTTTTGCAATGGTTGCATGGTTTCGGATAAGAAATTAACCTGCCTTTTTTGCAGAGTTGTAGTAGAAACAGTTCTCCGCCAGTCTCCTGCTTCCTGTCTAAAATCGGATGGGTCCAGCAAACTTCTGCTTGAAGTTCGTGAGCCCATGAGTATTTGCAAAAGGGCACAGGACTCAGAACTGAATGGCTCGATCACCTGTAAATCATTCACGCATGAGAAAGGAAGGAATCAAAACAAACAAATAGTGGCATATGCTATTTGTGTGATCTCTGAAAATTTAATTGTAGCAAAGAATGACCACGGAGTCATGTGGTCAGATGGAGCTACTCCATGAACAGCTGCAGAAGGCTCTCCTTTCAATAGTTTAGCCAGAAAAAGAATTATTGAAAAGTTATCAGGTGTTTACTGTGAGATAATGCACCTGATTTTAGTAGCCTGATTTTTTTTTTAATTTTTTAAAAACGTTTTATTTATTCTTGAGAGAGAGAGAGACAGCCCGAGCAGGGGAGGGGCAGAGCGAGAGAGGGACCCAGAATCAGAAGCAGGCTCCAGGCTCCGAGCTGTCAACACAGAGCCCGCCACGGGGTCATGACCTGAGCCGAAGTTGGACACTTTACCGACAGAGCCACCCAGGCGCCCCCTTTGGTAGCCCGATTAAATACAAACTCCTCACCTAACGGTTAAGAGTGCATTTTAGCCAGTGCTAGAATATAGTCATTGTATACAGACCTGAAATTGTCCGTAGACGTCATACCATCATTGGCTAACTTTACACGTGAAGAAACTTATCTGCATGTGTGAGAACAGGGAGACCTTTATTACAGGCATGGGCTCTTGTGTGTAATTGAAGCGTCCTTGGGGCTTCCAGGCCTGGTTTCCAGTTGTGTATTGCTGGGCCCCAGCTCTGGTGCGTTAACGGAGTTTAGCAATAGCCATCCGATATCGTCATTCTCGTATTTACTTGCTGAGACACCATAGTCTCAAATGCCTCATAGATATGTACTTGCTAGTGCCTTCGTTTCCACCAGTGCATTTCTTTTCTGGGACCGTTTCTGCTCTTAAATGTTAGACTCTCTGGTGCACAACATTGGAATTTTGAGGGCAAGATAATAAGAGACGAATATCTCTTAGAAGAAAGAGGGTGGGAGTGGTGATGTAAGAGCGAGAAAGCCTCAGGCAACCTGGTGGAGAGCTCTAGAGTTCTGCCATCCAGGGTTGTCCATATCAGGTTGGGACAGTTGGGCTTTGTATCCTAGCCTCACTCAGTCGCCACTGGATGCAAGTGGCCCCGAGGAAGAAGGTGACCTTGTGCAGCGAAAGCAGATCCAGAAGGAACTGACAGCCAAAGGAGCTCAGAGCCCGCTTTAGATTATCTGTCTCCTTCTCTCTCTGCCCCTGCCCCACCCATCCTCTCTCTCTTTCTCTCCCTCTCTCTCAAACATAAATAAACATTAAAAAAAAAAAAAAAACAAGTAATGGAATGTTGAAATTAGACTTTGGGAAGCAGAGAATTTCAAGCATTAAAATAATCCATGTATATGATCTATTGGATTTGGCCATCATATGGCAAATGTTAAAACCTCAAATTGAGGGGTGCCTGGGTGGCTCAGTTGGTTGGGTGTCCAACTTCGGCTCAGGTCATGGTCTCGCGGTTCATGAGTTCGAGCCCCGCGTCAGGGCTGTGTTGACAGCTCAGAGCCTGGAGCCTGCTTCAGATTCTGTGTCTCCCTCTGTCTCTGCCCCTCCCCCTCTCACACCCTGTCTCTCTGTCTCCGTCTCTCTCCCTCTCTCAAAAACAGATAAACATTTAAAAAAAAAAAAAAAAAAAACCTTAAATTGAAATTCAAGAGCGTGAGTCAAGGAGGTGACGTATTCTGTTCATCCATGTGTATGTTGTCGTTGGGATGGCTTTGTCTCTTGCTTTGTGCTTTTTGTTTTTGAATTTGATTTTTCATTGTTTTGTGTATTTTTTTGGTCCAAGATAAGACAAAACCCAATTACATACCTGTATGTATTTTTGTCAGAGGAGATTATCTTTTTTAGAGCATAGACACACACACATTAAGGACAAAATATAAGATACATCCCTTTGTTCCCGGTATTATTTTATTGGTTTACACTATGGATTAAGAAACAGGCCATTCATCTAAGCGTGAATAACACATTCTCCTTTGGTTGGTCGCACTTTACATCTGGACATCCTGCATCATTCCTCCAGCTCAGTCTTCTGCTTTTTCGTGTTTCTTGCTCCTCGAGCTCACGAGCTTTGCCGTTCACGACTTCCTCCTTGTGCTGTTTTCCTTCTCGTTGTTCGGTGGAATCCTTGCTTGTCACCTATTCCAAGGACAATGTTCAGGTTTCCTGGTCCTGGGAGACTCTGATGACTCCTGTTGACAGCAGCTGGGGTCACAGTGACACATCTTGTCTTCATTCTTTAATTAAGCTGAGCACCTCGACTTTCTCAGTGACGTGGTCATTGGTCACTCTCCGACTGGCACTGTGGCTAGGACTGGCCCACCACTGTTGGTGGTGTATTTTTGGTCTGTTGGGCTCCACTTTGGGTTCTCACTGCCCTACCGAGCCAATATTTTGGTCAACAACAAGGGCGTTCAACTCAGCTTAGGGCAGTGGTTTCTTGAAAGAGACAGAGAAGGGTATCTGTTCCCTAGAAAACCACAGATATCCAGCTGTATGATCTTCTGATGTAAACTTTTCCAAATGTCCCTTCCTCCTGCTTCCTACTGTTTCCTGCTGCTGTGCTGAATGTGTTAAAAACACTGGGTCATGTACAGGGAAGGAGCTCCCTAAGCAGTATTTCCTTCCCTTGATGTGCAGTGGGTAAGCACTTATTATTTTCTCAAACGTAAGCAAACACATTCTACATTTCAACCCTGGGACAAACTCAGTCCGTGAGTGTTTATTACTTTATCTTGTTCCTTGACTTGGTTACTTGTACTTGGTCGATTTTTCAGACCATCTGGATATAAGAATGTACCAAGACGTACAATAATTCTACCCTTTTGGAGTTAGAAATTCAACCTGGAAGAGGACAGCAGGGACAGAGCTCTCCACATAGCAGGACTTGGCTAATTTTGACGAGGAAGTTGGTTGCTTGGTGAAGGGGAAGCTCCCGTAGGAAAACCCATAAAGCCCATGTACCCTATGGTTTTGTTTAAGTCTCTGCCATTTTCTAGGAGAGTTGTTTTCGTAGCTTTAATATTGTGCCTTAACGTTTAACAGTCATACCAATTATTTGGTATAAACTATCGTGGAACTCATGCTAGAATTTTACGTGGAAATGCTGGAATGAGTCTTCATGGCAGAAGAAGGACAAGTCCAGAAGTAAAGTCAGTGATGACATTGAGAAGATTTCCGGGGCATAGCCAAGATGGATAGACATGGATGGGTGGGGAGAGAGAGAAAGAGAGCTAACAGACAGACAGATAACGGATAGTTATCTTTGATAACATGTTAAACTGGGAAATGCACAGGGACTGGACTGTAAAAGTATTGCGGCTCTCATTTAGGCCAACGTCGGATCTTGGCCTGATTGTTACACTCTGTGCCAGATATAAAAACTAAACACCAATTCTGGTTATTTCCTGGACACCCTTCTGGTTTATGATAAAAGCAAAAATAAAATGAACGGGGATCCGTGTTGAGTACAACCCTCAGTGATCTCTTTGCTAATGCAGAAGATTAAGTATCTTAATATGCCTTTGTGTCATTTGGGAAAGAGGTTGGAATTTGGAATCTCAGGTCATCTGAGACTGCATTGGCTTCTCCGGAGATGCGTGGTTGAGAGGAAATCCCGTAACCTTACTGAGCCTAGGGGCCTCTTAGTCCTGTTTACACGCTAGGTTGTATGGGAGTCAAATGGGAAGCTGCAGGTGGGAGCTTTTATAAACCCATAAAGCTCTTTATGCAAATTATCTACAGAAGCAGAATGCACGTTCATACAATGTGTGAAGTTGACTGAGCAAAATGATTTCCATTGACTCCTAAAATCTTCATTGGTAAAGAGGTCACAGACTGGTAAGTCTCTGATGTATTCCCCGAGGACCGGAAGCCCACACAATGGAACTTTCTCATTTTAACAGAATTCTCCCGCCCTTGACCCCTCTCCTACCATAGGGCCTGTAGATCACGTGACAGAATGGCAACAATTTGCAGGACACTGTGCGCCTGCTGGAAAGTCCATTCCCACCCCAGCCCTCACTCAAAGATGGCGTCCTTCCCTGTCAGGCAGTGTATGGGCCAGAGAAGTATTACTAGGTGTTGAATGTGTTGCCTCCAGAATCCAAAGAGACATACTAGGTGCTGGTCTTCTATCGGTAGGGGATACAAGATATGTCAAATTGTCTTTTACTTTGGAGGAGATATGTAGAGCGCCCCTGATCACTGGAGCCATCAAGCCTTCAAGTGATGGGTCATGGGTGATGGGTTCCTTATCCTCCACGGGATTTGTCCCCTACTCTCTGGAGCATTTGTGTCTTACCCACGTCATCTCTCGGCCTGATAGATCAGTTATCGATGTGTCAATATGATGTTCTGTGAGACACTCTAGGTCTCTTACGACTATAACAGAAGCGAGAGAGTTAACATAGCCCTGAGGCAAAACTATAAAGGAATATTATTGTGTAATTCACCTGAGTGTGAACTCTTTTCTAATCAGAATAGAAAACAAGGCATCTGGTTAGTCACCAGCTGAATGTCATGGACCTGTTCTAGAAACAGATACCATGTCTGACAGAGCAGCTGTCACTACCTGTTTGAGTTTACAACAATCTGGTTGTTGTTCAGGACCCATCTGGTTTCTGGAGGGATGAGACTGGCAAATTAAATGAAGATAGATACACTCTCTTTGTATTCTTTTTTTTTTTGGTGGGGGGGGACAAGTGAGAGAAAGAGAAAGAGAGAGAGGAAGAGAGAGAGGGACAGAGAGAGAGAGAGAGAGAGAGAGAGAGAAGCAGGACTCACTGGAAGCAAGTCTCGTGGAACTTGAACTCACAAACCGTGAGATCATGACCTGAGCAGGTGCTTAACGACTGAGCCACCCAGAAGCCCTCTTTGTATCCTTTATGTCATTAATGGTCTCTACTTTCCCCCTCCTCAAGATACAGTATTGTTCTTGATTCAGTGTCATGGGTGGGAGTGGGGTTGAAGGAATTGTCAGAAGTATCCACTTTCTCTACCCCCTTATGAGACTTCTTACCCATAGGCCACGGACCCAACATGGGGATTATTCCAAATACCAAGTATATTAGTTCTGATGCTATGCCTGGTGTTAGAGAACTGGCCACTGGGTGTGTTTGTGTTCATAGACTCAGTGGGACCCCATGAAGCTGGGTTTTAACCACAACTCCACGGATTACCTTAATTTCATGCACCCATTCTAACAATGGGGCCATAGTGACATTTTGGTTTTCTAGGTATCAATGTCCATTTAGGTCCTATGCCCAATAGCTCTTGAAATGTCTGAGGATTTTTCTTTCTCCAGTGCACAGTCATCCAAGTAAATGGCTGTAGGTCCCTTTGAGTAAGGCCCAGGGGAAATCATCAGAGTATATACTTGTCAAGATGTTTGGGGATTCTTCTGACTGCTTCTCTTAAGATTAGCTCAGAGCCGGGAACTACACAAGTGATAAGAACTTTTTACTGGGGTGATAGTGACTGCCCTTAGCCTCTTACTCTCCATTCTTGACTCCCGGTTTTAGCTATTAAGCAACACCCTGTTGGCTGCGTACCTGTTTTGCCCCTATGTGATGGTAAGACTTCTATATTCTACTTAAAGTGGTAAAATATTGCTTCTTCTAAGTAGACTGTGTAAAGTTAAATGTGTCTTTTATAACCCCTAGGGCAATCACTGAAATAAGTATACAAATACATGTAGTTTGCCATCGCAGTGGGTAAATTGGAAAACTAAAAATGTTCAGAGACGACAAAAGAAGGCAGGAAATGGGAAACAGAAGGATGAAAGTCAGAGAAAACAAATAATAAAATGGGAGACCTGAATCCTGAAATAGTAGTAGTTAGATGAAATGTAACTGCTCTAAAGACACCCATTAAAAGACATATATTATCAGGTTGGAATTAAACAAACAAATGAACAAAAGGGACCTCACTTGAGCTGTCTAAAAGAAGGTCACTTCAAATATAATGATATAGATAATTGAAAATTAAAAAATATACCATGGAAACACTAATCAAAAGGAAGCGGGAATGGTCCTATTAAAAGCAGGCAAGGTAGACTTGAGAACACGGAAAGTCACCAGGAATGAAGGTGGGCGTTATTACATAATGATAAAAAGCCAATCTGCAAGGAAGACATACCAGTCCTCACTATGTAGGCACCAAACGACAGCTTCAAAGTGCATGAAACAAGACTAGTTAGACCTCAAAGGAAAAACGGAAGAGTCCATGATTGTTGTTAAAATCTTCAATACTCCTCTCTCAGTAATCAACAGACCTAGTAAACAGAAAACCAACAAAAATATAGAAAAACTGAAAAACACCATCGACCTACTAGATCTCATAGATATTTATGTAATACCCCACTCAACAGTAGAACGCACCTCTCTTCAAGTGCATAAGGAATATTCACCAAGATAAATCATATCCTGGGTCATAAAACAAGTCCTAACAAATTTGACATACACAGTAAATTTTCTGACCACAGTAGAATTAAACTGGAAATCAGGGTGCCTGCGTGGCTCAGTCGGTTATGCGTCTGACTTCAGTTCACGTCATGACCTCACAGTTGGTGGGTTCGAGCCCCGCGTCGGGCTCTGTGCTGACAGCTCAGAGCCTGGAGCCTGCTTCGGATTCTGTGTCTCCCTCTCTCTCTCTGCCCCTCCCCATTCCTGCCCTCTCTCTCTCTCTCTCTCTCTCTCAAAAATAAACATTAAAAAAAATTTAGAAACAAAAAACGAATGAAACCAGAAATCAGTAACCAAAAGATAATAGGAACATCTCCAGGCATTTGGAAATTAAACCACACACTTTGAGATGATTCACAGGTCAAAGAGTAAATCGTCAGGGAGACTAGAAATATTCTGAACCGAATAAAAATGAGGCACAGAGAAATGAAAACCCTGATTATCCAAGTGATGCTGTCAATCAGGCAGCATAGAGCCGTGTAGAGAGGAGCTTTTCTCTGATTAAACGGTTGACTTTCTCTTCAAAGGCACTGCTTTAGGTTTTGATATTAGCCCCCAGTTATCTTGGCCATACCAGACGAAAGCTTAGAAATATCGGACCTCCTTGATAAGATTGCTCTTCATAATACGATACGTCCAGGAAACAGAGTGTAAATGTTACTCCCTGCTCTGCAGGAACTGGCTGAAAAGAAGTGAAAACACCCCAACAGTCCAAGAGAGATCATGTGAATGTGAGGCTTGGCAGGACCTGCGGGACTGAGGTCAGAACTTCTGAAGGCTGTCTTCGCAGGAACTTTTCACAGAAGACAAACAGTTAAAGCAAATTGCAGAGAGGTGGTAGAGACCGGGGGGGGGGGGGGGGGGGGGGGGAACATGTGAACTGTTTTCTTCTAAACAAGGATCCACGTCAGTGGATAAAGTGTGATTCTGGATTCCTTGCTTCAGATTTCTCGAGAGTAAGTTGGTTTTATTTTTTCTGGTCTGTGACTTGTGTTTCGGGGTTTTCTTTCTGTCTTTTTTCTTTTCTCCTTATCACACATTTATACATTTGGATGCTACCCCTCTGTGGAGGAATTATTTTGAAAATTAATGGGCTGTTTTGATGTTTTGAGTACTCCGTGCTTAACATGATGGAAGCGACGGCATTGAGTTAAAATACAAAGTTGTAATCATACAACTCTTAATATGATTTTTAACCAGCAACTGAGTGTGGAAATAAGCTGAACGTTGCTTAACATGTTGATCGGGAAGAAGTAGGGATCTTGAGAACGGATTTGTAAACCTGAATTGTTTTTGAAGTGATGGTTCTTTGCTTTTATTGCGTAATAATTTGGGGGCTATTGTGGATAAACTGTTCCATGACTTTTAGACTGTTGACCAAAAGCATTTACAGAAATATTTTTATTGTCTCTGGCTCTCTTACGCTGTGAGAATTTTGGAAGCGGAAGATGCTTTCTGTGCACACGGTGTGTTGAATCAAAATTGACTGCAGCATTTCCTTATCACAGTATTATTTCAAATGTGCGTTACTTCTATAAACAGAGATTTCAAGCTGCTCTGGTATAAGCGTTTTGCCCTGAATTTAACAACCGTATAAAAGGAGGAAAATTAGAGCCCTTACAAAATGAAACTATCTACTGCATGTATAATGAGGAATTCATGTTATTGTTAGTCTTTTGATAAACTACAGAACATACGTGAATCGGGGCGGGGGGGGGCAGAGGGAAGTGGGCAATACTAATTTCCAATGGAAAATCTAAGGGATGGGAGCCACACTGACGTTTCCAGGCTGAATTGGGCTGCAGCTGATTCCACAGCGAGATCACTTTTTGGCAGCTGACCCTCCTACGCAGCCATGCACAGTCCCCTTAAAAGTGTCCACACTGAATTCTCTGCACTAGGGACAGCCTATGGGATCCTCATTCTTGTTATCACTGGATACCTGACCTAATGCTTCCCCCAGCCCCTCCCCCCCCGGAACTGTCTTCCTCCCATCACCTGCCATTCCCTGGGCTTTCTAACCTCTTCACCCAACCTGCTTCCACCTAGACTAGCCCCTCAGGCTCATTAGCCTGATGTGTAGGGTTTAACCCCGGGGCTCTCTGAGGCTTTCTTGGACTCCCATTGGAACTGGCTTCTGGACATCTTCTATGAGTTTGGTCTCTAGGAAATAGCACAGCCTTAAGCGTCATCCCGTGGCATGAATGGAATGACAGCTTCGGGCAAAGGCACAACCATTCCTCATCACTGCGGAGAAGTTCATGGCAACCGTGTGGTTTCTGTCCCTGGCCGGCATGAGATGCACATGGGAGGAGGAAAATGCTTGCACCAAATTCAGGACTTAAGAGCCAGATCCAAGGTGACTGGATTTCACCTGCTGCTGACTCTGTGTTCTCAAAAGTCTCCACTCATTCTCCCAAGTCACGTCCCTGGGATGCTTTCCAGAAAACTGATGATCATTCCAGAATATCTTTACTCTCTTTAATCCAGCTTAGATATATACTACTTGCTCCTACAGTGAGGACCTTTTGAAAGCCCTCAGTTTCCACGGTTTTCAGGAGAACCTCAGCAAATCGTATTTGTGTAGTATTGGCTGATTAGGGCTCTGGAACGATGTGGTATTACTATTATGCACTGAGAAGCTTCCTTCTGGGAGGTATTTTGGGTCACTGCAAAAAAAAAAAAAAGCATAAATTTCCCTGCCTAATCCTCACCACCACCACTAGCTCTCACATATGCACACAGGTGCACACACACACGTACACGTTCATATATGCTCTTTGCCCAGGGGAATGGCCTGGTGTAATGCTATACTGTTCTCTGGTTGCTGATAGGGTATGTCGGGAAGAATACTGCCCTCTGCAGGCAGTTTTAGGTAGAGTCCATGGGCTGTTTTCACAGTGAACTAGCCCACGTACAAGTCAGAGTCCTGGGTTCTTAATCTGGCTAAAGTCTATCCAAGCCTCGTTCAGGTGGAGTTTCTATCCCCCACCTCAAGAATAAGTTCAAATACATCACAGCCTTCCCATAGTAACCTTATGCAATCCATTGGCAGCTTTAATTAACTCTGGGCGGCTAAACTCAATCCACTTTATGTATCCTTTAAATTATATGTATTCTTTATATTAAAAATTGAACCAAATCTCTATAGCAGTAACCAGAATGATAGGGTTCGAAATTCAGCTGAGAGATAATTGTCTGGAAAGTCTCTGTTTGTAAGAGGGTCGTGATAATAAATGATGTGGAGTTTCCACTTGAATAAGAAAGATATTTTCCTAGGAAAGTCCAAAAATTAGTAGTCATCATTAAAAGAATATAAATATCTTTTATATCTTTGGGACAGGAAAGGAAACATGGTGGGGGGGGGGGGTACCTTGATAAACTTCAATAGAAGGTTATTGAGACAGGACTAGAAGCAGACAATAAAACACAATGGAAGATCATCCGAAACAAACATTCATACATGACTAAATTCACCTCTTAAAAATATAGTATCTATGAGTTTGAATTTCTAAAAAAAATGATGAATCTTTCCTACCTTAATCACACATCTTAAAATTTGGCAAAAGGCTAAAATAAAGAGAAGGATAAAGCGACATGAGGCAAAATATTAAGCTAAAGAAACTTCCTGTCCCTATGCTGCTCTCAGAAGTAAAAACAACCTACCATTAAAATAAGAGTAGGGGCACCTGGGTGGCTCAGTTGGTTGAGCGTCTGACTTCAGCCCAGGTCACGATTTCATGGTTCGTGAGTTTAAGCCCCGCGTCGGACTCTGTGCAGACAGCTCAGAGCCTGGAGCCTGCTTCGGATTCTGGGTCTCCCTCTCTCTCAGCCCCACCCCTGCTCATGCTCTGTCTCTCTCTGTCTCTCGAAAATAAATAAACAAAAAAAATTAAAAAAATAAAAAGATCAATAGAGCAAGGTTTTATGCACCTAACCACTTAGCCTTTAAATGCACTGACTAGGGGCACCTCGGTGGTTCAGTCAGTTGAGCATCTGTCTGACTTGATTTTGACTCAGGTCATGATGCCAGGGCCAGGGAATTGAGCCCTGGGTCGGGCTCCACGTTCAGAGCAGAGCCTGCTCAAGATTCTCTCTCTCTCTCTCTCTCTCTCTCTCTCTCCCTCTCTCTCTCCCTCTCTTTCTCTCCCTCTCCCTCCCTCCTTCTCCCCTCCCCCTGTCCCTCTCCCCCACTCACACTTGCTCTCTCTTGCTCTCTAAAATAAATAGGGGCGCCTGGGTGGCTCAGTCAATTAAGAATTGGACTTCGGTTCAGGTCATGACCCGACAGTCTGTGTGTTTGAGCCCCAGTTTGTATATTCAAGCCTGGGCTTTGTGCTGACAGCTCAGTTCCTGGAGCCTGCTTTCAATTTCAATTCTGTCTCCCTCTCTTTTTTTCTTAAACTTTTTAAAATATTTATTATATATTTTTAAGAGAGAGAGAGACAGAGCATGAGCTGGGTAGGGGCAGAGAGAGAGGGAGACACAGAATGTGAAGCAGGCTTCAGGCTCTGAGCTGTCAGCACAGAGCCCGACGCGGGACTTGAACTCATGAATGATGAGATCATGACCTGAGCTAAAGTCGCACGCTTAACCGACTGACTCACCCAGGCACCCCTGTCTCCCTCTCTTTCTCTCTGACCCTCCCTGCTTGTCCCCTCTCTCAAAAAAAATAAATAAATAGGGGCGTCTGGGTGGCTCAGTCGGTTAAGCGTCCGACTTCAGCTCAGGTCACGATTTCGCGGTCCGTGAGTTCGAGCCCCACGTCGGGTTCTGGGCTGATGGCTCAGAGCCTGGAGGCTGCTTCCGATTCTGTGTCCCCCTCTCTCTCTGCCCCTCCCCCGTTCATGCTCTGTCTCTCTCTGTCTCAAAAATAAATAAAATGTTAAAAAAATTTTTTTTAATAAATAAATAAAAATAAACAATTTTTTAAAAGTTTAATAAACAAAATAATAAATAAATACACACAGTAAAAAGTAACAGAGGGGCACCTGGGTGTGGCTCAGTCAATTAAGCATCCAACTTCAGCTCAGGTCATAGCTCACGGTTCGTGAGTTTGAGCCCCACATCAGGCTCTCTGCTATCAGCACAAAGCCTGCTTTGGATGCTCTGTCTCCTTCTCTCTCTGCCCCTCCCCTGCTCTCTCTCTCTCTCTCTCTCTCTCTCTCTCTCAAAAATAAGTAAACATTAAAAAAAATTTTTTTTAATGTAACAGAGACACAATAAAAAATTGGCAAATCCATGATCGGTGGAAAAATTTAATAGAATTCTATCATAAAATGATTGCTCTAGCAAATAACATTCAAAAGGATGCTGAAGGTTCGAAGAACACAATTATGAAAGATACGTACAAAACAAACTAAAGGGTGACATATGGCTATTTCAAGCATACATGGAGTATTTCCAAATATTAAAATATGCTGAACCACCAAGGAAGTCTCAAGGAATTTCAACGAAGCAATATCTTACAGAGCAGCACTTCCTCAGACTACAGCATGATCAAGTTAGAGACCAAATATTAAAAAACCACTAAAACCAAAGAAATGCAATATTGTAGGGGCTAAGTAGGGGATCCTAAGTAACATATCTTGTCTGTAGCTGTATTTACATTTCATAGCAAAACTAAAAAAAAAAGGCAACAAATAACACACATCAATAAACATTTACGGCTGGGATGTGTGGGGTAGTTTTTAGGTGGTTCTGCTGATCTTGGATAAGTTTTCTCAGATCTCTGGGGTCTGGCTGGCCGTCCTTTGATGTCGGCTACTCTATACTCGGATGACTGGGATGAGTCCCTGTTTCATGTGCTTTTCATCCCAGAGGCTAGCCCAGGTACACTCTGATAGCAATGGCAGAGCCACAGGAACAAGAAGATAGATTCAAGGTCTCATAAGGTCTAGGCTCAGAACTGGCACAATTCTGGTAACAGAGTGCTCCCATCCCTCTCTACAGTCAAAGTTACCGTCTGCCTTCAAGGAAGGAACTCCAGAGTTCTCAGACAAAAGGTATGGACAAAAGTAGAGGTGAAGAATTGGAACTTCTATGTTGAATAGGAGTGGTAGGAGTGAGTGCCCTTGTCTTGTTCCTGATCTTAGAGGGAAAGCTTTCAACCTTTCACCATTGAGTATGACGTCAGCCATGGGCTTGTGGTATGTGGCCTTTATCATGCTGAGGTTTATTCTTTCTATGCTTGCTTTTTTGAAAGTTTTTATCATGAAAGGATGCGTATTCTGTGAAATGCTTTGCATCTGTTGAGATGACCATATGATTTTTACCGTTCTACTCGTGTGCTGTATTACATTCATTGATTTGCATATATTGAACCATCCTTGCATCTTGGGGGTGAATCACATTTGGTTGTGGTGTATGATCTTTTTAATGTGTGGTTGTGTTCAGTTTGCTAAAATCTTGTTGAGGGTTTTTACATCTATGTTCCTTAGGGATATTGGTCTGTAATTTTCTCTTCTTATAGTATCTATATCTGGCATTGGCCTTGGGGTAATGCTGACCTCATAGAATGATTCCGCAAGTATACCCTCCCCTTCAGGTTTTTGAAGTCTTTGAGAAGGACTGGCATTCATTCTTTTTTGAATGTTTGGTAGAATTCAGTGAAGCTGTGTGATCCTGGGCCTTTCTTTTTGGGGAGGTTGTTTAATTTTAATTTTTTATTTTTTTATTTGAGGGAGAGAGGGAGAGTGTGTGCACATGAGCGAGTGAGGGGCAGAGGGAGAGAGAGAGAGAGAGAGGGAGAGAATCTCAAGCAGGCCCCATGCTCAGTGTAGAGCCCACTGTGGGGCTTGATCCCACAATCGTGGGATCATGACCTGAGCCAAAATTAAGAGTTAGATGCTTAACCAATGGAGCCACGAAGGCACCCCTGTTGGAAGGTTTTTGATCACTGATTCGAAGTCCTTCCAACTTTTCTTTTGTTACTCATTTCTAGTTTCCTATTCTCATGGTCAGAAAAGAAACTTAGTATAATTTCAGTTTGTTGAGACTTGGTTTGTTGCCTGTTGTATGATCTATCCTTGTATCTGTTGGGAGGTCTTGGATATGTGAAAGCATCCTCTCCCCTCCTTGGATGATAGCCTGTCTCTGCTTTGTATCAGTGCTGGATTCCCAAGCAAACCTCAGCAATAACTCACCTTTGCTTAAGAACGGGGGCAGAGAGGTTTCCCACCGCATCCTTGATGGTAGATGGCCATTGCTAACTCCATGCAAGGGTCATGTTGTGTCAAATAAGGTATGTTTGGATGGATGTTGTTGCAGCCCACAGGATGACAGGGAAGCCTGAATGTCAAGCTATGGGCACAAGGACTGGAGTGCTCTGTCTTTGCAGTAGGAGAACAGAAGGAAACAAAAGTCTGGGGGAAAGGCTCCAGCTGTCTCAGGCTCCCAGATGCATTACTGCTCTGTGGTCAAGAGCTGTTGGAAACACACAGTGAAACCTGTACCATCCAGATGCTTTGCGCTGGAGGAAATCGTTTCCTCTGAGCAGTGGGGGGGAAATACATTCTGTAAGAACCAGGAAAATGAACCCCTCTGACACCAAAAAGAAGAGTCTCTTCTTCCCGAAATGCCTCTTCAGTCCTTTCTCCTGACAGTTTTACATCATGGCGGCTGGCAAAGGAAAATATGTCTAGGGCCACATCCACTTTCACAGAGCGGGCTGCAAAGGATGACTTTTGAGCTGAGAGGCAAGAAAATGATGATGGACACAATACATGATGAACAAATGAGGGAGTGAAGAGTTTGGACGTGGGAGGAAAAGAAATCCAGGGCGGCGGGTTATGAAAAGCTAACTTCGGAACTCTCAATTCCTAGCGCTCATGTCTAGCGCTGCAAGGATCAGCCTGCTCTGTTTTGATTGTTTGTTTGTGGGGAGATTTCTTCTCATTAAGGCCATTGCATTTACGTGATTGTCTTGTCTTTCTTACTAAACAGGGCAAAATGATTAAGAGGGAGATAAGTGTGTGTCAACAAACATGCGCATTATTATGCAAGAACCTTCTTAAAAAATGGAGAATGAAGAGAGAGCCCTTAATGGTATGCCTGTCCCTTTGTATTTACAAGATGAAAATGTATATTCTTTGGGAAATAGCTATACTTTATCTCCCCTTCCAAAAACAAAACACAACAACCTTTCTGTTGCAGAAGAAGCTGTTCCTCAAACTGCAATCTGTCTGCAGACATTTCACTTGACATAGACCCTAAATTGAGGTCTTAAAGCACTGAAGCTGGCCAACAATAGAAAATGCAATAAATGTTTTAAAAGTCAACGGTCACGGGGCGCCTGGGTGGCTCAGTCGGTTGAGCGTCCGACTTCGGCTCAGGTCATGATCTCGCGGTTGGTGGGTTTGAGCCCCACGTCGGGCTCTGTGCGGACTGCTCGGAGCCTGGAGCCTGCTTCGGATTCTGTGTCTCCCTCTTTCTCTGCCCTTCCCCCACTCATGCTGTCTGTCTCAAAAAAAAAAAATTAAAAAAATTTTTAAGTCAGTGGTCACATTTTTGCTAGTGTTCCTAGTCATGAGTCATCAGGTCTAGATGCTGAGATTCTGAAGGCATGGTAAATCAACCCCCAGAAGTAGCTGGTGGGTATTTTCGGTTTTGAATCTCTTTCTCTTTTTAAAAATACATAAGTGGAAAACTTGGAAATGCCATTAGTGCCAAGAACAAAATTAGTATTAGCCCCTATAATTCTACCATACAACAAAAATCCTGGTTAAACTCCAGGGTCTTTTTAAAATCAGGTAGTTATAGCTTCTCCGGTTGCCTGAATCGTATGGAGTTTCCAATACCAGACTCTTGCCTTGTAGCCAATGTATTATTGCTAAGGAAGAGGTGTCCTCGAACCGCCTCATGTAACGCTAGGCTTTGAGCAGAATCAGATACAGCGTGAGTAGTTCCTGCCCACTGGTAAAAATTTATGATAGGTCGCCACTGTTGTGTCTCATATGTCCATGATCAGTGCATGCTTTAGACTGGTGCTGTGGATCAATACATTTGAATTCCTACGAATAACTCATTGGAATTAGACTGCTGACATTTGTAAGGTACCTATTTTAAACAGTTCCTAATGTGGCATACATTGAGATCAGAAAGATGAATGAGGCAAACTGTATGCCCAAATGATTGTGGATAACTGATTCAAACTCATAATTTTCTTTATTCTTTGTCTTGGATTGTGTAGGAATGGCTAAGCTCATTGCTCCTACTGCTTTTTTTGTATGAATATCCTATTTATCATGAAGCTCATGATTTTTCTTCACTGCCCTCCATGGAGCTGGGACCAGTAGGTTCATTCAATGATACTACATTTGCTATTGCATTCACACCGGTCACCAACGTAACCCAGCAGATCATGGACAAAGTAGCCTTAGCCTCCTTCATGAAAGGTGAGTTTTCTGGCAACCAAAGAGAAATATTTCTGATGGCAATATTTGGTTCAAGTGACTTTAGATGCATGCATTTAATTTGCATTTCAGTGGATAAACCACGTTACTTGTCAGATTTTCTAGATTATGTGAAATTGGAGTGCACAGTCTCTCACGAGAGAACTCTTGAACTTGCATAGGATTTGGGGAAGCATGGAATATAGAGTTTGGCAGACTTTGAAAAGCAGGAGTGTTGGGGCGCCTGGGTGGCGCAGTCGGTTAAGTGTCCGACTTCAGCCAGGTCACGATCTCGCGGTCCGTGAGTTCGAGCCCCGCGTCGGGTTCTGGGCTGATGGCTCGGAGCCTGGAGCCTGTTTCCGATTCTGTGTCTCCCTCTCTCTCTGCCCCTCCCCCGTTCATGCTCTCTCTCTGTCCCAAAAATAAATAAACGTTGGAAAAAAAAAAAAAAAAAGCAGGAGTGTTAAGGAAATCGTTGACATTGCCGTGGAAGCATTATTACTAAAATGAGGCTCTCCCTCCAGCGTTTGCTTGTGATGAGTGACAAAATCAGCTAGTCTTTCCTTGAGTTTGATTATAGGAATTCTTTCTCCACCTTTTTACTACCAAAAAACAGCTTTACTATATTTGAGGATTCTATGGAGGAGTGAGTATTCATTGTGTGTTTCACATTTCCACGCTTCTGTGTTAAGATACTTATCAATGAAAAGAGTAAATATGTGGATCCTGAGAAACTTAACAGAAACCCATGGGGGCGGGGAAGGAAAAAAAAAAGAGGTTAGAGTGGGAGAGAGCCAAAGCATAAGAGACTCTTAAAAACTGAGAACAAACTGAGGGTTGATGGGGGGTGGGAGGGAGGGGAGGGGAGGTGATGGGTATTGAAGAGGGCATCTTTTGGGATGAGCACTGGGTGTTGTATGGAAACCAATTTGGCGATAAATTTCGTATATTAAAAAAAGAAAAAAGAAAAATGAGAGTATTATTACTGTCAGGATCACTTCCCTGAAAACTAATTTTTTTAAATCAGAGGAGAAGCAGCCTGGTGCAGAGGCAAGAGCACTAGTCTTAGAGTCAAAGAACGCTTGACTGAAAGTGTTTCTATGACTGGGTTTGCATTGCGTTTTGCAAGTCATCAACTTCTCTGAGCCACATTATCACCATAGTCAAGATACGATAAACAATGCTATGGTTTTCATGACTATTTCAGTTGAGAACGAGAGAATCCCAATTCAGCTTGTCTCAAAAAAAAGGGGGGTGCTAGACGCTTAAAGGAAAAGAGTATGGATAGAGATGTGTCAACAACAAAGGAAGAAATACGTCTCCAATTCTTAGGTCTGTAGTATTGTGTGCTGGCCTCATTCTCAGGTTGGCTCCCCCCAAACAGAAGCTGACTTAGTCTGTAGAATCTCCAGATTTAAGCCCTACCACAAACAACTCCTGTGAAAACCGTACAGAACAGTTCAAAGTAATTTCAGAGATTAGACCCGTTGGAAAAATGGTCTACTGCGGATTAATGTTGGTCTAGGTCCACCAAGAACTAATCTCATTGGATAGAAGAATATACTATTGTCATTGCCCGTTGGCTGAGTTCCTACGTCACTTTGCAAACCACATCCAAACCATGTGGTATGTGAGTGGGAGAGTGGCAGTATCCCAGATGAATTTTGGAGTGTTTACTAGAAGGGGGACTGAATGTCAGGCAACTAAAAACAATTCTTTGCAAATATAAATGCATACCTTCAAGGGGAATCTATGGTGATTGCCCTATAATTGTGAGTTGAGTTATAATTTAAAAATGGATCAGAGCTTGCACAACTTTGTGAATATGCTAGAAATCATGAAGTTGTACAGTTTAAAGGATGAATTTTGTGTTCTATGAATTATATCTCAATTTTTAAAAAGACCATAAAAATCTGCCTTGGAAGGTACTTCATGCTAATTTTGAACATTATAACTCTCCACCACAAGTATTACTGTGAGGAGAACTTTTGGATCTTTTTCTGCCCAGTCCCTGGAAATCCATAAAATGTCTCTTCTCTTTGTCACCTTATGCCCATGACGCTGGTACAGCGTATGTAACCATTAATTTTGTGCTTGGATTCTGACTCCTTAACTGTATTGAGCATCCAGAAGTCCACCTGTCTGTAATCTATATTTGGAGGTTCTGTGGTCGCAGTTCCCAAATTATGTTGGGCTTTTCCTTCCTGTCCATGCTTTGCTGCGGACTTCCAGGACAGGTGGATGGTTTACAGCCAAACTTGTTTTCCCATCACGCCTCACCAACCACCTCCGCCTTACTTCCTTCCAAATTGGAATGTTTACACTGTGCATCTCGCCTGCAAACACTGACCCCACTTCTGATTCAAGATCATAGCCTGATCGCTCTCCACCTAAGGCGTAGTCTCCTTGTCTATCCCAACACATGTTTGCCTGGGTTCACAGATGTCCTCCTAGGAAGTCACAACGCTATGAATTTGTGCCTCTCAGCAACACCCTGGTTCAAAGTCCCCTGCAACAGTTAATAAATATTCATTAAATGACTACTGCGCACAGGGTCTTTACGTCAAGTTTATCTTTACAATGAACGCGTTGTCATCTTTGTGTCATAAATAATGTAACTAAAATTGTAAATATTCATTAAATGCTATCGTGTGCTAGATTTTTATAGAGACTTTATTCTGTAGTAATAGAATATGATTCTATCATATTGTTATTATGTATTTTACTTTTTTATACTCTAGTAATATTCTGTACTACTAAAAATAGATATTATTATGTTTATTTTACAAACAGCGGAGATTGAGTAATAAAGGTTATGTGACTTGCTCAGGATCACATGGGTTTAAGGAATAGATTCCAGGAAAAAAAAGTAGTTTTATCAAAATACATGCTGCCTTCTTTTTTGACTTCATCTTCAACACTCCCATCCAACCCAGGACTCTTTTTGTATTCCTTCTCATCTTTTCAGTCTTAATGAGACATCTGTATGGTGTTGAATACACTATCTGCAGAAAAGAGAGATTATTTTAGTGATGTCAACATAGTCGACATATGTTTTTAAATTTCTCACTCTTGTTTTTAGTCTATTTAGCATACTGTCAGGATTATTAAAGGAAAAAGAATTTTTATAATCATTCCTACTTGCTGTAAACCAGAGACTAAGCCAGAGACTAACTGTGATTTAAAAAAAAGATATATGCATGTGTTTACTACCTTTGGAGATTTATTGCAAAGCTAATTCTTATGTGAATAGTTTAATTGGGATGGAGTAATATTATACGTGATTGAAATTGGTTCAAGAACTACAAATGAAAATAAAATAACTAATTTTCATGGAGTCCTTCCGAATGTGTCTAGATGAACGTTAGCAATGTCTGTTCCCAAATTTTACTCCTCCTGACTTACTCAACGGTGATATTTGATTTTGTTTTATTTCCAGTGAAAGCTCTAATAAGCAATTTAACATGGCCTCCTAAAGTTGATCTCTTGTAATTTACTAATCAATATATTCCTTTCTTGTAATGGCAGATAGAGAAGTCTTGGGACTGTCCAGTGAAGAAGATATTCAAGAATTAAGGACACATCATCTTGCAGAAATAATACAAGTCAGCTTTTCTAATACATTCTCGTATCATTTGAAATTCTCGCTGGGATACAGAATCCCAACAATCAAGGAACACAGGGAACATACAGGTAACTAGTTAGCTATCCAGTTCCACTGCTCTCTATTACAATTATGTTACAGGCTGTACATGGGAACATATGTTAGCACAGCAAATTTAAAAACCCCTGCCTGTGATGTGATGTCAGTAGGATAATCAACACATTTTAAAACTGTATAGTGGTTTTGGGGTTTATTAATGTACTGTATTAGATGGTTATTATATATGGTTATACATATGTACATATATTTATACATGTATTGTACACATGTATTATATGTACATGTATTATAGACCTGTATTATACGCATGTATTATATGTACATATACACATATGTACATATACACATATATGTACATTATATACACATGTGTTATATGTACATATATAATATATTTACACAGATACGTGTATATGTATACACATGCATGTATATGTATACATATCTATTATATGTAATATGCAGTTGTAATATATTAATTTTAAAGGAAAGTATATTTGTTTATGGATAAAATAGAATAAACTTCTCTTCAAGTGTCTGAGTAAGTTTATTCTTGAGGGCCCAAAATGAAGAAGTCACCAAATCCAAACTGATTGATTATTATCAATACTGTATGGTTTTGCCAGTCTCAGTAATGAAGAGATTTAGGTTTTAGCTGCATGAGGAGAGGTGAGAAGATCTGGGGTTTAAATGAGATGAAAATTTCTATATTAATGTGGAACTTGAGGAGACTCTATACTCAGTGAAGAAGTGGACAAGAAAAAAAGCCAAGATGGTCTTTAAAAGAGTGAAATTATAAGTAATTAACACAGTATGCTATTGCCATAGTAAAAGACCAATGAAACAGAAGGAAACCTGGAAAAGTCTCACCTAAACATGAAAACTAACATATGACTGAGAAGACATTGTGATCAGTGCTGGGAAAATTCTCTCTCCATAAAGAATAAAATGAAATTATCTCATACTTAACAGTCAATTCCAAGTACAGAACTCAGTGGAAAACAAATTACTATAAACTGTCTAGAAGTTAATATAGAAGAGTATATTTATAACTGTTGGATAAAATAGAACTCTTAAAGCAAAAAATGCATCAACTACAAAAGAAAAGACGGCTAAATTCAACTAGATAAAAATTAAAGAATTACCTTCACCAAAAGACCTCAGAGAGAGAGTGAAAAGTAAAGGCAAAACTTGTGATGAAATGTTTATACAAATAAAACTAACAATGGGGCACCTGGGTGGCTCCGTCGGTTAAGCATCTGACTTCGGCTCAGGTCATGATCTTGTGGTTTTTGAGTTCGAGCCCTGCATCGGGCTCTGTGCTGACAGCTCGGAGCCTAGAGCCTGCTTCAGATTCTGTGTCTCCCTCTCTCTCTGCCCCTCCCCTGCTCACACTCTGTGTCTGTCTCTCAATAATAAATAAAACGTTAAAAATTTTTTTTAAAAAAAACAAAACTAACAAAAGGTCAATAACCAGAATATAGAAAGATTTTCTTTGGATAAATAAGGGGGAAAAAACGTAGAAATAGGAAAGGAGTGAAAGATATAAATAGGAATTTGTAGAAGGAGAAACACAGATCCAGAATAAACACATGGACAGAGGTTTACCTGCATTAGCATTCAGGCAAATGCATTTTGAAACCACGTTTAACCAGATTGGCAAAGAACAGTAAATAGAACAATACAAAGTATTGACAAGGATCTGTAACAAAGAAAATCCAATTGTTATAAAGTATTTTAATTCCACAAAAATTGAGAACTTTTATTATTACTTCGAAGATGTGTATAACCTGTAACCCAGCATCATAGGAATTTTATTAGGGAAAATCTCATGCCTATTGAAGATTTGCAGCCTATTCTCCTCTCCTTCCTGAGGGCATAGAATAATTGTTTTTAGCTATAATTAGATACCTAGACTCAAGGCATTGAAAAGCAGATGTGAGTTCTCTACAACCTTTCCTCACATACTTCTGCAAGCTAGATAGAAACCCTGTCACCTTGGGACCCTTAGATGTGAAACAGAGGACCTTGCACCCCTCCTTCCAAAGATCTGTGCTGAATCTATAGTCTGAGAAGTAAACTTTTGCTGTGAAAAGACATTGAGATCTGAGGGTTGTTTGTTACTAGGCATATTGTAGACTATCCTGACTGATACACACATATTATGAGAAGACGTATATAAGGACTTTCATAGCAGTAACCTTTTTTTTTCTTTGCAATAGTAAAAAGAAAAAAAAAACCTAACCAAATTATCAATAAGAGAATGGATAAATACATTGAATTATTTTCTTTCAATGTGGTTCTACACAATCATAAGAAGAAAAAATAAGGCCATAAATTTCAAAATCATAATATAGAATAAATGAAACAAAATACAGAACGATCACTGTAATGAGATGCAAGATATAAGTAATTTTTAAAAATTTAATATTTATTTATTTTTTTGAGAGAGAGAGACAGATTGCTAGTAGGGGAGGGGCAGAGAGAGAGAGGGGGAGACCCAGAATCAGAAGCAGGCTCCAGGCTCTGGCTGCCAGCATAGAGCCCAATGGAGGGCTTGAACTCACGGGCCATGAGATCATGACCTGAGCAGAAGTCAGACATTTAACCGACTGTGCCACCCAGATGCCCCAAAAGTTTTAAATTACATGTATAGTTTTGAGATACATTGTAAAAGCTTAAAGGCATACGTGAACACAAAGTTCAGGAAAGCAGTGAGCCAGTTAGGAACTCGGTGCTGGGAAAAGCAATTAGATCCTAGGCAATATACTGGGGTTTGCAATTGTATTTGTAATGATTTATTTATTTTTAAAATTTGGCCACGGGTACCTGTGTGTTCATCACTTTAGGCCTGAACTATTTTGAAATGATTTTTTAAACGGTTAAAATTTTAATGAAACTCACCCATAATTCCAATATTCAATTTTAATTTTTCATATTAAATAATGTCTCTTTTTTTAAATGTTTATTTAGTTTTGACACAGAAAGAGAGACACAAAATCCAAAGTAGGCTCCAGGCTCCAGGCTCTAAGCTGTCAGCCCAGAACCCAATGCAGGGTTCAAACTCACAAACTGTGAGATCATGACCCAAGCCAAAGTCGGACGCTTAAGTGACTAAGCCACCCAGGTGCCCCATAGTGTCTCTTTAATGCAGTTTCATACTCGATGGACTGATAAGCTTTTTTTTCTTTTTCTTTTTTTTTTTTTTTTTTTTAGTAAGAGTTTTTTCTTCAAAAGATGTTCCGATTGACATGATTTAAACATAGTAGGTCATGCCCTCCAAACTCCCAGTTGCTCATTACTGCCTGTGGTGTATTTAATGCTAGGCAAAGCTTTAGTTCTCAATCCGTATGAGACCTACTAATCTTTGGCAACACAAAAAGATTTTGTTTTGACAATACAAAATCGTGAAGAGAGCAGCTCAACAAGATTCTTTCTTTTTTTAATTTTTCAATGTTTAGTTTTGAGAGAGAGAGCGAGAGCGAGAGAGAGAGCACAGGGGAGGGGCAGAGAGACAGAGGGAGACACAGAATCTGAAACAGGCTCAAGGCTCTGAGATGTCAGTACAGAGCTGATGCAGGGCTTGAACTCACAAACCACGAGATCGCGACCTGAGCTGAAGTCAGACACTTAAGTGACTTGGCCACCCAGGTAGCCCCTCAACAAGATTCTCAATGGGTGAAGAAGCACGGAAGGTAGTGGAAGAAAGCACGGTGAATTCTCATTTAATGCAGAATGTTCCCTACAAGTACTCTGCCTGCCCTGCTTTGAGAATCATTACTCCCATTTATATTTTCTTTTTTTTTTTTATTCTTTATTTATTTTTGACAGAGAGAGACAGTGAGACAGAGTATGAGTGGGAGAGCAACAGAGAGAGAGGGAGGGAGATACAGAATCCGAAGCGGGATCCAGGCTCTGAGCTGTCAGCACAGAGCCCAGTGTGGGGCTTGAAATCACAAATTGCGAGATCATGACCTGAGCCGAAGTCAGACACTTAACCGACTGAGCCACCCAGGCGCCCCCCCATTTATATTTTCTTAGGCTTTGAGTCAAAATAACATTTGGAATCTGTAGCCATTGTAAAGCGCACTGTCTCCTGCGATCAGAGCTGAAACCATCCATCATCTTTTTTCCTTAAAGGTCATTGTTTTGAAATGAGTACTGAAGAGGTTAGCTGCCAAGTTTCACAATACTGGGAAAAAGGTTTTCTGGCTCTTCAAGCCGCTATCAATGCTGCTATTATAGAAGTGAGTACGAATGTTCCCAGCTAACTAACGTTCCATGCAGATTAACGGTATGAGAAGCCTCAAAAGTTTCATGGAAGAATACAGAAATGGGTAGCCTTATTCTTTCGCTTGATCACTGGTTTCGTTTTCTTTTCTTTTTTTTTCCCTAAGTTTTATTTATTTATTTTTGAGACAGAGTATGTGTGTGCAAGCGGGGGGAGGGGCAGAGAGACGGTGAGACAGAGAGAATCCCGAGAAACCCTGGAGAGAATCCCACACTAACAGCATGGAGCCCAATGAGGGACTCGAACCTGCAAACTGTGAGATCATGACCTGAGCCGAAATCAAGAGCCTGATGCTCAACTGACTGAGCCACCCAGGTGCTCTGATCACTGGTTTCTTTAGATCGAAGTGTATTTAAGTTGATATGCCATGGGGACAATAGACATACATGGAAGAGAAATTTTCTCTCCCAAGGACTCAACCTTGTCAGGAAGCCAGGCATTTAATAAGAATCTTAGTAGAATGGGAGAAGGAGATATGAAGAAAGTCCCTGTAAGTAAACAAGCAAAACTTCTCAGCCTAGAATGCCATGGAAGAATTCCTAATCGAAGTAACATTAAAACTGAAGCTTAAGGTAAGATTTGCCAGGTACGTAAGGTCATAAAGGCACTTCAAGCACATTGTAGGGCAGTGTTAGGCGGGGAGGTGATAAAACACACAGTAAATTTGGAGAACTGTGAGAACCTCAGAATGCCTGGAATCAAGGCTCCAAGTGGGCCAGTGGTGGAAGAAGGGAGTAAAAAGTTAGGCTAGCGTCACAGCCAGACCGACCAGTTACGTATTCAGAGGAAAACAGACGATTGAAAAGGAAACGGACGTGCTATCCATTAAAACACAAATTTTGTTTACTGATGTATCTCCTCAGACCACAACAAATCATTCAGTAATGGAGGAATTGATGTCTGTCACTGGAAAAAATATGAAGATACATCCTTTTGTTTATCAAGGAGGTGTTGCCACTGATTTCTTCATTTTCTTCTGCATCATTTCCTTTTCCTCGTTCATTTATTATGCGTCTATTAACGTTACAAGGGAGAGGAAGGAGATGAAGGGCTTGATGAGGATGATGGGTCTTCGAGATTCGGCATTCTGGTGAGTAAAGTGTAGCACAAATGAGTGAATGTCGGGATTCGGGGAAAGTGGGCTTCTTCAAAGCATCAGCACTCAAACTTAATGATTTTCCAGCTCTTCCCTATGAATGGGGTAAATTCTCCTTGATGTAATGCTTGTCAGGATAAGGCTGTGGATTACGAGGCTTTTTGGACTGAAGAAGAAACATCAGGGTTGGGTTTGTGAGGTGGCTGTGAGGCAGAAATAGTGAGGGACGGCCGTTGAGTCTACTGGTAAGAGACTCAAGGTAGAAATGGTACATTTGGGTATCTAAGCCAGGCGGCCGTGGAAGTCAAGCCAGGATGATACTGAAAGGGGAAAAAAGAAGTCAAGGGTTAGAGCTCTCTTGAGACTGAAGGTCTAGCATGATGGATATGTTTGAGGGAACAAGTCAGCTGTATGAGATGGCGAAGAGGGGCTGTGTAGTTTGAATTTAAAATCTTGGAAGCTGCGTAATTCCAAGGATGGACAAAGCCCTGTGTTGAGAGAGAACCTGAGCATGACTGAAAAAGCATAGACGTGATGTTCATCACGAGGGGAAGGTAAAAATAACAGAGACACTAGGAGGCCAGGCGGAATATGGGAAGGGCGACAAATTTGGAATCTGGAAGAAAATCCTATAGATTAATATTGAACTCTTTTTTAAGTAAGTTTGTTTATTTTGAGAGAAAGAGAGCATGCGAGCAAGGGAGGAGGAGAGAGAGAGCGAGCCTGATGCCGGGCTTGAACTCCATACCGTGAGATCATGACCTGAGCCGAAACCAAGAGTCTGATGCTTAACCGAGCCACCCAGGCACCCCTATTGAACTCTTCATTGAGTTAATATTGGAGGGAAGTATGGCCAAGCAGTGAAATCTAATGACTCTAGAGCCCGATGCCTGGACTTGAAACATAGTTACTTGACATCTTTGTTCAGTAAGTTCTTTGTGTATAAAATGAAGGAAATAATGGTGTTTCTGCGTAGAGCTGTGGTGGGCATAACGTGATTCGATATTTGCTAAGTTTGTAAAACACGGTCCAGCATGGAGTAATTGCTATATGTGTGGGCTATTATTTTGTTGGTTTTGCTGCTATCTTTGTCTTTTATTATTTCATTATATCCTTCAAAGAATATTAATCCACGTGAGAAAAGAATTGAAGAAAGGAAAGTGAACTATCCTAGCTTAACAGTAAATGGATGGAGTTAGAGACCAAGTATGTAGACTTTGTGGTGTACGCATCCAGAGAAAGAAGAAAGCTTCCGCAAAAAGAGAAAGTGACAGCACTACACATAAGGAGGAAATTTTTTTAACTCTGAGGAAATTCATAAAGCTCCTCACCCCTAGACAGGCCCCAGAGAGGAGAAAAGATCTGAGATTCAGGACGCCTGGGTGGCTCAGTCAGTTAAGCATCCAGCTCCTGATTTCGGGTCAGGTCATGATCTCACGGTTCATGAGTTCAAGCCCCGTGTTGGGTTCTGTGCTGACAGCGCGGAGCCTGCTTGGGATTCTGTCTCTCCCTCTCTTTCTCAAAGTAAATAAATAAATTAAAACTAAAAAAAAAAAAAAAATCTGAGATGCATGGAGGGGTTACTCTGTACTAGGACAGGGTCCCGCATAGACATGACTTCATTGATCTAATACTGTGATGTTATTCCTATTGTCCAGAGCAATAACAAAACAATGAGGGGTTACAAAGTTTGCCCGAGGTCACAGAGTATGAGTACAGCAGAGAAAAATCTTTGAACCAAAACCAATCAGACTGGAAGACTATTTTCTCCTTTTCTCCACAATGTTAACGTGTGTGTGCGCGTATTTATGGGTGTGTATTTATGAAATTAATTTCAGGAAGACGAATATTCCTCATTCCTAGGGAATTCTTCCCAACACATTTCCCTTGTATTTACACATCCTAAAACTCAATAAATATCTACCGAAAGGATGAGTGAGTCGATGAACAATGTTAGCATCGATCCCAGGTCCTCCTTTCAATGGAACAGGAAATACTAAAATGAAATCTTGTTTCCACATTAGGCTCTCCTGGGGTTTACTCTATGCCGTCTTCGTCTTCATTATGGCCCTTTCCTTGGCACTTGTTATAAAATCTGTCCAGTTTGTCATTCTGACTGGCTTCGTGGCGATCTTTATCCTTTTTTTCCTCTATGGACTGTCTCTGGTGAGTTGGTGAACTAAATTGCTTTCCATTCAACTCTGACCCTAAGGATCAAGGGTTGCTTTCCAATTGGGTTAATTATTCTCCGTATCCCCTTTCATCACTGTCTGCTATTTGCCTGAGAACATCTATATATGTGATCTATAGTGTTTTGTAATGCCAGCTTATAGTGCAATTTGTAGAGAATAGTTTTGTATTATAGACAAAAAAGATGTAACTCTAATTTTGTGTATTAAATCCTTTATTTTGTTATGCTAATGATAATCCTTAGAGAAATATCAAGCAAATGGATCTTCTCTCATTTTAGATAGCTTTGGCTTTTCTCATGAGCGTCTTGGTAAAGAAATCTTTCCTCACTGGTCTGGTCGTGTTCCTTCTTACCGTCTTTTGGGGGAGTTTGGGATTTACGGCATTGTACAGGCACCTTCCTACATCCTTGGAGTGGATTTTAAGTTTTCTGAGCCCCTTTGCCTTCACGCTTGGAATGGCCCAGGTGAGAAACAGTCTGATTGTTTATTGATGGCATTTCCTAAGCATCTTTCCCCTCTGGAATTCAGTTGTCTATCGTCGTCTCTATGATGAGCATTGTAAGATTTAAAGCCCCAGTGCACAACACTTGGAAATTGCAAAGGTGAACTTGTAAAGCTTTGGATACACTGAGCTCAGCAAAATAAGCCATTTGGTGAGTGAAAAAATGGAAGATCAATATATAATTCATTAGAGACAATCTAAAGCATTTCCTTTGACTATTAATTAAATATGTATCTGATGCTGCAAATCTAAGTCTAAATCGTTATTCCAGTTTGTACTTTGACTTAGTAATTGAATAGCTTAGTGATTAATGGTCCAAAGCACCATGTAAAAGAAAATTAAAAGTTAAAAACCTCTTGAAAATACATGAATTGACCAGTGAATTACGTTTCTGCTCATCAAATGTCCTTTGTCTTTATCTGACTCTCACCGTGAACTCACTTTGCTGTCCCTCCAATTAAATGGCAATGTTGATCATTACATACATAATTCTTAAGGAAAGGATTATTAATTATAGAAGACCCATTAACTTGAACATTATAGACAAGCCCACTTTTTCCACTGGTTCTCCTTAAACACACCAATTTTTTTGTGTGGGTTTCTTTTTTTCCCCCCCCCCAAGAGCATGAACTCCTTCTCCTGTAGTAATTTTCGAGCAGGACCATACCTTTGTCCTATTTGGTAAAAATTTATCTAAGGTTAAGCTCAAATGTCATTTTTCCCCATACTTCCCTTCCTCCTCCTAATGCTCCATTTTCACTTGGTACATAGTTGAATCACAGTAATTACTAAATTTCGTTATACTTGGTCACACGCCTATGCCTTCCAAAGGTTTGAGAATTTTAACGTATGCAGTTTCATTCAACTTTGTACTCCCAGGATAGGGCAAAAAGTAGCTATTTTATATTTCTGCCAAACTGAACTGTTCAAAATTTGTCATCAACCTAAGTTCCTTAAATTAATTTCTTTTTAATTTTCAGCTCTTACGTTTGGAGAATGACTTGAATTCTAATGCATTTCCTGATCCATCAGACTATTCAAATCTGATCGTAGCAACAAATTTCATGTTGGCTTTTGATCTTTTCCTCTACATGGCACTGACGATTTATTTTGAGAAAATTTTGCCAAGTGAGTAGTGACACAACGAACATTGTTTCCTAAAACAAATCTCCTAACACACGTGTTATTTATATTTGAAAAACTATTTGGGGCATCAACAGGAAGGAAATAAACAAGGTCGTTGCCAATGGCCCAATTAGTTATTTCTTGCTACTTGACTGGTCAGAACTACAGCTTAAATTTTGTTTTTGGATCACTGATCTTTGAACTCCACTATGGTTTAAGCTTATAGTTTGTTTCTTTTTAAAGACTTGCTTAGAAAGCTATTTCCTAAATGGGTCTGGCGTGATACTCACTTAGCTCAGCAGTTCTTAGCCCTGGCTGTATGTAAAAAGGACCTTGAGAACTTAAAAAATACCAAGCACAATTCAACTCTGAGAGATTCTGATTCAATTCACCAGTGGTGGGACCAGGGCATCTATATTTTTAAAAATCTGCCCAGAGTGTCACAATAGGGAAGTCCGTAGGTCGTAAATTTTTATTTTTATCACCTTGCAAGTTAAAAGAATATGAGTTCATAAAAGCAATGATCTGTGTTATTCACAGAGGCAGCAAAGCACCCACCCCAGTATCTGACACACACAAGGGACTCATAAATAGTTGGGGTCGAAATGCTAGCTCATTTTCTTCTCCCTCCTTTTGTAGTCAGTCACAGGCGGGGTTTGTGTCTTGCACCTGTGCATCTGCTGTTCAAAACCGAATGCCAAGGCTTTCTTCACCCCACATAATCCAGCATTCCCACTTGTGGTTGCATATCCAAAGGAAAGAAAATCACTCTCTGCACTCCTGCGCACATTGCGGCCATTATTCACAGTAACCAAGATATGGGAACAACCTAAGTATCCATCAGCGGGGGAATGGATAAAGAAAATGTGAGATATAGGGAATCTTATTTAGTCTTTAGGAAAGAAGGAAATTCTGCCATTTGCAGCAACGTGGATGAACCTTATGGAGGACATTATGCTCGGTGAAAGAAACCAGACACAGAAAGACAAACACTGCATGATCTAATTTATACGTGACATCTAAAGAAGTCAAAAGAATGGTACCAGAGAATAGAATGATGGTTACCGAGGGCTGGGGGAGTAGGAGGAATGGGAGATGATAGTCACGGGGTACAAACTCTCAGGTATAACATGACTAAGTTCTGGACACCTAACATACAGTGTGGTGACTGTAGTTAATAATAATGTATTGTATGCTTGGAATTTGCTAAGATAATAGGTCTCAAGTATTTTCAGGACACACACACACACACACACACACACACACACAAGCATGCAGAAAAAGTGATAACCATGTGACGTGATGATATGTTAATTAGCTCGATGGTGGTAATACCTCACAATGTATGCATATATCAAAACATCACATTGTATATGTATGCAATTTTTATTTGTCAATCATACTTCAATAAAGCTGCAAAAATTATGAAAGTTACTAATGAAATCAACACATCGAATAGGTTTTTAAAAAGTCAAAGGGGTTGCCTGGGAGGCTCAGTAAGTGAAGCGTCCAACTCTTAATTTGGGCTCAGGTCATGATCTCGTGGTTTCATGGGTTCGAGCCCCGTGTCGGGCTCTGCACTAACAGTGAGGGGCCTGCTTGGGATTCTCTCTCTCCCTCTCTCTGCCCCTCCCCTGCATGTGCTGTCTCTCTCTTTTATTTATTTATTTATTTATTTATTTATTTTTTAACGTTTATTTATTTTTTGAGACAGAGAGAGACAGAGCATGAACGGGGGAGGGTCAGACAGAGGGAGACACAGAATCGGAAGCAGGCTCCAGGCTCTGAGCCATCAGCCCAGAGCCCAACGCGGGGCTCGAACTCACAGACCGCGAGATCGTGACCTGAGCTGAAGTCGGACACTTAACCGACTGAGCCACCCAGGTGCCCCGTCTCTCTCTTTTAAAAAGTCCAGGATTAATCACTTGTACAAAGGGACAAAGGAGAAAGAATGAGGGCAAAGGTGCAGAGAAACATCTTGAGGCAGTGAATTGATCATGTTGTTGCTCTTAGATAATCCCTTAATAATAATAACTGTCTCTGCCCTTTAGAAGAGTCCAGAATAGTAGATGCCAGGATCTACAATTTTGGCTAAAACATTTGTTATATGGTTAGAATTATTTGCATCATAATTCATTAAGCCTGAATGTAAGCCTGAATCCAAATGGTGACTTTGTTCAAAATTCTTTTAAAGATAAGAAATATGAATGAGAGAAAGGAAAACTAACTGGCTAAAATGACAGAATTCTTTAATAGTAAATCTGGTGGTAGAACGAACCCAATACAGCTACGTGCTTTCGTTGGTTAGATTTCCTAATCAAAGGAAAGAGATACGATTAATTATATATCAAATAGCAGGTGAATAGAGAGTGTTCGGTCAATATTGAATGAATGAATGAATGACAACACGTGAAAAGTACACATAATTTGAAAGCCCATCATCATTACACTGGAGGTCCCTTGCAGAATATTAGGGAAATACAATTTTTGTATTTCATAATGTCTCCTAACACGTAGGGAAACGGAGGTGATAATTAAATGCAAATACACTGTGGATTAATTTCCAGAAAGAGGTTCGTGAATAGTAAATTTGCTTCAGAGGAAAGTTATTATCTGGGGATGAAATAGAGGATAAACCCAAAGTAGCTTTTTGAAAAATTCCACTCTTAAATTTCAATAAATTGTTTTGCCCCTTTTCTCACCCTTTCTTACAGTGTGTCCCTTATTTTCGTTAATTCCTATAATCCTGTTCTGTTTTCTCTTGGAATATTTGTATCCAGTAGTGGCTTCCGAGTCTCTTCTCCCTTTGTGGCGGGTGTGGGGGGCACGATACTGGACTCCTAACATAGCATTCAGGATGCTTAGCATATCTCGCATTTGTATTCTAATATCTGGCTTTCTGGGGATTAAGAAAAGTCCTCACGTTTACTTAAATTCCTCCTGGACTTTTTCAAATCCCAGTTTCATTTTCTCTGATGGGAACAATTATCATAATAGAGACATCTTTGTGATTTTTTTCTCCTGACGAAACTACACATGTCAAGGAAAATATGTTCATTACCTGTGTTGATGACACGTTCAGGTTTATGGGCAAAGGGGTCCTATTGCTCTGCTTTATTAGGGTGACTCTTTCCCTTAAACTGATGACTGACCCAATATTTAATTGTCTCCTGGCCATGTAGATAAATATGGACATCAATATCCCCCCTTGTTTTTCCTGAAGTCTTCCTACTGGTCACGGCAACCAAAAGCTGATTGTGTGGCCCTTGAAGATGAAATACATTCTGATCCTTCATCTAATGACTCTTTTGAGCCAGTGTCTCCAGAATTCCATGGCAAAGAAGCCATCAGGTAACAAGGATGCAAATGAACAGGGCCAAGATGAAGATACTAACAGCACCTAAAGCAAGCACAGTTCTCTTTTGTGCTCTCTAGACGGCTCTGACCTAACCTCCATGCTACCTTCGTCATTTCCCAGTTCACGTTTATTCAACGTTTATTTATTTTTGGGACAGAGAGAGACAGAGCATGAACGGGGGAGGGGCAGAGAGAGAGGGAGACACAGAATCGGAAACAGGCTCCAGGCTCTGAGCCATCAGCCCAGAGCCCGACGCGGGGCTCGAACTCACAGACCACGAGATCGTGACCTGGCTGAAGTCGGACGCTTAACCGACTGGGCCACCCAGGCGCCCCTCCCAGTTCACGTTTAAAGAAAAATTCCTTTAACCCTTTTTATCTCATATCGTTGGCTTTTACATTAAATACTAACTTAGGGGGTGCCTGGGTGGCTCAGTTGGTTAAGCGTCCGACTCTTGATTTCGGCCCAGGTCATGATCTCACGGTTCCTCAGCTCAAGCCTTGCGTTGGGCTCCGTGCTGAGCGTGGAACCTGCTTGGGATTCTCTCTCTCCCTCTCTCTGCCCCCCCTACACTCATGCTAGTGTGCATGCACACTCTCTCTCTCTCTCTCTCTCTCAAAAAATAAGTAAATAAACTTAAAAAATTAATAAATTCGAATTTAGATTGCACCAACAAAGATAATTCAACGAAAACCCTGCCTGTATTCTCCATCTTTTATCTGTTGTTTCTCCCCTCCATCCGTAGCCTCTCTCATTTCTTTGCCCGGTCTCATTTATTCACACTTTGCCCTACCTCATTTTGTATACTCCTTATGTTTTTCTCTGTTCTTTTTTCTTGTTTAAACTTCTTTCCTCTTCTACGTATTGCCTTTTCAAAGAGAATGAAAGAGTAGGGGAGAGGTAGGGAGAAAGGATCTGGAGATAGACCCAAGGAGAATTGAGGAAGATGTGCCTTCGAGTGTCCTGCACGTCTTCATTCCAAATGTGTGTTTTGCTTGGTGCTAGCAACTTTTCTTTCCAAATAAGAAAATAGGAAGAGAGTCCTCCAGATCCCTGACCGTTCACATCTTACCCGTCCGTCAGTGACCCCCCCACCTGTCAGTCCTTTGTGAATGGTCTCAGATGACCTCAGCCTACAGAGCTTCTAGAACCTGTTCCGGTTTTTATTTCAGCCTGTTCCATTTTTATCTTCTATCCTTACGTCTGTCCTATGGTTTAAGCTGGGTTGAACTTCCAGCAGAGCAGCTGGGAGGGAGCAGAGTAATGGCTTTATTTAATCGGCTTAATTTAATCTGTTTTCTATTAGTTTAATCTTTATTCGATTTCTTTTTGTATTTCTTCTATCTCTTTAGCATCTCACCCAACTAGAAGTGCTATGGAGTGATAGTAAATGGGGTGAAAATAGAGATGAAGAAGCTAATCAAACAATTCAATAAGAATGGAACCTGAGTCACTTGAAGAATAGTAGATGATACAATAAGAAACATAAATTTGATTTAGTTGATGGATTATATATTTACTACCCAATAGAATAAAACAGATAAAGTGCCTAGCGTTCCAGATCTGTAATAGCACCCAGAATATGTTGATTCTATTCCTTCCTATTATCATAATCAACATAATCTAACCAATATCATTTTATGCTTATTGACCGTTTACCATGAACCAAGCGCAATGCATGCAAGATGAACTATGTTACTCAACCTCCACCACAACCCTAAAACACTCAAAAGTTTGAGGTTGCAAAAGCTGAAACTTACCTGGAACAAGTACGGTGACTAAGGCAACAGCTACTAAATTCTGTATAAGACTGTAAAACCCATGCCATCAATGTTACGATCTTTGCCTGTCTTCCTTCCTCCACCCTTGTGCCTCTTAACCTACTCCTGGAGACCTTGACTCAAGATAACCAAAGATACCTGTAACCTGTGCCAGTATTGCATAATGAACCTTTCAGTATCAGATGCCCATGTTACCTGTCGGTCTAGCTTCCTTGGCTTTGCAGTTTAGAGATGATCCCTGTTTTCAGTACTAATGTCGGGCCATACCCTAATCTTTGAAATCAGAAGGACTGGCAATGAGATCCAAGCATAGGTAAATGTATAAAACTGCTCAGGTGAGGCTCATGGGCAGCCCGGACTGGGAAGCAGTATTCTAGCCGATTCTCTCTCACACAAGCATGACTTTATGAGGGTGAAATCTCATACCTTCCTGTACCCTGAAGATAAGATTCATCCAGTCCCGGCAACCAAACCAAGAATGACAAGCTGAAGAAAATTGTCACACCTTGAAATATCTTTTCTTTTCTTTTTTGTTTTTCCAGAATCAGAAATGTTACTAAAGAATATAAAGGAAAGTCGGGTAAAATTGAGGCTTTGAAGGGTAAGAAAAGAAGAACGCTTCGTTATAATGTTGATACTGATTTCCTCCTTTTAATTCAATTTTGTTGGTTGTGGTGGTGGTGGTGGTGGGCAATCACTGGTGGCATTTCAGATTTGAAATGAGTCATTTGAGGGGCGCCCAGGGTGGCTCAGTCGGTTAAGCAACTGACTTCGGGTCAGGTCACGATCTCACGGTTCATGGGATCGAGCCCTGCGTCGGGCTCTGTGCTGACAGCTCTCTGCCCCTCCCTCACTCGCGCTCTGTCTCTCTCTGTCTCAAAAATAAATAAAATGTAAAAAAAAAAAAAATGTAATGAGTCATTTGAGCCACACGATAAAATTTCCCTTCTAACACATTACTTTGCATAAAAGTTAGAAAACAGATTGATGATACGTTAGAATATATGTACTTGAAAGATGTATTGTGTAATACTGAGGTACTCTAAGGAAATCCTGGGGTTTTTTTCCTACAAATCCAAACGTTTCTTCTGTAATTCCAAAACTGTTGCAGGGATTATATATTCTTCTGCTGTGCAAACAAAAAAGCAATGTATCTCAAAGGAACATTAGTCACATAGTGATCGACTGAATGATTAATCTGTTGTTTAGTCCATAAATATTCACATCCACCTACTTTATGCCAGGCAATGTCAATAAACCTAGGAGTATGAGACATGTTTCCTGCTGTGAAACCAAGTAATTTCAAAATTTCGGAACAGGGTAGACCTATAAACTTCCAAATGCGTATTTTATTATTTTTATTTTGAATGTAACAACCCAGAGCATTCATATTTAGAAAACATGGCCATTAAAGGAAATAAAAAGGCAGTCCATTAGTTCCATAATATAGTTTTGTTTGTAATTTTATCTTCCTTCCTGTCGCCCTACTTTTTTCCCTTCCTTCCTTTCTCCCATGCTTTTTTCCTTTCTTTTTTCAACGTTTATTTATTTTTGGGACAGAGAGAGACAGAGCATGAATGGGGGAGGGGCAGAGAGAGAGGGAGACACAGAATCGGAAACAGGCTTCAGGCTCTGAGCGATCAGCCCAGAGCCTGACGCGGGGCTCGAACTCACGGACTGCGAGATCGTGACCTGGCTGAAGTCGGACGCTTAACCGACTGCGCCACCTGGGCGCCCCTTTCCTTTTTCTATCTAGGTCTGGTATTAGACATATATGAAGGCCAGATCACTGCAATACTTGGTCACAGTGGAGCCGGGAAATCAACACTGTTAAACATTCTTAGTGGGCTCTCAGTTCCCACCAAAGGTAAGAGGTTTTTCCCAAAGTCAGGTCGACGTATATATATAGATATCAGCTCTTACTATAAAGTCCTTCTGATCGTTAATCACAAACACAAATAACTGTGGACAAATGGAAGTTAGTTCATAGTGTTAGTCTCCAGAGGTATGCGATACTGGATTGATACATATATGAAATTTGAGTCTTTCGTGAGAATCAGTTTCTTGATCATAAGTTACCCTTTGGCATTCGAACTTGTACCTGTTAGCTTTTGCTGCATAACAAGCATCCTCAAAATGAATGGCTTAATATAAAGATGTTTTATCATTTCTCACGATTCAGTGGGTTGACTGGCTCATGTTTCCGCCTGGACTGCATTGTTGCTGGATGTTTTGGCATAGCCTCACTCACGTATGTGGGGCTTCAGTTAAGAATGCTGCTCTTCTCTGTTTACATGGACTTTCATCTTCCAGGAGTCTGGTCAGGATTCTTCAGCCGGGGGTCCATGAGCCCAGAAGCCGAGAGAGGGCAAATACATCCCAGGGTGGAGGCAAATTCACAGCCTCTGCCTGGATCACATTTCCTAAGATCATTTATTATATCACCAAGCCTAAATGTGAAGGGTGGAAAAATAGATAACATCTTGATGACAAAGCTGCAGATGGGACTTTCTGTTTTCTTCCAGTATACCACACGACCAAAACAGAAGTTCATAATGCCTACGTTATATAAACCTTGGAGAGAAAATCGTGTATCTAAAATGTAATTGATAAATATATAGTGATTTTTCATCTAGATAGATCTTTCTTTTCTTAAGTTTTTGTTTCATTTCCAGTTAGTTCACATACAGTGTAAAGTGAGTTTCAGGTATACAATATAGTGATTCGACGCTTCATACAACACCCAGTACTCCTTACGGCAGCTGCACCCCTGAATCCCCATCACCTGTTTCACCCATTCCCCCCCACCTCCCCTCTGGTAACCATCAGTTTGTTCTCTATAATTAAGAGTCTGTCTAGAAAGATCTCAATTCAAGCATTCCTCTGATATTAACTCTTAGCCTTTATTATAGGTTCAGTCACCATTTATAATAATAAGCTTTCAGAAATGGCTGACCTCGATAGTATCAGCAAGCTCACTGGGATTTGTCCGCAATCCAACGTGCACTTTGATTTCCTCACCGTGAAAGAAAATCTCAGGCTGTTTGCTAAAATAAAAGGAATTCGGCCGCATGAACTGGACAAAGAGGTACAGAAACATGTTAGAATTAATGTATGGGTCAAAAAGAGATTGTGAACTCTATTTGTGCTGAGTTCTTTATGCTTTCATTAAATTATATTGGTGCAAATCACGTATAAGTGTTCGACGATATCGAACTTAGATAACATCTAACATTTATGTGTAACTTACAGCGTGCCAAGCAGTATCCTTAACTTCAAAGAGAATAATTGGCCGATTCCTCACAACCACTCTAAGAAATAAGTACTGTTACCATCCCCATTTTATACATGTGGAAACTGAGGTTCAGGATCAAGATTATGCAGCTAGTTAAAGTGGAGTGGTATTCAAATCCAGGCAGCCTGCCTCAGGTCCCATGCTTTGAGCCATTACACTTTACAGCCTTGCGTTTTCAAATTTAACAAGAAAAGAAACAAAATCTTGATTTGTGACATAAAGCTTCTTAATCGGTTAGATACAAAGAGTTTTGCTGGAGTTGGAGATGAAAAACATCCAGAACGTCCTTGCTCAAAACTTAAGTGGCGGACAGAAAAGAAAACTCAGCTTTGCGATTGCCATTTTAGGAGATCCTCAGGTAAGTAAGTCAGACTAAATTTGGAGATGAATTCAAAATTTCAAAAATGAAACTTTGGTAGTGGTCCAAACCTTTTATTTGCAAAAGACATCTGTGCCAAGGGATTGATGATAGAACGTGAAATATAAGAACAAAATCTTAACTACCGTATCCTTTTAAATATGTAAGTCATGTGGTTTCTGCGTGTTTTCTGGAAGAACTGTGCTTTACTGGAAACACACTTCATATACATCCCTCCTCGGTAGGTTTTCCTATTGGACGAACCAACTGCGGGACTGGATCCCTTTTCAAGGCACCTTGTGTGGAACCTCCTGAAGGAGTGGAAAGCAGACCGTGTGGTCCTCTTTAGTACCCAGTTCATGGATGAGGCTGACATCCTGGCTGGTAACTGCCGATTTCCTTGAAGTGTCATCATGAGGTCTTTATGAGACTTGGGAAATATGGATTTGTATCCTGAGCAGCTGTATTTTATAATCTGGTCATCTAGTTGTACCTAGCACTCTGAACAGCTGGTAATGATATGAACTGGGCCCGACGAGTCTCACTCCCAACCTTTTCTGTGTGTCTCCTAGAATTTTCTATCATTTGATGTTACAAGGGCATAATCTGCCAGGAAACTCAATTATTGTGAAGTGAGAGTCTGTATTCTAATACATTAATGCTTTTACTCAAAGTTAAGGTACACTGACTTGACATATTCGAATAATGGTTTGGTCCGTTAAAATAGATAGTGCAACAACAGTCTATATTAGAAGACATATTCACGTAACCTCCCGGAGTGGTTAGATGGCAAAACAGTAGGCTAAAGTCTACAAGTAAGATTAAAGTGTGCCTGTTTCAATGAGTTTTTATGAAGCGCTGTATTTGAAAATGCGGGGGTGCCTGGGTGGCTCAGTCCGTTAAGCGTCCGACTCTTGATTTCAGCGCAGGTCATGATCTCACGGTTCATGAGGTCAAACGCTGCTTCAGGCTCTGCTCTAACAGCGTGGAACCTGCTTGGGATTCTCTCCCTCTCTTGCTGTCACTCTAAACCAACAAACCAACCAACAAATAAACAAATAAATACACTTCAAACACACACAATAAAGAAAATGTGGAAGCTCCTAAATTAGAGTAGAATCATAGAGTAGGAAAGAGTGGATGACTTCTTACGAAACGTCTTTGCTTCTTCCTTTTCAGATCGGAAAGTGTTTCTCTCCGGCGGGAAGCTGAAGTGTGCAGGCTCTTCTCTGTTCCTCAAGAAGAAATGGGGCATTGGATATCACTTAAGGTAGAGCCACATGAGGAGGCTGGGAAACTGAGAAAGGCACATGATGTAAGCACGATGTTTGATGGAATGAATACATTACAGCACAGGTGAAACTCTTTATTTGTCCCACACCGATATTTGCATGTGCATATGTGGAGATATTTACACACATATATGGAATTGGTCTGTATATAGGAGAGAGGTTGAGGGGTAGATTTTAGAGACTGAAAATACAAGATAACAAAAAAGCCGAGATAAATGTGATAGAAAATCCATCCACAGCACGCTGTTAAGGAAGGTTTGGATTGAAGGAACTTTCACGGCTGACACGTGGTATTATCCGCCCTTCTTCCCGCTCACCCACGTGTTAACATCGTTTCTTGAGTAGGCTCCTTGCTTCTACTTGATCTCTCAGCGGGGCTGTTCATGTGCTTCCTCTTCTCTCCGTCCTCTTCATTGTATTTTTATCATTATTTTCAATCAACTGGGGTTGATGGAGTCATTCAGAGAGAAGATGCGTACCATCGCTGTATTTAAATCTTGAGTCTTTTGAGATAGAAACTATTGCTATTTTTATTCTACAGATGAACGTAGAGTGCCCCTAGGTTCGTAAGTGAGAGAGCCAGGAATTGAATCTGGATATTTTTAACTTTGGAGGCTAATATCCAGATCTGTATTTTAAATTGATGTTTATTTATTCATGAATTGGTCAGTTTGTCAAAAGTATACCTTTAACTTATGGCATCTGTAACTTAAATATATATATAAATATAAATATATATATATATATTTACATACATATATATATGACACAAGAAACAAAAATATTAATGGCTCCATTTTATCTATCATAATCCAAATTTTGCTGTCATATGAAACTGGTGTGGCCCACCCTATTGTGACTTCCATATTACTCGCCTTTAGTTAAAAATTAAATATGCAGGGCGCCTGGGTGGCTCAGTTGGTTGAGTGTCTGACTCTTTATTTTGGCTCAGACTGATCTCACGGTCGTGGGATCGAGCCCCATGTCCGGCACGGCACTGAGGGTGGATGGAGCCGGCTTAAGATTTTCTCTCTGCCTCCCTCTGCCCCTCCCCTGCTCCTGTTCTCTCCCTGTCTCTCAAGAAAAAAAGAAAGAAATACACATTGTTCATTGCACACGCCTTGCCGTGACCTACATTTCCCCTTGCCTGAGGTTATTTCCAGAGGCTGGCACTTTTCTTGGGTCGATTCCCGCCTGTTTTCGTCCTATGGAGTTATTTGAATGCTGTCTCGTGTGGCTTTTGCTAATCTTCCAGCTCCGTGTATCGTCCCGGTGTTTCATTTCCCCAGGCACATTGTTTGAGTTGCTTCTTGGAAATGAATTAAGCTCTCTGCAACTCTGTTTCCTCGCTTACCAAGTGGGCATAACAATTCCCGGTTGCAAGTAAAGGTCAGAGGAGAGCAAACGACGTCGCGCCTCGTACAGAGCATCGAAACAGAACGTGTTCTCTAAGTAAAAAACGCTGGTCAGGATCCCTGCATACCCGGGTGTTTAGGTATCGCCCGTGGCCTGCTTCCACGTTGCAGCAGCAATGTTGAAGATTTGCAGGAGAGACCGACTGGCCGCAAAGCCTAAAACATTTACCACGTATTCCGTTTTCAGAAACAAGCCTACTGCCCTCCATTTCTGAGCTATAGGCTCCCCGAGGAGGGTGCATTTTCTGCTCCCTCAGTCCTCTCTGGTGCCCAGCACAAGTTGTTGTAAGTAACCAAGAAGTATCTATTACATTGTTTTTATTTCAGGGGGCAGCAGCACCATGGAGAACAGTTACGATTTGGGGGTTGTTATTTAGTTTTGTTTTTTTTTTTTTTTTTGCTTCATTCTCTTGGTGAGTTTCACTGCCTCTAAAAATGAAAGGGATTCTCATTTGTTCTTAATACGCACCAGTAGGCGTAGTTTCGATGTAAGCGTTTGATCAAATAAAATAGCCATTTCTTTAAAAAGAAAGTTTATTTGTTTATGTTGAGATAGAATACAGGCAGGCGAGGGGCAGAGAGGAGAAACAGAAGCCCAAGCAGGCTCCGTGCCGTCAGCGCGGAACTTGGTGCGGGGCTCCAACCCACAAACCGTGAGACCGTGACCTGAGCCGAAATCAAGAGCTGGATGCTCAACCGACTGAGCCACCAAGGTGCCCCTAAAAAAGCCTTGTTTAACGGACTTACTAAGTACAGACATCACTATTACCCAGTTCTTCGGACAGCCTTAAGCGTCAGGAATCGTTATTCCATTTTGCTAATGAGCAGACTGTCCAGATAGGGCAAGCAGCACACTTCAAACGGCAAAACCGAGTTTAGAAGCCAAGTCACTACTGGTATTTGTCTATTGTATACTTTAAAGCCTGGATTAATACGTTTTTGTTTGGTTTTCTACATTACGGAAATACCCATGGTATTTTTTAATGGGTAGACTGTTCTTCTCTATGATTCTGTGTTCTTGGTCAAAGTTCTGGGGTTAGCACTGCAAACAGAGCAAAAATGAGTGATCTCAGTGACTCACACCCACATCCATCCACAATTCATTTCTGTCTGGGCCCCATTTCCTTCAGAGCATTTACTGCTATTGCATTTACTACTAATCATTTATTTTTCTGTTTGTTTACTTGTTTTCTCCCTGTCTCCCCACCAGACAGTAAACTCCCTAAGAATAGGGCAGCGCTTTTATTCATCGCTGTACCCTCAGCATTTAGGGAAGTTTTTGTCACATACTAAGAACTTAATGAATTTGTATGGAAGAGCCAGTTGAAGAACGGAAACTGTTTTGTCCCTGCCTATCAAAATCCCCTTCTGTTTTCCCAATACAGTGATCCTATTCAGCCAAATTAAACTCCCTTTGAAAAATCTTCACCAGTTTCCACTTTGTGTAGTCCTGCTGTGTCCCTGCTGTCTCTACTCTGCCACTGTTCTCCTTTTAAGGACTTGAGTCAATATTAACTTGCTCTGGGCATCATCTCTAAATAACCTGACCAGTGGTTCTGATTAGCTCCTTCTGCCTTCTCCTATTCCATTTATACGATCTGATATCTTTTCCCCTTTATTTCATGTTTGAATGGCCTATCTCTTGCATAGAAGTCATTTTCTTCATGCTATTGAAGACTGTGTCAAATAACATATATCTTTCTTTTTTATTTTTCAAACACCAGTTTGCAGTTGAATGAAATGTGTGTTCAGGAAAAAATAACATCGCTGGTTAAACAGCACATCCCCGATGCCAAATTATCAGCGGAAAGTGAAGGAAAACTTGTCTACACATTGCCCTTGGAAAGAACAAGTAAATTTCCAGGTAAGCACACTGTGAAATGAAATGTGTAAATAATATTTATAATCATAATGATAATTCTTACAGCATATATTGAGAGCTTACAATGTGTTCAGGCATTTGAAACATGATGCAAAGAATAAGACAGTGGTTGGATGATTTTATCGACTGTAGGAAATATTATATTTCAGTAGTTGCATTGCAATGTCTGGGCATTTTAGGGAACTCTTTAAGTCATTCATTCCCTCTGTGGTGCATAGCAGAATCTTCTAACTGTGAATGAACTGTGAATGAACACAAGTGGTTGAAAACGTCTGGCTTAGCCATTACGTTAAACAGCCCCGTGATGGGTCCTTTTCGTTCTCGACGGGATTTTTGTGATAGCTTTGGGGTTTTTATGCCAATACATAAAAGTTTACTTTAGGACCACCATTTTGAATTCTTTGTCGGGTAAATCATAAAGCTTCATTTACGAAGGTCTGTTTCTGGAAGTTTGTCTTGTTTCTTTGTTGGGAGCATCTCCCACTGATGTCTCCTCTTTCTTCACACTCTGTGTGGATGTCTGCACATTACGTAAAGCGGGCACCTCTCCAAGGCCTCACAGGCTGGCTTTCTGCAGGAAAGGGGACACCGGCGATCAGCCTGGTCAGAGATTCGGAGGGCTGCCATCAACTCTTTTGAAGCAGGCAGCTGTGGTTTTTGTGTGTGCTGAGCCAGAGAGTGAGTAATGGCACCACGTAAACTATAATAATCAGGTTTGTGTGATATTGGCGGAGTGATAGACACGTAGACAGAACGGAATAGAGAATCCAGAAACAGACCCACAGAGATACGCCAGGCCAATTTTCGACAGAAGTGGAAAAGCAATTCAATGGAGGAAAGATAACCTTTTCAACAAATGGAGAAAGTGGACCCACAGGCATAAACGTGAACCTTTATCTAAATCTTCTACCTTAGGTAGAAATCAGCTTAACATAAATCATGGACTTAAAAGGAAAATGTAAAACCATAAAATGTTTTAAAAATAAATAAGAGAAAAATCTTCAAGCCATGAAAACATATGCACACAGAACCCCTGTACGTGAATGTTTATAGCAGCTTTATCTGGAACAGACAGCAGCCGAAACCACCCAGATGCCCTTTAACAAATAAAGGGTTCAATTCCAGAACTGTCGTGACATTGCATTGCCACTCAGCAGTAAAAAGGAACAAGCCACCGACTGGCATATGCAACAACCTGGATGAATATTCAGAGAACCATCCTCAGTGGAAATAGCCAATCCTAAAAGAAAACATACTATGACTCAGTTTGTAGAACATTCTTGAAATGGCAGAATTATAAAAATGGAGGAGGGATTAATAGTTGCCATAGAGTTGGGAAAAGATGGAATGAGGAGAGATGGTTGCGGCTGTAAATGGGTAGCATGATCTTTGTGGGGATGGGAATATTCTGTATCTTTTTCTTAAATGTCTATTTATTTTGAGAGGGAGAGATATCAAGCACGAGCAGGGGAGGGGCAGAGAGAGAGGGAGAGAGAGAGAGAGAGAATCCCAAGCAGGCTCTGCACCGTCAGTGCAGACAGGGCCTGACGTGCGGCTCAAACCCGCGAACCGTGAGATCATGACCTGAGCCAAAACCGAGAGTCGGACACTTAACCAACAGAGCCCCCCAGGCACCCTAGAAATGTGCTGTATCTTGATTGTATTTTCACTAGGGTGGTTGTGATCATTGTACTGTGGCTTTTTAAGATATTACCGTTGGGGGACACAGAGTGAAGGGTACAGATCTCTCTGTATTATTTTTTTTACAACTGCTTGGGAATCTAAAATGAGCTCAACATAACAAGTTGAATTAAAAGAGAAAGAAAAAGTGCATTTATTATATGTCATTCAGAAAACCTGCTCCCTGGTAGAGAAGCCCTCTAGGAGGGCCACACTGGATGGTGGAAGAAATTAACTGGGCCATACGTGTGGTTAACAGACACATAGATTAACCCCACGAAGTCATTCACATATACATTTTATGGCGACAGCACAGACGTTCCTAAGACCCATGGGGCAAGATGTTAATCAAATCCCGATTAATGTGTTTTCACAGTCGTTATAATTTGGAGGAGGTTTGTCCAATTTTAGGGAAAGTGAAGAATGACACAAACCACTCATTAGCAGTTTGAATCTCACCTCTTTCCTGTCCTTCCATACATAGGACTCTGATCAAAACAGAAAGCTTTTAACTTCTCCTTTTGCCCAGGGAGAAACTATAGGTGGAAGGCTCAGGACTTCTGTAATCCTGCTAGGATTTAAAATTAGGTTTCAATTCAGGCTTCATTTAATTAGCTGCTATTATTCCGATCCAGACAGGCAGAGACAGTGTTCATTATATTAAGAACAGTGGCTGATGCAAAAGTGGCTTTGGTCAACGAACTAAAGGGGGCAGGGACAGAGCATCGCTGGAGGAGGCACCAACCTCTAGTTTCCCACTACGGCAAGATGCCCTGAGTCCATTCTGCGTTCTTGATGACATCTTGTGAATTGTTTCTTCCACAGTCAAAAGCAGAAATAAAAAAATTTTAAAAAAAAATGAAAGATTTATTATTCGTGTCCTTCCTTTAATATAGTTTTTTGGAACTGAAGAAGGTTCTGTACCATCGTACCAATCCTCAAAAAATTAGTTCTCTCCGTTTTGTTGGCTAAAGCACAAATGGCCCTGAAAAGAGTCTTCAGTTAATTAGAGTTGAAAAAACCCGAAGTTCCCCTGTTCATTAAATGTTAAAAGTTACCATAATTGGGGCGCCTGGGTGGCGTAGTCAGTTAAGCGTCCAACTTCAGCCAGGTCACGATCTCGCGGTCCATGAGTTTGAGCCCCGTGTCGGGCTCTGGGCAGATGGCTCAGAGCCTGGAGCCTGTTTCCAAATCTGTGTCTCCCTCTCTCTCTGCCCCTTGCCCGTTCATGCTCTGTCTCTCTCTGTCCCAAAAATAAATAAATGTTGAAAAAAAAAAAAAGTTAAAAAAAAAAAAGTTACCATAATTAAGTTAAAAACAAACTTAAATTTTTTTTTTAATTTTTTAAATGTTTATTTAGTTTTGAGAGAGAGAGAGAAAGAGAGGCAGAGCATGAACAGCGGAGGGGCAGAGAGAGAGGGAGACACAGGATCTGAAGCAGGCTCCATCCAGGCTCTGAGCTGTCAGCACAGAGCCCGACGCCGGGGCTCGAACTCAAAAACCACGAGATCACGACCTGAGCCAAAGTCAGCTCAACTGACCAACCTGGGCACCCCTAAAATGAAATTTTAACATAAATATAAATGACTATAAATTATTATTTGATCAAAGGAGGTTAATATATGAGCTGTCACAATATACATTTTAAAATACAGTATTTGAAGAGTAAGTACTTACTATGAAATGTTAGCTTTTAAAATGTATAGTTTTATTTCATACCTTTGTGCTTTGTCGCATGAAAAGTTGTCTTCCCTTGTGATTTTCATAGTTTTGATTTGCTACTGTACGTGTTCTTTAGCACTTTACGAGGATCTGGATAGGTGTCCTGGCCTTGGAATCGAGAATTACGGTGTTTCCATGACAACCTTGAACGAAGTGTTCCTGAAACTAGAAGGAAAGTCAGCTGTTGATGAACCAGGTAAATAAAATGCGTGACTGATCATGTCAAGGTATTCACAGCACCTAGTGCATATATATTTCCGTAAAACACTGTTACATAGATGTGATTACAAAATGTGGGGTTCCGTGATGATCAAGGCGTTTCCTAGACAAGGATACATGGAGCCAGACTGCATTCCTCTCACATTATACCTTTCCTGCCAATATTGCCTTATTATTAAAGCTGGCCCATTTTCTTCTATCCAAGGCTCACTGCTGCCTGCATCCCATTTCCCAAGAGCAATTTCAGACAAAACATGTATTATTTTTGAAAACTTTGTTTTTAATGTTTTTTTTTCTGAGAGACAGAGAGAGATAGAGCGTGGGGGGGGGGGAAGGGCAGAGAGAGAGGGAGACACAGAATCCGAAACAGGCTCCAGGCTCCGAGCTGTCAGCACAGAGCCTGACGCGGGGCTCAAACTCACAAACCGCGAGATCATACCCTGAGCCGAAGTCGGACGCTTAACCAACTGAGCCACCCAGGTGCCCCAATGTTTATTTATTTTTGAGAGAGAAAGAGAGACACAGCATCAGCAGGGGAGGGGCAGAGAGAGGGAGACACAGAATCTGAAGCAGGCTCCAGCCCCTGAGCTGTCAGCACATTTATTTTATTTATTTTAAATTTATTAAATTTATTTTAAGTGTATTTATGTGAAATCCCTCTCTTCAAGCATTCTGAATATGGCCTCCCTGGTTTCTGATGAGAAGCCAGCTTTAGATTTTACAGAGAATATCTTGTGGGCGATAACTTGTTTGTTCCCCCTGCTGCTTTCAAGATCCTTTTTTTTTTTTTTTTTTTTTTTTTTTTGGCCTTGGCTTTTGACACCTTGACTATGATGTCTTTAGGTGTCGATCTCACATTTATCCCACTGGGAGTCTAGTGAGTTTCTTATATGTGTAGTGAATGTTTTTCATCCAATGTGGGAAGTTGTTAGCCATTATTTTTTCAACTATAATTTCTGACCCCTTTTCTCTAAACTCTGCGTCTGGAACTCCCATTATCCCAGTATATGTGGTCGTGCATGTTAGAATGCTTGATCGTGTCTCCCATTTCTCTGCGACTTTTTTTTTTCATTATGTTTTCTTTCTGTTCTTTAAACTAAATTATCTCACTTCTTTTGGGTCATGTTCACTGATTTCTTTCTTCTGCCGAAAGAAATCTGTGGAGCTTTTATTTTTTTCAGTGAACTTTTTTTTTTTAATGGTTGTTTATTTTTGAGACAGAGAGAGACGGAGCATGAACGGGGGAGGGTCAGAGAGAGAGAGGGAGACAGAGAATCCGAAGCAAGCTCCAGGCTCTGAGCTGTCAGCACAGAGCCTGACGTGGGGCTGGAACTCACAAACCGTGAGATCACGGCCTGAGCCGAAGTTGGATGCTTAACCGACTGAGCCACCCAGGGGCCCCTTCAGTGAACTTTTAAAATCGGTTCATGCACTTTTCAACTCAAATCTCTATTTGGTTATCTTAAATAATTTTTACATCTCTAATTATATCCCCCATTTGATGAGACATTATTGAAATACAGTAAAACTTTGGTTTGTGAGCATAATTTGTTTCGGAAACATACTTGTAATCCAAAGCACTCATCTATCAAAGCGAATTTCAGGAACCATTGGCTCAGTTGTGATCATGTGACGCTTGGCACCACATTGTATTCATACTGCAAGGCACCACTCATGTATCAAGTTAAAATTTATTGGAAACGTTTGCTTGTCTCACTAAACGAGTTACTTGCAAGCCAAGGTTTTCCTGTACTTGGTGATTTATAAATGCGTCATTCGATGTACGAACATTTGTGGATTTCCTAGATGTTATTGCTGTTGACACATAAATCATATTCCAGCACAGGCAAAATTCTAGAGCTCCCTCTGTTATACAGCCCCAAATTTCTCAACAAGAAATGATATCTACCTGATTTTCAGCTTGCTATCACTTTTTGTTTACTTGTTTTTGGGGGTTTTCGGCTTTTCTGCTACTGGGGAGTCAACCTGACTCTCCATCCTTGACCATGGCTTACCATGCCTTGGGAGATCTCTCCACCTTTCCACCCTACACCCAGATGTCAGCATGCCAGTGTATTGTACCCAGCCAAGATCCATTCTACCTCAGTGTATCTCTTTCTGCTCATGTGTCCTGTAGCCAGCCCCTGGTGGATTTCCTTCACAGAGGAAGGCCCCGTGTACCTTGACGATGTCTTCCACAAGTAAAGAGTCTCTGCCCTTTAGCGTGGATCTTTCTCAGCTTTTCCTTCCCATCTCCAGCCTTTGGTGTGCTGTTCCCATGTATTTGGTGAAGTTCTCATGGGAAAGGATTGGTAAATGATGTAAACTCATTTTGGGACTTGAGTACCACGTGACTCTAGTCTGTCCTACCAGCCCATATGTGACCATAAGAGTTTGTTCAATGCCCTCTCCTTATTCATATCTAAAGTGGTTCTTTCCTTTTCCCATGCCCCTAGGATGAAAGGAGCCATGGGTATCATCTCCCTCGGAATGAGTCTTCCCTTTATGGAAAAAAAAAAATTTTTTTTTTTTTTTACTTTCTTTTATGCTCGTATCTGATGGGTTAAAAATAACTGGTATATTCTCTTGGTAAGAGAGGTGGCAGTCTCTTGGAAGCAGGAGATCCCTGAATTATTCTTTTAATATACTGTTGGCCCCTACCTTGTATAAGATCTTTACATCTTCTTCAATAGTAACTGGAATGGTGTGTTTTTGTGTCTGTGGTTGGACATTTATGGGTGCATGCTTTCTGAGGTTGGATATCAGGCTTGTTTTAACACCATACAATGGACAGCATCCTGAGTCTCCAAAGACTGTAGAGCATATACAAGAGTGCAGCCTCCAGTGGTGCGAACAGATTTGAAATCCCACCAGTGCCAACAATTAACGGTTAATCCCGTTTGTAGCATGTCAATTCGTAGGTTGTTTCTCTAGGCGAACACCTGAGATTATTTTTCCCTTGCAAGTGACACCTATAGGCACGCTACGATCTCGCGTATTTGCCCTGACCTCTTGAATGTGTTGTCTATAGCCAAATGATCGAAGATCTCCTTTCTACTCCTTTTGTTCAAGGCATTAAACTTCATTCATGTTTCTCGCTCATGGCGGCTGCCAATAGCACCACACAACGCCCACAGTTACGCAGAAGACTCTAGCAGTGTGGACGACACAAGCTCCTACATGCAGTAGGCTCCATAACGTCCAACTGGAGCCCAGTTTTATGAATTGTGTTTTCTCGTATTTTGCAGATATTGCCACGTGGGGAGAAGCCCCGTCAGAAAGAGCTGGAGATACAGAGAGGCTTGTTGAGACAGAGCAAGTTCTCAGTTCGCTTAATGAGATAAGCCAGACCATAGGCGGAATGGCTCTTTGGAGACAGCAAATCTGTGCGATCGCAAGGGTTCGCTTCTTGAAATTAAAGCATGAAAGGAAAGCTCTTTTATCACTGTGAGTGTCAGAGTGCCATGGGGGTTTTTTTCGGTCGATACATTAAGAAAACAAATCTAAGATGTAAAAGCAAGAGAAGACAATCAAAAAATAAAAAATAAAAATAAGGTGGGAGGGGCGCCTGGGTGGCTCAGTCGGTTAAGGGTCCGACTTTGGCTCAGGTCACCATCTCACAGTTTGTGGGTTCGAGCCTCATTTCAGGCTCTGTGCTGACAGCTCAGAGCCTGGAGCCTGCTTTGGATTCTGGGTCTCCCTCTCGCTCTGCCGCTCCCCCACTCACGCTTTGTCTCTCTCTGTCTCTGAAAAATGAATAAACCTTTATTTACTTATTTTTTTAAGGTTTATTTATTTTTGAGACACAGAGAGACAGAGCATGAACGGGGGAGGGTCAGAGAGAGAGGGAGACACAGAATGTGAAACAGGCTCCAGGCTCTGAGCAGTCAGCACAGAGCCCGACGCGGGGCTCGAACTCACAGACCGCGAGATCGTGACCTGAGCCAAAGTCGGACGCCTAACCGACTGAGCCACCCAGGCGCCCCGAATAAACCTTTAAAAAAAGTGTAATTTTAGGGGTAGGCAAAGGGCAAAATCCTCAAGAAAAGAGTCCAAGAGCTCTGTGTTGAATTTCCATAAATTCTTGATGGTATCACGTTCTAATCTGCTCAGGCAGCTTTAAAGGTTAAGAAATGACTGTGCATTCACACTGGCACTTTTCTCCTGGGTAGGCTCTTGATTCTCGGATTTGGAGTTTGCCCTCTTCTCACGGACATCATCACCATGAAAGTGTATCAACAGAGCTACACTTGGGAACTTTCTCCTCGTTTGTACTTCCTGGCTCCTGGACAGCAGCCACGTGATCCTCTCACCGGATTACTGATCATCAACAAAACAGGTAATAATGTGGCAAATACTCCATTCCCAAGTGCATTCACGGTTAAGAGAAACATAAAGCATGTGAGAGAGAAATAGAAACTTTTTTTTTTTTTTAATTTTTTTTTCAACGTTTATTTATTTTTGGGACAGAGAGAGACAGAGCATGAACGGGCGAGGGGCAGAGAGAGAGGGAGACACAGAAACGGAAACAGGCTCCAGGCTCTGAGCCATCAGCCCAGAGCCCGACGCGGGGCTCGAACTCACGGACCGCGAGATCGTGACCTGGCTGAAGTCGGACGCTTAACCGACTGCGCCACCCAGGCGCCCCGAGAAATAGAAACTTTTGACTTCCTCCGTATAAAACTGTTTATGAGGCTTGAGGAGGGTGAATGCAAGTCCAGGAAGGTAAAGGGACTAGGAAAGGACTTGCCAACGAGACATAAACTTTCTGGTGGCTGTGGGCAAAATGAAAGCATTTGTATCAAAAAAAAACACATTTGTGGGGCGCCTGGATGGCTCAGTCAGTTAAGCATCCAACTCTTGATTTCAGCGCGGGTCATGATCTCACAGTTCGTGAGTTCAAGCCCCGTGTTGGGTTCTGTGCTGACAGCGCGGAGCCTGCTTGGGATTCTCTATTTCTGTTTCTCTCTCTCTCTCTCTCTCTCTCTCTCTCTCTCTCTCTGCCCCTCCCCTGCTCAACCTTTATCTTTCTCTCTCAGAATAAATAAATAAACATTAAAAAAGACACATTTGTAACAGCTGGAGCTAGAATTCATGTGCTATTCCATTTATTCCAAGGATACAGGCCAGTGGTCTTCAGTGTATTTCACAGAATTGTGTAACTCTCAGTACAATTCATTTTTTTGGAATATTTTTATATCAAAACTTTTTTTTAAAAAATTTTAAAGAATATTTTTATCTCGAAAAGAAATCCCATGCTCATGAGTACTCATTGCCACTTACTCTTCCCCAGCTCTGAGAAACCACAAAACTTCTGTTTCTACAGATCTCTGTTACCCTGGACATTTAATATAAGTCGAATTACACCACATATGATCTTTTGTGACCGACTTGGTTCCCTTAGCATGATGTTTTCCAGGTTCATCTATGTTGTAGCATGTTTCAGTATTTTTTTAATTGTGGAAGAATTCCATTGTGGGAATATGCTACATTTTATTTTTCATCAGATGATGGCTAGTTTCTCCAAATTATTGGTTATTATGAGTCATGCTGCTATAAATGTCCATGTACAGGTTTTTATATGAACATACATATTTTTTTCACTTCTTTGGGGTATAAAACCCAGAAATGGAATTGTTGGGTCATATGGTGGCTATATTTAACCTTTTGAGGAAAGGCCAAAGTTCTTTGAACGGGCTGCCCCAATTTACGTTTATGCCAGCAATTTGTGAGGGTTCCAGTTTCTACACATTTTCACCCAAACTTGTTATTTCCTGACTTTTTGTTTTTTGTCATACTCATCTTCGTATGAACCAAGTAGTATCTTGTAGTTTGATTTGCATTTTGCTAATAGCTACTGACCTTAGGCATCTGCCCATGTGCTTACTGGCCAGTTGTACATCTGTCTTTGCAAAAGTGCCTTTTTTCTTCCTATTTAAACAATGAATCATATGTCCTTTTTATTGAATCCTAAGTGTTCTTTATATATTCTAGATACAAGTCTCTTATCGCATGCAATAGATCCTCATCATTCACAGGTTATGTACTTCCAGACTTCTCTAGTCAGTAAAACTTATTTGTGACCCCAAAACCAATACTCATGGCTCTTTTGTAATCATTCACACACATGCTCAGATCAGTGGACAGTTTGAGTCACCTGATACACACTTTCCAGCTGAGATGATACTCTGTTTCCTTGTTCAGCTCTCATACTGTAAATAAATATCCTTTCTGTAGTCTATTTAATGCTACGTTTTCCACCCAAGTAGAGTGCACAAGTGCTTTCTAGTGTCCCTGAGTCAAGAAGGCCATGAGATACCTTCCAGAGGAAATATGTGTGTTAAATAAGCTTCGTTCAGGTATACATTAGTGTCGTTGGCTTTGAGATCACTGTTACAAGTCAACAATATATATACCAAAACATATATAAGATATGGCAATCTCTTGATTGGTCAAAGAAATTGTTGCAACCAGAGGCTCACAGGAACCTAAGCCATAATTAAGAATTCACTAGGGGCGCCTGGGTGGCTCAGTCGTCTGAGTGTCCGACTTCGGCTCAGGTCATGATCTCGCGGTTCATGAGTTTGAGCCCCGCATCGGGCTCTGTTGCTGACAGCTCAGAGCCCGGAGCCTGCTTCAGATTCTGTGTCCCCCTTTCTCTCTGCCCCACCTCCGCTTGTGCTCTGTCTCTCTCTGTCTTTCAAAAATGAATAAACATTAAAAAAGTTAAAAAAAAATAAAGAATTCACTAATTCAGTGTTTGTGGTGACTTTGTAGAATATATGTACCATGAATAATAAGAATCAGTTGCAAGTTTTCTGCAAATATTTTGCTTCGTCCTGTAGATTGCCTTTTCATTTTCTCATTAGTGTCCTTTGAAGCATAATGTTTTAATTTTTTTAAGTTCTTTTTTTTTTTTTTCTGAGACAAAGGCAGTGTGAGTGGTGGAGGGGCAGAGAGAGGGAGAGAGAGAATCCCAAGCAGACTTCGCACTGTCAGCGTAGAGCCCGTTGTGGGCCTTGAACTCACCAACCATTGAGATCGTGACCTGAGCCGAAATCAAAAGTTGGATGCTCAACCAACTGAGCCACCCAGACACTCTATAATGTTTTAATTCTTACAAGGTCCAACTTATTTTTTTCCCTGGCTTGTGCTTTTGGTCTCTTATCTAGGTAAGCTTTATGTAACCCAAGATCACAAGGATTTACTTCTATATTTTCTTCTAAGGTGTTTTTACTCTTAGTTCTTCCATGGAGGTCTGTGATCCAGTTTGAGTAATTTTTGTGTATGGTGTGAGGAAGGGACACAACTTCAATGGCTATTCAGTTCTCTTCAGGGGACTGAGTGGCCACCAACCTTTCTTATTCCTTTCAGTCCCATGTTGCATAAACTCCATCCCCCCAGGTAGTGAGAGGACTGGAGTCCTGGTCGATCCACTCCCTGCTTATGAGATGAAAGCTCTATCATAGTCATGTGAGGCCAAAAATAAGGCCAAATCATCCTTATCCCAGTTCTTCCCAAGAAGATACTGTAGCCCCAGACGTGGCTTGATGAAGGATTCTTGAGTTCTTGGCTATATCCAGAGTGAAGCTTCTATCAAGCTAACTGAGGATAGGGACTAACGGTATGGATTTTTAGCTCAAATGCCAGTTTTTTAGTGTTCTTACCCAAACTTACTAGATTTTCTTAAATTTGTTTTGCACTTTCTGTGTGCCATTAAGACAATCAAGAGATTTTTAACTTGTTGGATTTTTAGTAATTTTTACAATCCGGTTGCTTTTCTGGGAGAAGGTCCATGAAGCTCTTCCTACCCTCATTCAAACAGCTGTTATCAAGACACATTTTGAAAGTCAATTAATAATCTAGCAGTAGTGAAGTGAGATTTAGCGATTTTCGTAGTTGATTAGTAGCGATTATCCGTGTCATTAAACCCTTAATGTTTATGGCCACTGATGGCAATATTCTAGATAAAAACATCATTCCAAATGCCATATGGTGCTCAAAAAAAGACTTTCACCTTTCACATTAGCAGTAATCAGAAGCAGATAAATATATTATGAACTAAACGCCATCACAAGTGAATAGATTTTTAATTCACAGTAACAAGTGTGTTCTTACGTGGAAAGCTAACCTGATAGTCCATATGACGGTAAGGATCACATAATGACATTAATTAAAATTTTATTGTACAACTTGACATTGATTTTTCTTAGTTTTATGACACACCTAATATATTTAACTGCAACACAGGGGCAAGCATTGATGACTTTATACATTCTGTGGAGCATCAAAACATAGCTTTGGAAGTGGATGCATTTGGAACCAAAAATGCCCTAGATGACCCATCTTATAATGGAGCCATCATAGTTTCTGGTAATGAAAAGGTATGTTGGTCTCTGTTTCATAATTTTTCCCCAAGACGTGGAAAACCAATACGATATCGATGTACTCAGCTTTCCACTTCAGAAAATGAAATGAAAAACAAAGAATGCTTGCATTCATTACTCAGTGAATTGTAGTCATTAATATGATGAATAATTCATATTTTAATCATTGTCTACCAACACAAGCTGTGTGTATTAGCAAAATAAACACTGTATAATACCCCCTGTCAAGTGCGTATTTAAGTCCAAAGAACTCAGATTTCCTCTCAAGGATTTTAGAATACATATTTTCTGAAACTTCTGTTTTATTCTTAAACAATAATACTTGATGCTAGCCTTCCCCCAGATGTCTGGTGTCCTGAAAATTAGATTCAGTCTATATACTTGTTCTGTTTTACTTACACAGTGTTTGTGTTTTGCTTTATTTGACACCGTTTAAAAAAAATTTTTTTTTACATTTATTTATTTTTGATAGAGAGAGATAGAGCACAAGTGAGGGAGGGGCAGAGAGAGAGGGAGACACAGAATCGGAAACAGGCTCCAGGCTCTGAGCTGTCAGCACAGAGCCCGACGTGGGGCTTGAACTCACAAACCACAAGATCATAACCTGAGCCGAAGTCGGACGTTTCACCGACTGAGCCACCCAGGCGCCCCTATTTGGCACCATTTTAAAAACAGGATTTTTTAAATTTTAGATATTGAATTTTGACCTCTTTAGCAAACAAACAAAAAAAGACCTTTGAGAATTTATAATTTTGCTTTTTATATTTTAGTGTTACAGATTTTCATTAGTATGCAATACCAAAAGACTAAATTGCTTCCCAGTTCTCATGGATATTATTAGTAATGCACTACTTGGAATGGTTAAGCCATCAGCACACATCCAAACTGATAGAAGTACATTTTCAAGGGTAAGTATACTGACTCTCCTCCATCAGGAATCTGGTCTCTCCTGCACCAAGAATGTCCCAGGTCACTCTTTTAAGTGCTGCAATCTCGTTCTTATTGAGTAAATGGCTGCATAATAAATCATGACTTGGTTCATGCTAGCTCTCTGGTTTTAAGAAATCAGTACACTTTTTAGAGCTTCAATGTTTTCAGTAATCTCTATACCCAGCATGGGGCTCAAATTCGCAACCCCAAGAGTCGCACGCTCTACCAACTGAGCCACCCAGGGGCCCCTGGAGCTTTTTTTTTTTTAACTTTTTTTAATGTTTTATTTATTTTTGAGAGACAAACAGAGACAGAGAATGAGCATGGGGAGGTGCAGAGAGAGAGGGAGACACAGAATCTGAAACAGGCCCCGGGGTCTGACAGCTCAGAGCCCAACACGGGGCTCGAACTCATGAACTGCAAAATCATGACCTGATCCGACGTCGGATGCTTAAGGGACTGAGCCACCCAGGTGCCCAGAGCTTTAATTTTTTAAATGCAAAACAGAACTCTTTTTCAAAGGGAATGTGAGGTAATGAAAGTGAAGTCAGGAAGCACTGAGACTAACACAAAAATAACAAAAGTAGGAAGGAGGGAGAGAGACAGAAAGAAGAAAAGGAAAGAGAAGGGAAGGGGAGGGGAGGGGAGGGAAAGGAAGAAATTGAAGTCTTATTATTACTTTTAGAAATACTACAGAGAAAAAAATTTAGGACAAGGTTCAGACCAACATTGCAGGCTGGTTACATTAGAATTATTCCAGTTCCTTGTAATAAATATTCATTATTTGGGCCTGCCAGCTTTTTCATACCTGGGGCAAAAGAAAAAAAAAAATCCCTATTTCTAAAAAAAAGTCCCATGTGATTGGATTGTGTACACAGCCTTGTAAGTTTGGAAACCAGAATACATATTAGAGTTTGTAATTGTTCCCTTTTGATGATTTCCTAAATATATTGCTTCCACTTAGAGAGTTCTATGAACCCAGAGACCATGTATTTTTAACCCTACAGAATATTTTATACCTTGAGATAAGGCTGAGAACATGATAAGCACCAAGTAACTTATTTGTTAAATGTAAAAATGAATGTCAGAGGTCAGCAAATTATCTATATTCCATTCAAATCTAGGGTTTTAGAATAATATATATATGGCTAAAGACCATTTACCCATGTGTGTATAAATGGACCTTGTATCCATCATTTCCACACACTCCTGTAAGATTTTGAGTTGACTTCTCACAACATGCCTCATGGTACATTCAGCAAATAAAAATTCCTTTCAGTAAGGGTGTGTAAGAAGCTTAATCACTAAAGCAAAAAGTTTTAGTCATTCATCAAGTACTAATTTTAGACTATGCTATGGTTCATTTAATTAACCTCCTATCCATTTTCTGGTTTCTGAGGGAGGATACCATAGTTGAGCAAATTTCCATCAATAGAAACATTCCGTTTTAGCTCTGATGAGTTCGATACCAACTAACTACCTTACTTGACCTTGTTTCATGTGCTCAACATCTGAACTTTAATATCTCCAGCAACTCAGGTTATACTCTATTTGGATTTACCTGTTCGTTGCTCAGGTAAGAGTTTTTGGGAGTTTCAGACCTTGCTTCTGTCCTGCTCAAGTCAAAGGATTTACCACTGAATACTAAACCCACCCCGTATGCAAGGTGTTCTTAAAAGATTCTGTCAATAACCTTAAATCTCACCTTTCTGTCATGAGAAAGGGTGTCTCTGATGGCCAAGCTGAAGATAACCAGACTCTGGTTATAACTTTAAAAAAAAAATTTTTTTTTAACGTTTATTTCTGAGAGAGAGAAAGAGAGAGAGCATGAGCATGGGAAGGGCAGAGAGAGAGGGAGACACAGAACTCGAAGCAGGCTCCAGGCTCCAAGCTGTCAGCACAGAGCCCTGTGCGGGGCTCGAACTCACAGACTCATGGACCATGAGATCATGACCTGAGCCGAAGTTGGCCGCCCAACCAACTGAGCCACCCAGACACCCCTGGTTATAACTTTTCTCAGCAATGCGTGTAACTAAACACCTTTGTGGATCACGAAAGTGACGTGGGAAATGTTTTCAGGGCAGTCAGTGCATCTTCTGTCGCTAAAGACTCTTCCAAACAGGAGCGACATTGTGTGTGAGCAAGTGCCAAGGTTTTTCATGGAGATTCCACCTCCCTTTCTAGTACTGTACTTTATCTCTACTTTGGAAGCCTCAACCAATATTTTTCTGATCTCACGGTGTACCTAGAACGACACTTACCATCACTGTGCCCGCAGAACATCCGAGAGGATTTTTGAGTCAGGCTGTCGCATTTGACGTAATTAAATACCCGTGAAAAATGAAATGTTCCGACTGTGACTTGTCATCATTTACTGTTTTCACATCAGAATACATTTTAGAATCCTAAAACAAGAAAATGTAAAATCTCACCCCTCTTTTGTTTCCCAACGGTGTAATACTTACCAGTTCAGTCTCATGCTTGGAGTCACTTTCCTTATCCCTGTAATTGGGTATAGAGCCAAGAGTCGTGCTTCATAATTGAATGGATAATGAAAGAGTTTGGGAACCTCCGTGGGGACCTAAGGAGGGAGTATATGTCATCAGTGTAATATTTTTTTTTAATGTGTTCCAGAAAGCAAATTTTGAATTTGTTACTCAGCTCGTTATATTTGCATTTTCAGGAGTCACAGAGAAATTCGTTTGTATTTTGGGAACATACCATATTATGGTCGATTTTGGCATCCTCTTGTACTCCTTATATTGCAATGAGCAGCTTCGATGATTATAAGGTAATAACGAAAACTTCATTACTTTGTATAACTAGAAGGTGAAGGTGAAAGTCCTTCCACAAGGCTTTTATACAAGCCTTTTCACAAGGCTATTTATACACTTCTTAAATGCTTATTTATTTTTGAGAGAGAAAGCATACGCACAGGGGAGGGGCAGAGAGAGAGGGAGACAGAGGATCCAAAACGGGCTCCACGCTGACAGCGGAAAGCCCGATGTAGGGCTTGAACTCATGAACCGTGAGATCGGGACGTGAGCTGAAGTCGGATGCTTCACCGACTGAGCTACCCAGGTACCACCCTCCCGTCCGTTTATACATGCTTCATAGAGCAGCCAATTCAGCAATAAATCCTAAGATACAAAAATTTTTTTGATGTCTTTGTAAATACAGAGATAAATAAAGAGGTTACAGGTAGAGAAGATTCTAAAAGTTGCATGGATGTGCAGCACCTAGAATAGACCAAATAAATTTGAAAAAGAAAAAACAAAGTTGGAAGGGTTGTGTTTCTGCCCTCAAGGCTTACTACAAAGTCAATAGGAGTGAAGAATGTGTTGTATTTATTTAGGATAGTCATATAGGCGTAGGAAACAAAATAGACATTTCAGAGATTATCAGTTGATTTTCAGTAAAATCTGCCAGAGAATTCAGCAAATTGTACCGGAACGACTTGATATTGGTATGAGGAAAAAAAAATAGTGTTCTCAGCACTCACCCCCCACCATACACAGGTTTTATTTGAAATGAATCGTCGGTTTTGTGGTAAGCAATTATTTCTTGCTTAGATGGGGCAGAATGAGCACATATACCATAAAGGAAAATGAGAACTTGAAATTCGTCAAAGTTAAAACCTTTTGCTCTTTGTTTTTTTTTTTTTTCAACGTTTATTTATTTTGGGGACAGAGAGAGACAGAGCATGAACGGGGGAGGGGCAGAGAGAGAGGGAGACACAGAATCGGAAACAGGCTCCAGGCTCCGAGCCATCAGCCCAGAGCCTGACGCGGGGCTCGAACTCACGGACCGCGAGATCATGACCTGGCTGAAGTCGGACGCTTAACCGACTGCGCCACCCAGGCGCCCCAACCTTTTGCTCTTTGTAAAGCACCAATAAGAAAATAAAAAGCTTCGGGCTGGGAAGAAAAAATATCCACAACACTCGTACATCTAACAAAAGATTTGTATCGCACATAAACGAAAATTGGAGGGTTGCATGGTCCCTGCACAAGGAAAAGACAAAAATTTGTGAAGCATTCCATATTAAAAAAAAAAAAAAATTTGTACTAAGAAGATAAAGAACTCTTACAGCTCAGTAGTAAAAGATAGCCTAAATTTTAAAGATGGGCAAAATATTTGAACAAATACTTCACTGAAGATATGTGGAAGGAAAATGCTCCCATGAAAAGATGGCTAATATCATGGGTAATCAGGAAAAGAGCCCCCATGAGATAGCTCTACACACGAACGAAAATGAGTAAATGAACATGACCGAAAATATCACGTTTGGGAGGATATGGAGAAACTGGAACTGTAATGCGTCATCGGCAGGAACATAAAATGCACAGTCACTTTGCTAAGCCATTCGGCGCTGTCTCACAAAGTGAAAAATACACTTATGGTGTGGCCCGGAATGTCGCTCCTAAGTATTTACCTGGGAGAAAAGAAAACCTCTTTCCACATACAGACTGGTACATTCACGTTCTTGGCAGCTCTATTCATGATAGCCAACTCTCTGAAACAGCCCAGATTTCCATCAAGCTTTGAATTGATAGAAATCCTTGGGTGGCCAGACCAGGGGATGTTACTGAGCAGTACAAAAGAAGGAACAACTGATAAATGTATCAGCATGCATACGGGTCACAACCATTACACTGAGGCAATGAAGACAGGAAAGAGTAAATACTGAATGATTTCATTTTTATGAAATTCTCAGAAAGGTAAAATAAATTCGCAGTGACAGAAAGGAGACCTGTGGTTTCCTGTAACCCCTGATAAAGGCTATTAACTGCAAAGGAGCATGGGAAATTGGGGGGGGGTAATGTAAATGGTCTATACTCTGATTATGATTGTGATACAGGAATCCATACATGTGTCAAACCCCACGCAACTGAATACTTCATAGGGACATTTTTTATGGTTTCAAAATAACATTTCAAAAAAGTTAGAATTGAAATAAAGGAACATGGTATGTTGAAAACGTGAGAACAAAAAAAAATTTAATGTTTGACTGACTATACATTTCCATTCACAGTCACTCTTTCGTTAATTGCCATGAATTTTTGATGTATCTACAGATATTTGTTTTTTTTAAATTTTTTTTTCAACGTTTTTTATTTATTTTTGGGACAGAGTGAGACAGAGCATGAACGGGGGAGGGGCAGAGAGAGAGGGAGACACAGAATCGGAAACAGGCTCCAGGCTCCGAGCCATCAGCCCAGAGCCTGACTCGGGGCTCAAACTCACGGACCGCGAGATTGTGACCTGGCTGAAGTCGGACGCTTAACCGACTGCGCCACCCAGGCGCCCCTAGAAGATTTTTGGAGCATCTTTTAGGATGAAGACTGATTCAGTAGTTCTGGAGTAGAGACAGATTTTGAGTGGTAGTCATGGGGGGATGGATTCATATGACTCATCAACCCAGGCCAACTCACGTTAGCTTTACTTGCAAATCTCAATAGAATGTCTTTTAGTGTCTCCATTTTTGTAACTTGACTGCACAGAGTGACCCTGCATAAGGATCTTGATCTGTTCCTCTCCAAAGTGATTCTGTTGTCCGAGGGAAGGGAACGCTGTCTGTCCTGTTCTCTTCCTAGTGTAGAACGTCCAGGGAATCTTGGGAAACACCATTTGCTGGCCTGAGGTAACTGTCAGGCATCTTGTACTTAACATTGTCCTAACTTAAAATGACTCCCAGGGGCACCTGGGTGGCTCAGTCAGTTAAGCCTCAGACTCTTGGTATCGGCTCAGGTCCTGATCTCCCGTTTCGTGGGATGGAGCCCCACATCGGGCTCTGCCCTGAACAGAGCCTGCTTGGGACTCATTCTCTCTCTCTCTCTCTCTCTCTCCCTCTCAAAATAAATAAATAAACTTAAAAAAAAAAATGCCTCCCGTAGGAAATGCGGACATTTTCTTTCTCTGGTCTATGAAACGCCTCAATCCCACCATGTTCCTCCCAACCCTTTGGCCACTGTCTCCTTTGGAACTCCTCATTCTTCTCCATTGTCTCTAAACTCTGAACTCCTTACATCTCAGTCCTAGGCTCTCTCATCATTCTTGATGTCATTCTGTCCTAGGCAAACTCATCTAACCTTATGGCTTCAAACCCCTTTTACCTACCCATCACGCAACAGACTTGATCTCTAATTTCTTTCTTCTTCTTTTTTTTCTTTTTTTAGTTTGAGAGAGAGAGAGAAAGAGTGTACCTGTGCGGGGGTGGGGGAAGGGGACAGAGAGAAGAGAGAGAATCCCAAGCAGGCCCAGTGCTATCAGCACAGAGCCCAGTGCAGGGCCAGTCCCACCGCCGTAGGATCATGACCGGAGCCGAAATCAAGAGTCAGACGCTTAACTGATGGAGTCACCCAGGCGCCCCAAGATCTCTAATTTCTCATGTTACCTCCAGTGCGGATCCAAACTCCCTTCTCCGGGGTTGCCACTGGGAGAATCACAGACTCTCCAACTTAACCACATCTCCAAAGCTGAATTTATGATATTGTTGAACGTGTACCCCCTTTCTGCATTTCCTGCCCTCCAGAGCTGGCAGTGCTGGGCACTCACTCGGTCAGTAACCTAAAACCACCATTCACCCCTCTCCGGGCTTCACCACAGATCCGTCCATCGCCAAATCCTTTTCAGTCTTGCCAACTGACTGGGCCGGTGCTCAGAGATTTTGACACGCATCCTTAGGTCAAGTTCCATCTCTGACAGGGGCCTATTTTAGCCAGCCAGAGACCATCAGCAAATGAACTATTTTTGAAAGAAAAGAAACGTATTCAAAATTGCTTAACCGTTTATTGTGATTGCTTCATTGGTGCCCAACCCCTCATCACTTGATAAGTAGTTTTAAAATATGTAATTTAGTATGCTTATTCAGAGACGGGCAGGAATGCAAGACACATAGTATTTATGAATGTAATAATATTCATGTACGTGTGCATAAATATTTGGATGGGTAATAAATATTTGAATGTGTGCTATGCCAAAACTACCCTAATGTATCCTTTAGTTAGAATGAAAGGAATAAAGCCAATTCATATGTATATAAGGTACATATCGTGTTATGTATTTATGTATAATTGTAAATAAAACATAATATTTTATGTATAATCTTTATATGTATATAGACATGTGTAGAGAGAGACAGCACAAGACTTCACAGTGAGTCAAAGCAGAATCACCCTGATGGAAGGCCAGCTGTTTAAATAAACCACCCTGTTCCCATAGATTGTTAATCACTGTTTTGTTTACTGCAGTGTTAATACCTTAATTACACTGAGACCTTCTTACACGTATTTCCACTGGGTGCGTGACGAACATCAATATTGTTAATGAAAGCAACAAATTGACCATCTGTGTTTGGAACTATCCGTATCCCTTGGTCCCCATAATGCTTCTGGCCATGATGCAGAATTATTACAAAGGAAAATTCTGATCAAATGTTTTCTTACATAATCCACGTTTTCTGAAAGCTCCAACTGAACTAGCACTCTGTGTCTTTGCTGTTTTGTAATCAGAACAAAGCTCAGTCCCAGCTCCGGATTTCAGGCCTCTTCTCTTCTGCTTACTGGTTTGGGCAGGCGCTGGTGGATGTCCCAATGTACTTCCTGATCTTACTGCTTATGTATTTATTAGACTACGGCTTAAACTTCCAAGAGTCTGCGTTTGTAACTATAAATCCGACTATACAAGTAAGTGACGATATTCATAGAACAAATACCGTTGAATGATTTCATGAAAAAAATTGAAGATGCAAATGATATTTGTATTGTTATAAATTAAATCGCTGTAAAACTCTGTGCTACAGCAGTCTTTTGGCTCCTGATGTGTTTCTCAGATTGCATTTGCCTTTGACTAAACGTCGCATTCCTGTTGATTTCAGATCCTCTGTTCTATTGGCTATGCCTTCTCACTTATCTTCTTGACATACGTGATTTCGTTCATTTTTCGCAAGGGGAGGAAAAATAGTGGCATTTGGTCTTTTTCCTTCTTTATTGTAAGTATATTTTTTGTGTACAATTCTAAGCCAGTACTTAAAGTTTGCCCTCAGTAGAATGATAAATTAATATCATAATCTAAAATATTTTGTTTTCTTTATGCATGATCCTTTTCAAACTCTGCATGTTTTTCTCTTCCTAATTTCTACCCTTGTCTCTCTCTCTCTCTCTCTTTTTAATGTTTATTTATTTTTGAGAGAGAGCAGGGGGAGGGCGGCAGAGAGAGAGGGAGACACAGAATCCAAAGCAGACACCAGGCTCCACGCCGTCAGCACAAAGCCCAACACGGGGCTCGAACTCACAAACTGTGAGATCGTGACCTGAGCCGAAGTCAAGACGCTTAACCAACTGAGCCACGCAGGCACCCCTACCCGCAGGCAACCCTACCCTCCTCTCTTTTAAAAGTAGCCAAATTGTTTCTAGAACCATAAAGTATTTGCTAGAAGGAAACCAGGAAACCATTTGTATCTTCTTTACTGAAAAACAAAGAAGCCCACAGACCTCCACTAGATTACGAATGTTGTTGCTTGCCTGGTTAAAACTAGAAACTACTTCTCCAAATTCTACTAGAATTAATGCCACAAAAGCAACACTTATTTTATCTAAATTAGGAAGGAAAAGTACATGTTATCTCCTATTACCTTTTCTAATTTCCTGTCATTCTGGCTGCCAAAAAGTAAATTATTAATTCAACAAATACTAGTTGACTTCAGGACACCTGGGTAGCTCAGTCAGTTAAGCGCCCTATTCTTGATTTCGGCTCAGGTCATGATCTCACAGTTCATGAATTTGAGCCCAATGTCAGGCTCTGCACTAAGAGTGCAGAGCCTGCTTAGGATTCTCTGTCTCTCTTTCTCTCTCTGCCGCTCCCCTGCTCACTCTCTCTATCTCAAAATAAATAAATCAGCTTTAAAAAAATGTGTATTAGTTGCCTTCCAACAATATGTCAAAAAGTGAGACTGATAATAAATAAAAAATAGTTTCAACCCTGAAAGGGTACTCAGAGGGTAAAAGAGAAGTAAACAGCCACTTACGAGAACAAAGTGACAAGGAAAAGATGATCTCTCTTTTTTTTTTTAATTTGCAAATTTTTATTCATTGCCTTTTTTTAGGGTTTTCGTGATAACCACTGTTGACAAAATTCCAAGGTATTTTAAAGGAATTCATACTTTGTCTATTTCATGATGGGCATAGGTCTGTTAAATGAGCACTAAAATCCTTGGCATTAGCTAAAATCAAATGACAGATAGCAGCTCAGACTTCTTTTACTGTACGGAAGATGATCTCTTTTTGAAAGAGTGCCTCTGTGAAAACCAGAGAAGGGAAAGATTAACTCATGGAAATGAGAGCAGAGATTTCCTTTAGGAATTGAAACCTGGAGATTAAGATTTTACTAGCTGAAGAAGAATGATGCAGTGAAGAAAGAGAAACCCAGAGGGGAGAAAGTCCAGGCTTATCCTAAGAACTGGCAATAATCTGGCTTAGGGAAGGGAAGAAAACACCGCGCAGCATGGGCGTGGCCTTAGTTATGGTAAAAATATTGGTTGGAACCGTGCTGGCCTTTGGTGATGTGCTCCAGAATTGATTCTACAGGCTGTGGGAAGCTAGGGAAGCTTCTAGTGTAGACATGAAATGTGATCCGAAATATACTTTTAGGAGGAACATGCCCAGTGCCTTAAAAACGGTAGCTTTTGGGGCGCCTGAGTGGCGCAGTCGGTTAAGCGTCCGACTTCAGCCAGGTCACGATCTCGCGGTCCGTGAGTTCGAGCCCGGCGTCGGGCTCTGGGCTGATGGCTCGGAGCCTGGAGCCTGTTTCCGATTCTGTGTCTCCCTCTCTCTCTGCCCCTCCCCCGTTCATGCTCTGTCTCTCTCTCTGTCTCAAAAATAAATAAACATTAAAAAATTTTTTTTAAAAAATAAAATTTCTGGGGCGCCTGGGTGGCGCAGTCGGTTAAGCGTCCGACTTCAGCCAGGTCACGATCTCGCGGTCCGTGAGTTCGAGCCCGGCGTCGGGCTCTGGGCTGATGGCTCGGAGCCTGGAGCCTGTTTCCGATTCTGTGTCTCCCTCTCTCTCTCTGCCCCTCCCCCGTTCATGCTCTGTCTCTCTCTGTCCCAAAAATAAATAAAAAACGTTGAGAAAAAAAAATGGTAGCTTGTAACACAAAGAAGCCGGAAGTTCAAAAACTTTTAGGGAACTTTTATCATTGCGGTGTTTTAGAAGAAAAAGTCTGAATGTCTCTGTCGGACCTCTCACCATCTCTTATCCCTGAATTCTACTGAATTCTCCTGAAGCCACTCTGGGTTTTTCTGTGCCTCTGTTTCTCCATCAGTATAACTAACAGAAGTCTCTCTCTCTCTCTCTCTGTTGTTGTTATGTCATTCCTACTAGATATCAGTTTGTGTTCCCCATGATCATTGCTTTTCTACCCATTTTACCTCCGAAAAGAAGGCCAACTTTTTTCCTTTTCCGTAACGAAAATATTCCATACGTTAGATTTACCCAGTCGTGTCTCACTCATGATACTCTAGGTGAAATGAATTTGGCTAAGTCACTAAGAGAACAGGTCAGTAGCAATAATGCTGATTTCAGTTGGGTTTCTGAAGCTGGGGCTGAAATTAGGATTATCTTCAAGATGAGCCATCTCAATTTGGAATATATGTTGAAATTCGAAGTGTTAATATGCATGTCTGTTATCTTCTTTAGATCGCCACCTTCTCTTTGTTTTTATTTATGCTATTGGATTACTTTGGATATGGTGTGCTGTATTACATCACCTTTTTAATACCACAAGCCACCTTAATTGGCTGCATGTTCTTGTTTCTTTCTGTAAGTAGTGCCACCATCTGCCCCAGTGTCCTAGAACTCTTGGCCAATTGTGAATGCTATGCTGGGGGTTGGGGTTCTACATCATGTTGAGTGTACATGACATTGAAATATTTCTACCGCATGGATACCAGCTGAATTCCTCCCAGATAGGCCCATGTGCTCCAGCTGAACTGCATTAGAAAACCTGCCCCTGGTCCGTGCATGGGGAGGGGGGTAACAGGTGGTGGGAAACAGAGCAGTCTTTATGGACTCGTAGGCATGCTCAGCTTTAGAAGAAGGCAAATGAAATACCCCCGATCTTTGGGATCTTGCGATTCTCGAGAGGCACTCCACAGGAGTAAAATCCTTTTCTTCTAGCTAATCGACTTCTACAAAAGGAAGAAAGATACAGTGCATGCGTGAAGATGGGGAAAGGGAAGGGAAGAGAATGGGAGGGGAGGGGAAGGGAGGGGAAGGGGGGGAGGGGAGGGGAGGGGAAGGGAAGGGAAGGGAAGGGAAGGGAGGGGAGGGGAGGGGCTTATGAAGGATCAACGGGCACAGGAAGGTGTGTGAAGCTCTGCGGGATAAAGATAAACCCTGTTTCTCTCTCCTTCCTTGGAGAGGCTAACACATGCCCAAGTTCCTCTCACCAGGTGGTGAGTACTTGCTAAATCCTATCGCTTCAAATAAAAACACAGTGCCTCTTAGACCTTGGGAGGAAGGAATACAACCCTTTGATACACATTTTGGAAGGGACACCTACCCAATACTCATGGCAAAATCAGGGGACATACCAGTAGGGCTGTTCAGTGGGCCAATTCACGTTTATATGGATAAAAATGCACAAAACCGAAAAACTTCCTATGTAACCATTCTTTTTCCTTTTGCAGCAAGTCCAGTATTCTCTTTGGACTCAAGAACCAACAAGTGCAGAGCCATTTCTGGTATTCTTAATTGTAAGAACACACCTGTCTTTCAAAATTGTTGTCTTTTCCTATATGAACCATTTTAATTCCTGTATACAGGGTGAAGCTTTTTATTAAGGTAGATATATGGGTATGTGTAGCCCATGGAGATAAAATATTAGTAAAATATGGAACAAATTTTTCTATAAAGACTCACTGGTTAGATAATATGCTTCCCAAATTTTGAAAACACTATACCAGTATTTAGACGAAATGACATAAAGTAATGGTATTACCTAATTGTATTTGCTTCTAATGTTTCCATAAACAAGATTGAAAATGAACTTCATAGTGGCACTATTTGACAAATAGATTATTGGAAATTTGAAATGGTTTTTCCAACCATACCTTTGGAGAAGTCCGACCATTCCTAGTTCACTTCTGATGTGAAACATTTCTCTTTGAGTGCTTCTAACCATGCATCTCTCTCTTTATTCCTAGCCTTTCCTTCATTTTATCATCTTCCTTTTTATTCTTCGGTGTCTGGAATGGAAGTTCGGAAAGACGTCAATGAGGAAGGATCCTTTCTTTAGGTTGGGAGAAATCAAATTGGATTCTTTCATTTCAGTTATCAGTGGTTAATTTTTTTCATGCATAAAGTAACGATTTAGCAAAGAACTGCCAAGTCCTGGAGCAGGCTGGGGTCGCAGCTATAGGCCAAGACAAAATATAGAGATCTGAGTACCTAAATCAGAGGATTATAAGTAGAGGAGGAAAAGAGATCTGAAACACTCACTGTTAAGGGCTCTGTCTGACATGATGTGAAGTGAGAGTGTGGGAAAAGTTATATGCTGCTAGTTCAGGTTTTTTTGTTTGCTTTTTAATGTCTATTTCTTTATTTTGAGAGAGAGAGACAGAGAGACAGAGACAACGAGCAGGGGAGGGGCAGAGGGTGAGAGGGAGAGAGAACCCCAAGTAGGATCTGCACTGTCAGCACAGAGCTCGATGCAGGATTCAAACTCATGAACCAGCGAGATCATGACCTGAACTGAAATCAGCAGCCAGGTGCTTCCCCACCCGAGCCACCCAGGGGCTCCGCCACTGGTTCAGTTTAAACAACAATCGGTTTAAATAGATTGGTAGTTGAAGGAATGCTACCAGTCTAGGGAGGAAGACTAGAATGATGAATAAGCCAAAGACCGCAATAATTATGCTCTTTTCCTGTGGTGCCGAGAAGCCCAGCCGGTAGATGACAGACTGGTCCGGTCATAATGGGACTTAGAAGCTGAGATTGTCTTTTTGTGGCATACAAGGACACGTCCATAAGCATCTTATTCCCTGTCTTCCATGCCACCTTGGTTTCATCTTTAACTATGACAGACAGTTGAGTGGGTGACTCACAAGGTAAAAGATGACCTTTAGGAAATCTAAGGTCGAGGCGCCTGGGTGGCCCTGTCAATTAAGCATCCCACTTTGCTTTGGCTCAGGTCACGATCTCATGGTTCATGAGTTCGAGCCCCGACTCGGGCTCTGCACAGATAACATGGAGCCTGCTTGGGATTCTGTCTCTCCCTCTCTCTCTCTGCCCCTCCCCCGCTCATGCTCGCTCTCAAAATAAATAATAAATAAATATACTTTAAACAAAAAAGAAATCTAAGATCGGTATGTGGGATTAGGGCAGAGGTAAGAGAGACTAAAATGACATAACTAGCTAGCTAGCTGGCTAGCTATGAAGGACCAGACTTAAAATAGAGGAGAAAGTGAATCTGGCATATATTCCCAAGAAATGGCCAGGCTCAGTAGGAGACCCAGCATCGAACTTGTACTTTCTGAGACCATCCTGACTCCAGATATGCCAACTCATCCTCCCCATGGAAATGCAATAATGCCAACATGGAGGTGGTGGCAAAGATAGGGTTTCTAGAAAAATTGCATCACTAAACTAGGATACTAAAGTCCTATGTTAGACAATAGATACTAAGTTGCCCAGCGATAACGAAAAAATAACGTCCCATAGGTAAGTAGAGCGAAAGACACGGGAGAAGCAATGGTCACTAAATATAGCAGTACCATGAACAGTAATAAGGTGAGGAAGGGTGGAGGAGGCATGGTACTAAAAGGAGAGTGTGACAATTTATTACGTACCCAGCCTACTACTCAAAGCATCAGGTTTAAAGAATGCAGTATTCTGAATACAAGAATGAAGCTGCCAATCAGTGATTAATGGGTGGCTTTCGACTCTAGAATTTCTCCAAGAAGCAACAACGTGTATCAAAATCCAGAAGATCCAGAAGGGGAGGATGAAGATGTCCAAATGGAAAGAGTGAGAACAGCAGATGCCTTGAATTCCTCGAACTTTGATGAGGTAAAACATACGTGGTAATGATTCCGTCGAAACCACAAACATTTGTCAGTCAAAGTGGTCAGGCTACGAGTCTAATGCTCACAGAATTTTGAGTGTCTCTAATACATACAGGCAAAGACCACAACTCCAGCTTAGGAAGTGGTCATATGATTACATCTCAAGAAGCAGATTAAGAGTCATGTCACCTCAGTTTGTCATTCACGGTTTAAATTTTTTTTTCAACGTTTTTTATTTTATTTTTTGGGACACAGAGAGACAGAGCATGAACGGGGGAGGGGCAGAGAGAGAGGGAGACACAGAATCGGAAACAGGCTCCAGGCTCCGAGCCATCAGCCCAGAGCCTGACGCGGGGCTCAAACTCACGGACCGCGAGATTGTGACCTGAGCTGAAGTCAGACGCTTAACCGACTGCGCCACCCAGGCGCCCCTGTCATTCACGGTTTAAAGAACAAGTAGAGAACAATTAAAATTGCGAAAGCCAAGAAAGACCTAGGGAACTTTAGAACCGGAATAAAGCGATAGGGTGGCATTGCTTCTTGGAGAAAGTGCATGGTGCGGACTTCAAGGCAAAGTCTGGTCCACAGCTTGTTTTGGATGCTTAAGGACGACTCAGTACTTCTCCAAGTTTCTTTGCTCCTGTTCTGCACAAAATAACGTGCTGCTGAGTAACTGCCTTTGTCAGGGGTTAACATGACCGAAAACAAGGACTAGGATTGGAGAATGGCCAGTAAACGTGTCACCTAGGAGAAGGTCTTCTGTGATGCGTGGCTTGTGCCATGAGGCACCAACCCAGCGGGAAGACACAGTTTCTTCAAAGTTAACGGAGAGAATTAAGGTCTGATGTGATTTATTTGTTATTTACAGAGACCGGTCATTATTGCCAGCTGTCTACGCAAGGAGTATGCAGAGAAGAGGAAGCACTGCTTTTCCAAGAGGAAGAAGAAAATAGCCACGAGAAATGTCTCTTTCTGTGTTAGAAAAGGTTTGCTCCCAATGGCTCATCCCCTGTTGGCTTGGGGCCCTCATTAGCTTTGTGGTTCCTGATGAGAATCTGATGCATCACCTCTTGGTTTCACACACAGACTCATCAGCAGGTGACTGTGACAGCTCCTTTGACCTGTTCCATTTCTAAGTGAAATTAATTAACTCACCCCACGGATGGGGCACAGTCACATCTACATGGAAACCATGAGCAGTCTATTAAAATGAACCACTGGAGCTGTGACATTTCTATGTAATGAACATGATTGATTTCCTAGTGTTCTTCTTCACAAGAGAACTAACTGGAGTTGTACCCATCCAGTCAGAAGATTTGACCAGCAGCTGTCAGATGACCTCATTTTGTGTCATTATCCTGGAGTGCTTAGGGTCGCAGGAGACAAGAGTATGACACGCTGGTTTCCAGGAGTGGCTTTACCCCTTCCTATCAGTGTGACCGTGGGCAGCTAACCTAATCTCTGGGAGCCGGCCCCAGATACATAAGAAGGGATTATGGTAACAACTTCTCAGGGTTGACAAGTCCATGAGATACTGTGTATAAAGCACATAGCACGATACTTGTCACATGGCAAGTCTTCAGACTCTGTTACATTTTTTTTTATTTTTTTGTTTATTTATTTATTTTGAGAGAGAAAGTCAATATTAAGTGTAACCATTTTTTTTTCAGGTGAGGTTTTAGGATTATTAGGACACAATGGAGCTGGTAAAAGTACATCCATTAAGGTGATAACTGGAGACACGAAACCAACTGCTGGACAGGTAAGTGAATTAGGCTAATAATTTACATTAATTTTAATACATATTATAATTATGATATATTTTAATGTATCATATTTTAATATAATTATATGGTTATATACCCCATATAATTATAATGTATTATGTTTTATATAATTATAATATGTTATAATTATAATCATGCTAATAAATTTATAAGATGTTGGGGCGCATGGGTGGCTCAGTCGATTAAGTATCCAACTTTGGCTCGGGTCACGATCTCGTGAGTTCGAGCCCCGCATCACGCTCCGTGCTGACAGCTCAGAGCCTAGGGCCTGCTGTAGATTCTGTGTCTCCCTCTCTATCTGCCCTCCCCCTGCTTGCCTTCTGTCTCTCTCTCCCAAAAATAATTTTTTTTTTAATTTATAAGATGTTAAAACTTTGTAAACAGCAAATATCATTTAGTCATTAGATGATTGAAGTAAAGTAGCAGAATAATACATTCACAAATTAACGTGTTCATACACAGAAAAATTAATCGCTGCCAGGGAGCAATTACTTATGCCTTCAAAGACATTTAGAGGGAATGTTCAGTATCCGATCAGAAATCAATATCAGAATCCGTACAAGTCTTATTTACAATATCATAAGACACACGCATTTGCATTTTGTTTTTCTTGACAAACTATTTGCTTCCATTTACTAACAGTGAGTGCAGTGTAACGCGTTACTTTTTTGTTTTAGAGTTTTAAAACTTTTATGTATTTATTTTTCATGTTTTATTTATTTTTGAGAGAGCACGAGCAGGGGAGGGGCAGAGAGAGGGGGACAGAGGATCCCAAGAGGGCTCTGCACTGACAGCAGTGAGCCCGATGTGGGGCTTGAACCCACAAACCGCGAGATCATGACCTTAGCCCAAGTCAGATGCCCAACTGGCTGAGCCATCCGAAGTGCCCCTGTTTTAGACTTTTTTAAATTGAAATATAGTAGACATACAGGATTTACACATTCAATGAATGTTGTTTTCCCTGCATGTAATGCTTTAACATCGAATTAAAATGTTAAAAAAAAAAACACCTTTATTAAGTAATTATATTCATCGTCCTACACAACGTGCTTGGACACTGGAACGTATATTTTTGTACAGATCCACTATTTCTTGGGAGTATTTGTAAGGAATGGCTCAAAGTTGAAGGATATGAAGTCAACTTGAATCGTACATGCAAATGAACCGTATAAAGTGGTCTGAAAAAACAAAGGGGCTCAGATTTATCAAAGAGAGAGACAACATGACGTATAGAGAAAACATTTCCCCCCAAACTCCTTGGCAGAAAAAAAGAAAACTTTAAGAGCTCGCTCCTTTGGAAAGTATGTCCGGGGTTGTGGAGAACAGAATATAACGCAGAGGTCTAGGGGATTGCACCGTGGGAAAGGGGTTGGTGGTCAGCCTGGAGGGAAAAGACCTCCTGTAAAGTGATTGACAACCCACTAAAGACGGAAGAGAAAACATATCCACAATCCCTCTGAAGCCGAGCTGAGAGCAGGTGTCTGTGAAGGGGGCCACTCAGGGAGGTTGGTGGCTTGGTCAACTCTAACTGGACTCCTTCAGTTGAGACCACGCTTCAATTCAGTCACCACCTGGACCCTAAATCATTATTTTATTTCTCATCACACATGAGTACAAAAGGAGGAAGTAACTGTTCATAGATACATGGCGATGAAATATTTTCAAAGGTAGGTACGTTCTGGGGCACCTGGCTGGCTCAGTCGGTAGAGTGTGCAACTCCTGATCTCAGGTTGTGAGTTCGAGCCCCACGTTGGGTGTAGAGATTACTTAAAAAGGATAGGGGCGCCTGGGTGGCTCAGTCGGTTAAGCATCCGACTCTTGATTTCAGCTCGGGTCATGATCTCGCGGTTCATGGGTTCGAGCCCTGCATCAGGCTCTGTGCTGACAGTGCAGAGCCTGCCTGGGATTCTTTCTCCCTCTCTCTCTGCCCCTTCCCTGCTCTCGCTCTCCCGTGCTCTCCAAATAAATAAATAAACTTTAAAAAGTATAATAAAATAAAATCCTGAGAATAAAACATACTAAGCATTTTTTTAAAAGTAAGATCTGAGTTACAAAGTCAGCTATTTGGGTGTCATGAAACTAGCTGTCATCAGATCAGCCAGTGTGATCTTTATAAACAATGTCATTGTCCTACTTAAATATTTTCAACAACCTCTTAACTGCACTAAGGCTGAAGGACCCCCCCACCCCCACCCCGGACCCCCCACCTGCTGGCAGCTGCAGGGACCGATTATCATGTTCCTTCTCCATTCGCCTTTCTTTCCTTTCTCACTCGGCCCCAGGCTCCCAGCTTTGTCTAGGGTCGAAGAACATATCAAGCTTCATTACGGTGCAGGGCTTTGCTCTGGCTCTTTCCTCTGCTCCAGATTCCTTTCCTCTGGGCTTTTCCATGGCAGGTGCCCTCTTGCTCTCCCCCCACAATGGCCGCTCAGCAAACAGGCTTTCTCTGATGACCCTACCTACTCATCTCCGCTGGTATTCCCCAACCCAGCTTCCGGACTGCTCCCACTACGGTACCCCTTACGAGCTGCCTGTATTCCATCCATTCATTTTGCTACTTCTTTATTGCCCGATTCACTTGGTAGAAGGAAAACCCCCAAAATAAGAGGGGTGCTGGCTGTTACATGGGTGGCTCTCAAAAAACATTGGATCACGGATCCAATAGTGAGTAATTAAATTCACCAATTCATATACTTTCTTCCTGACTGCGACGAGGAAATTGTATATCAACTGTTGGCCACAATGGCAAGACGGTCCGTTGGTGAGATTTTTTATTTTTCGGCTTCGGTTAGGTGGGGCACTCACTTGTTTTCATGGGCTTGCTCTCTGACGACCTTTCTCCAATGCAGACTGATGACAGATTGGTCAACCCGATTAGGACTTAGAGAGTATCTAGTTTTTCTAGGTTTGTAAGGAGAAAGATGCCATTGAAATATGCAGGGGAAGCAAACAAACCCAGAGGGCAGGCTCTGAGCGTGAACTTTCCTCTGCAGGTGCTACTAAAAGGGAGCCGTGAAGAGGACTCCCTGGGTTTCCTAGGGTACTGTCCTCAGGAGAACGTGCTGTGGCCCAACCTGACCACGAAGGAGCACTTGGAGGTGTTCGCTGCTGTGAAAGGGCTCAGGAAAGCCGATGCAGCAGTCACCATCACAAGGTAGGCGGGAGCCACAGGTGTTCTATGCCTGAGGGTGCGGGACAGTTGGGAGTGATGAGCTTCACTGTCATTCTGGATGGAAGACTCCTCTCTCGAGAGGAAGAGAGAGAGAGGGAGAGCGAGCGATCAACCCCTGACCCAGACCACACTGAGTAGATTCCCCACTGGAAACCCGTTTCCTGTATTTCAAAGTGTTCATTTTCCTCTCATACTGAATATGAAAATTAAAAAGTAACCATCAGTGAAAGTTACCAAAAATACTAAAATTGAAGCATAGGGCACCTGCCTCAGTTAAGCGCCCAACTTCGGCTCAGATCATGATCTCATGGTTCGTGACTTCGAGCCTTGTATCAGTCTCTGCTGACAGCACGGATCCTGCTTAGGCTTCTCTCTCTTTCTCTCTCTCTCTCTCTCTCAAAAATAAATAAACATTTTTTGGGGGCACCTGGGTGGCTCAGTTGGTTGAGCGTCCGACTTCAGCTCAGGTAATGATCTCCCAGCTCGTGGGTTCGAGCCCCGCATCAGGCTCTGTGCTGACAGCTCGGAGCCAGGACCCTGCTTCGGATTCTGTGCCTCCCTCTCTCACTGCCCCAACCCACTCGCATTCTGTCTCTCTCAAAAATAGATAAACATTAAAAAAATTTTTTTTAATAAATATTTTTTAAAAAGCAAAATATAAGTACAATTCAGTATAAAGTATTTATTTTGGCACAACTATTTAGAAATCATGAAATGTGCTTCTATTCTTTTAAAAGAGAAAACTATCTCTCTGAGGGGATCAGACCAACCAGTTTAAAATTGCCTGGCACGTAGGGCCGCCTGAGTGGCTCGGTCGGTTGGGCATCCGACTTCAGCTCAGGTCATGATCTCGTGGTCTGTGAGTTCGAGCCCTGCGTCGGGCTCTGTGCTGATGGTTCAGAGCCTGGAGCCTGCTTTGGATTCTGTATCTCCCTCTCTCTCTCTGCCTATCCCCCTGCTCACACTCTGGGCCTCTCTCTCTCTCTCAAAAATAAATAAAAATACTTTTTAAAAATTTAAAAAAAAAGAAAAGATCGCCTGGCGTCTATTTTCAGAACTGCATTTCTGAGCTCCGCTCTGCATCCTTGGGCTGCGGGTCTGCCCTCCTTCCAACTTCCTCACTGTGATGCCCCATCGTGTTTCCCTCCTTCAGGCTGGTGGATGCACTCAAGCTTCAGGACCAGCTGAAGCTGCCCGTGAAGACCTTATCCGAGGGAATAAAGAGGAAGGTAAGGGGGGGGCTCAGCGTTCCTCTGCACACCCCACATGTCGGCCCCAGACACACTGTTCCTCTCATTCCAGCTGTGCTTCGCGCTGAGCATCCTGGGAAACCCATCGGTGGTGCTTCTGGATGAGCCGTCCACGGGGATGGACCCCGAGGGGCAGCAGCACATGTGGTGAGGGGGCACGACCCCGTCGGGGCCAGCTCCAGTGCCCCGTAGGAAATCTGTGAATTGCTTTCCTGCTGTAAGAATGGCCCCTTAAACTGTCTCTTAAAGGAGACACCTCTCAGGATCGTTAGGGCCACCGATATTTGGCAAACCAAAAAGGAAACCTCTCCCCGATGATAGTCCATCACTGAAGAAAGAGGAGGCGTCGTCGATCGCCACGGTGATAACCACGCCAGGCTGGTGTTTTAGAGCGAGGGCCCAGTATTAGGTTGTCGAGGTGGGATCGGGTCCTCCGTGTCACCTTGTATATTTCTTAGGAATGTATTTTCTCCTACGAGGCTGTGACACCTCTGTTGCTGGATTCTCCCTGCTCCTTCGCGCAGCCTTTTCGTAACCAGTCTCCTGCTCAGCATTTCTCTTTCAGTGCCACCTCCTGATCGACACGGTATTCTGTGCCCGCTCCTCTTCCAACGCCTGGCTCCCCCCCCCCTCCTCCCACCTGCCTCCCCACCCCCACCCCCCGTACGGGTCCCTCCCTTGCTTAAGCTCTTTTTGCAAATGACTCAACTTTCGTGCCAGTTACAAATTCTTCTCTCTGCCCACTTACGATTAACGAGAAGCCTTTCGCAATTGCACATGGTCCTTTGACGATTCAGGCAGGCAATCCGGGCCACCTTTAAGAACACGGAGAGAGGCGCCCTCCTGACGACCCACTACATGGCAGAGGCGGAGGCCGTGTGTGACCGCGTGGCCATCATGGTGTCCGGAAGGCTGAGGTGGGTGCCCGTCCACCCCCGTGCTGGGCGCCCAGGTGCACGGCCGGAGGAGTCTGTGGACAGAGGGAGGTCTCTGCGCGGCTGTAGCTGCTGCATCTGGGTCCACCAGTGGACACCACCTTTGGACACCAAGGGTCTCAAGCGTGGTGTTTTCTGTCCCGTTCCCCTGTCTCTTACGACCTCATCCTCCTCCCACCTCCAGGTGTATCGGTTCCATCCAGCACCTGAAGAGCAAATTTGGCAAGAATTACCTGCTGGAGATGAAAGTGAAGGCCCTCGAGCAAAGGGAAAGCCTCCACCTCGAAATCCTCAGGGTTTTCCCCCAGGCTGCTCGGCAGGAAAGGTAAAGCTGGGTGCTTGCTGGTTTCGATCTGATACCAAACTTTTCCTTGCCGGTTTCATTGATTTATGGCCCTCGGAGTCCACAGTGAGCCCCAAAGGAAACCTCAGAGAAGTTATTTGCTGGACACCCAAGAACCTAAATTGGAGAAGAGAAGAGCTGGTGTAAAATCAGAGGGACTGAGTGCTAAGTGCCCGGTACTGTCCTGATCTTGCGTTATTCTACTTCATCCTCCCCGAGACTTGCCAAGGAAGACACCGTTTTTCCGTTTTTCCTGGGATGGTTTCAAAAGAGCATTGTGAGAGTCTGGCCACTACAAGGACCTTAATGAGTGGAATTGATTGTTACCTTTAAGAATAGGAAACTGAGGGGCGCCTGGGTGGCTCAGGGTTAAGCATCCGACTTCGACTCGGCTCATGATCTCACCGTCCATGGGTTCAAGCCCCATGTCGGGTTTTGCGCTGACAGCTCGGAGCCTGGAGCCTGCTTCGGATTCTGTGTCTCCCTCTGTCTCTGCCCCTCCCTGCTTTCTCTCTCTCTCTCTCTCTCTCTCTCTGTCTTTCAAAAATAAATGCACATTAAAAAAAAAAGAATAGGAAAGTGATAAGTGAGGTCACATGACGGCTAACAAGTGGCACAAGAATATAAACCTAATTATTTCACTTCAAATCTATTTTATAAACAGTCTAGTAATGGCACAGTTCTCAGGAGCATAATACAGTAAAAATCAAGAGATTAACTTTAGGGGCATTTTTATCAGCTAGACTTGATGACAGAAGACAGATGATTTAGGAGTTGGGGGAGAAAACAGGAAAGGGTGATAAGTCACAACAATATGGTGGGAAAATACTATTTCTACAGTGGAGTATAAGTATCACAGCAATGCTGTACCTTGTGTACAGCCCACAACTGAATAGAAATAGGTCATGAGGTCACAAGGAATGAGAATAGATGAGAACGATTGCCCCATAAAGCAAGCTAGTAGCATCTTTTTAAAAATGTTTCAATGTTTATTTATTTTGAGAGAGAGAGAGAGGGAAACACAGAATCCGAAGCAGGCTCCAGGCTCCGAGCTGTCAGCACAGAGCCCCACGCAGGGCTCGAACTCGCGAACCGTGAGATCATGCCCTGAGCCGAGGTCGGACGCTCAACCGACTGAGCCACCCAGGTGCCCCGCACAAATAGTATCTTAACAAAATGAAATCTAAATCCTCCTGATTTTCAAATGGTAAAAAGACAAGTGTTCGTCTGAGAAACAAATTATTTTTAAAAAATGCGATTCAATTCAATTTCGATTATATTTTCAGTTTTATATTCAGGATTCAATTATATTATCCCAAATTAGGAGAGCATGGGGCAAGGTCAGAGAGAGATGAGTTCTCTGGAGAAAAGACCCAGAGTCCCCACGTGAATTGGGTGACGTCAAGCAACTACCAGGCGTCAGTCCCTGGCTGGAAGGTGATGTTTGAGGAGCCAGTGTTCAGCTGAAAAGATAAGGTGACAGGTGACTCTGACACATGTCCACCTTTTACCTGCACTGCACCTCTGCATCCCAGAAGCCAAGGGCACGATGCCCTCCTGCCTCCCAGTTGTCCTTGTGGACGGCCTCAGCCTGGGCGTTTCGCTGGCCCAAACTGACTCTTAGGAGGACAGCGACCGGAGAGAGGGTCGCAGCCAGCTTGCACCTGCGCGGGTGGTACCGGCCTCAGCCCCGCCCCTCTCCCCCCAGGTTCTCTTCGGTGATGGTCTATAAAGTGCCAGTGGAAGATGTTCGACCTTTGGCACGAGCTTTCTTCATGTTAGAGAAGGGTAAGAGCGACACACTTTGAAATAAGATCCCCCGGAAAGCAGGTAATTCCAAATCCTAGATGAATCCATCGGCACGTCAAGAACGGAATGTGACCTAAGGTGTTCGTTTTCAAAGTTCAAATCTCCAGTTGAATCTTATGGGCACGGGATCAAAGAGGTGGACAGATTCTCTGTGTGTTGGGTGTTGGAGGAGGGGCAGGGGGTTAATGGGAGTGATTTTACCTTTGGTGGGGTTTTTCTGTGTGTGTATACACACACACACACACACACACACACAGGAACAACCTAAGGCAAAATTCAGTTGTGTATGCATTCAAGGAGGATGTTTTCTTTGGGAACATTGATGCATGCATATTTACAATTCAATTTTTATATGGACTTGCATCTTATTTTATTGCCTTAGGCTGGGTATTAAGAAACTGGCTCCTGTCTGGTCATTAGAACAATCTTCCCTTGTCTGTTGCACTTCGAAAGTGACCACGCTGCGTCTGTCATCACCGCCCCATGTTTTTCTTGCCATCAGAGCTCGTTAGCTCTGCTTCTCTGAACTGTGCTAGCCGCAACTCCCTCCCTCTGCTCTTTCCATTGTCACGGCTCAGTGATCTTTTTGCTGGCTTGCCACCTTCCCTAGGGAAGACATTTAAGGCTCCTGGTTCGAGAAGACTTTTTTTACTCCTGCCGATAACATCCATGGTCACGGCAGTGCCCCCTTTCCATTCTCCGAGCTGAGGACCCCAAATCTCTGGACCATGTGTTCGTGCAGTCGCTTCCGGATCGACACTGTGGCCAGTACTGGCCTGGAGGTTCTGCTGGTGACCTATTTCCAGTCTACTGCCCTCCCATCGGGGCTGGGACTAGTCCCATTTTGGTTAAGGACAAGGGTTTTCAACTCAATTAGGCGCAAGCTGTCACTGGAGAGAGAGGCCCACAAAAGATATCTGCTCCCCAGAAACCCTCAAACATCTTTCCATATCATCTTCTGATGCTTCCCTTTGCCAAATGTGTCTTCCTTCCACTTCTTCCTGTGCTGAGTGTGCAAAGCCTTGGATCACACACAGGGAAGGAGGCCTTTGCAGCACCGTTTCCGCCATTAAACAGACATTGCGAACACTGTGCTAAATGAGCATTGCGTGAGCACTTTTCTCCCCAGACCCAAGTGAATGCATTGGTGTATTTTATTTTTAATTTTTTTTTAATGTTTATTTCTGAGAGAGAGAGAGAGAGTGCGAGCGGGGGAGGAGCGGAGAGAGAGAGGGAGACACAGAATCCGAAGCAGGCTCCAGGCTCCGAGCTGTCGGCACAGAGCCTGACGCGGGGCTCGAACCCACGAGCCACCAGATCGTGACCTGAGCTGAAGTCGGACGCTCAGCCGACTGAGCCACCCAGGCGCCCCGGCATTGGCGTATTTTTAACTGAATGCAATCCTTAAACTAGGAACATTGTCATTGAAACTTTTTTATTCAACACATTTTTAAAAGTTGTTGTTTGTACTGGATGCTGAACTGTCCGGATATAAAAATATATGAACTCCTGGGGCGCCTTGGGTGGCTCAGTCAGTTAAGTGATCAACTTCAGCTCAGGTCATGATCTCGCAGCTCATGAGTACGAGCCCCGCGTCGGGCTCTGTGCGGACGGCTCGGAGCCTGGAGCCTGCTTTGGATTCTGTGGCTCCCTCTCTCTCTCTGCCCCTCCCCTGCTCAGACTCTGTCTCTCTGTTTCTCTCCAAAATAAGTAAACATTAAAATATGTATCTATGAACTCCTCATGTGCACCCATCTTTCTGCAGTTAAACAGAGCTTCGACCTGGAGGAGTACAGCCTCTCGCAGTCCACCCTGGAGCAGGTGGGTCCGTTTTAGGGACTTTGTTCCATCCGTGGGACAGAAGCGTACAAACTGTGCCCGTGCTTTGCACTCGCTCGGAGCTGCGGGAGGCAGCGTGACCTCCCCGTCTCTTCATTTCTTGCCCCTCTCAGGTGTTCCTGGAGCTCTCCAAGGAGCAGGAGCTGGATGACTTTGACGAAGAACTTGACCCCTCAGTTAGATGGAAGCTCCTCCCCCAGGAGGACCCTTGACGCGCCAAAACCTCTATTTCCTTTCAAGCCTGCAGTTGTGTTTTTTTGAGACATTTATTTTTATAGCTTCAATGTCAGATTTCTAGAAACTATATTGTAAACACAACATGATTCTTCCTGTGGTGGAGAGAAGGAGCAAGTGCTGGGCAATTGCAGTGACCGCGTGGACAGAGGCACATGGCTGAGCCCGCCTCCTGGCCACAGCCTCTGTGTCTCTGCAGGTGGCCCTGATTCCCTATTTCTGCATAATACTGAATAAGCAAACTCACTCTTACGAGACTGTTTCATTTTCTGAGTACAATAAACACATTGGGTTCAATTGTTTGTTTGTTTATCAAAACCTTAAAATACCCTCTCACGTAGACTTTGTGAAGCTGATATTTTAATAAGAATTTAACTGACCATGTCAAAGGTGTCATACTTTTCGAAATACATTTTTTTTTGTATATTCTTATGGCTAAAAATATGACGGCATCATTCGTTCTAATATCTGATACCAATATATTTGAAAACAGATCCCCTGGTAATGCTATGAGTAGCATACACACGTACTTGTGATTAGCAGTTTACTGAACTTTTTAAATCCCGGTAAACCATTGAAGTCCCGTTTTCACTGTATTTTAAAATCGAGGCTTCAGAGTTGCCCGTTTTGCCACGGATCGTTCGTGGATATTTGCCGCCTGGTCTAAGAAAGTTGATAAATGACCAAGTTGGTGGAAAATGTAAAATAAATCTCATACGTGCCGTTTTGAATTTTTTTTAATTATTTTATTTTTTTAATTAATTTATTTTTTGAGAGAGAGAGCACGAGCAAGGGAGGGGCAGAGAGAGAAAGGGACAGAGGATCCGAAGCAGGCTGTCGGCAGCGAGCCCGACGCAGGGCTCGAAGTCACCAACCGTGAGATCAGGACCTGAGCCGAAGTCGGACGCTCAAGTGACTGAGCCACCCAGGTGCCCTGAAATATGTTTTCTACTTCAAGGATTCTCGCGTGTCTCTTTCTTGACTAAGTGGCTTATTTACAAATTCATTGAAATCAAATTGAAAAAAAATTCTAACGTAAGAGCTGGTGTGCTATAATCAACGTGTTGCTAAATGCAAAGAAAGAAAAAAACACACCGTGGTTAAGGAAGTAAACGGTAGTGGCAAACACCTCCTAGAACAATCTTTTTTAAAAATCCCGGGTATGGTGGGGCGCCTGGGTGGCTCAGTCGGTTGAGCCTCCGACTTCGGCTCAGGTCACGATCTTGCAGTCCGTGAGTTCGAGCCCCGCGTCGGGCTCTGTGCTGATGGCTCAGAGCCTGGAGCCTGCTTCGGATTCTGTGTCTCCCTCTCTCTCTCTGCCCCTTCCCCATTCATGCTCTGTCTCTCTCTCTGTCTCTCAAAAATGAATAAGCGTTAAAAAAAATTAAAATCCCAGGTATGGCTACCATGCATAACATGTAGTTAAACAAGATTTTTCTGAGCTGTGGAGAGGCTTCCCTGAGCACATTTCCCTGCCAGTTCTCTCTGCCTTATCTTTTCTTCCCTCGGGAAGCCCTGACCCTCCCAGACTCAGATCCTTTTTAGCAGCCTGGAAAGTTCTGTTCCAGGCGGCACCCCTCCCCTCCCTTCCCAAGGTCCGTTTGTTCATCTTGTTCTGGTGCGCGGGATGTGCCGGAAGGCCGGTCGGTGCAAACACATCCCAAATCCCCTGCCAGTCCCTGTCTTGAGAAGGCAGGGCTCGCATTCCCCCTCTGTATTCCCATCAAGCAAGATAACGTAAAGAAAACGTGCTGCTCAGCGTTCCGGGTCAGGGGCTCTGGGGGCGGCCAACCTGGAGCGTGTCCTTTGTAACCATGAAGGTCCACGTGACAGGCCCGGATCTCCTTGGACCGCTGGCCGTGCAAGAAAGGGGAGAGGCTACGGGTAGTCACCAGGCCGGTTGCTACTCTGTCCACCTGCTGCGTGTGGAGCCCCGCACGCAGGGGGGATCCGGTCCCCACTCCTGCACGCCTGGTACGTAAGTTCCCCCAACCAACCACCTCCACCGCTGTCTCAGGTCATTTCTTCGGCCTCGCTGGGCCCTCTCCCACCCTCCGCTTAGAGTCTACAGAGCCACAGCTGGGAGCCACTGGGTGAACGCAACTCCGCGCCTGCCTTCAGCAACCCGTTGCTGCGTGTCCAGACCACTAGTCTGGAGCTTGGCCTAAGTTCAATGTGGGGTCTACCATTTACTGTCCGCGCGCCCCTCGCTTCGAGACAGCAGAGCCCGCCTCCGAGGGTTGCCGTGACCACCAAAAGTCAACAACAGTCCCAAGCTGCTGGCTGTGACCAGCATCCGGTGCACTCCAGGGAGCTCCCTCTTGTTTTTGTCCCCTCGGTTCTCCGGGGCACATTAGCCTGCTCCTGTGTCACCTCGTTTCGTAAGGGCCAGCCGAGGCGTCTGTAAATAATCCCTGAACAGACTTCTTGGCACGGAGGACTTCACGCTGCAGCCCAGAGGAGTAACGCAGGGGCGCCTGGTGGGGGGGAGGCTCAGTTAAGCGTCCGCCATCCGCTCGGGCATGATCTCGCAGTTTGTGGGTTCGAGCCCGCGTCGGGCTCTTGTCTGTGCTGACAGCTGGGAGCCTGGACTCTGCTTCGGATTCTTCCAGGAAAAGCCTGCCCGCTTTTCACGTGGCTTCATGTGGGACCCACGTGTGGCATTGGCTTCCCCTGGTCCATCTGCAGAGGAAACCCAACGTATCGCCAGCAGGGTGCTGCCCGGCACCTGGTGAACTGTGAAGGGTCTGATGACCACGTGGCAGATGTTGGCATTTCGGAGGCCATCAAGGGAATCTAAAGTCACAGACTAGCTCTGCGGATTTTACCCCCAACCTGTAACAGCCCCTTACATCCACAGGCCCTGGAGGACACGGAGCATTGCTGTGCTAAAAATAATTCTCTTTGTTTCTTATGGTCAGTCTTACCCTACCCATCCTTTTTCTAATCTCATCAGTATCCTCTAATAGTCTTCTAACCTCCTTTGGTTTGGGTTTGGGGGGTTTGGGTTTTTTGCCTCTCTTTTGGTTGTGTAGAGATCCTACGAAATCATATTCAAGGAAGAAACATTCAGTTCAAGGAAATTGATTGGCACGGTGGAAACAATACCCCAGCTAATGGACCAATATCGCTATTTTCCAATCAGATGTACGAGGTCGAGAGGACATGGCTCCCTGCCCCAGGCTCTGTCTTAGTCCAGTTTCCATGCTTGATTGCTTTCCTGCTCACTTGTTGGTTTCCTTTCCTTCTATCCAGGTCTATGCCTACTTATTTATTTATTTATTTAAGATATTTTCCTGCATCCACGCCTCCTCTAGTGATCTGTAGGGTTTTCCACACCTGTTTTTCTTTTAAGTTTGTTTGTTTATTTTGAGAGAGACAGAGAAAGAGCGCAAGCAGGAGAGGGGCAGAGAGAGAGGAGGACAGAGGATCTGAGGCAGGCTCCGTGCCGACAGCAGACGGACGGCCCAACGCGGGGCTCGAACTCACAAACTGTGAGATCATGACCTGGGCCAACGTCAGACCCTTAACTGACTGAGCCACCCAGGTGCCTCAGATCTATGCCACTTTCAAAGCCTTCCCTGAGATGTTGAAGTAAAACTGGGAGGGGGGAGAATTTTTCCCACTATTAAAAAAAAAAAAATGTACAGTCTTCCAAGATCCCAGAGAGGACAAGTGATACATTATGTTGAGCAACAAATGATAAAGGCGTCAGGAAAAATAGACGATGACTTGAAGATGGTGGGAACCAAGTGTCTCAGGAGACATCCTTTGTCTACTTGACCCGTGAAGAACACACACAGCTGTAAAAGGGTTGGAGGGATAGACTAATGCAGAATCATCACATCACACACAGGAAATGGCAACATTTTGAAGGGGGGGAACCTTCGTATTCTTCTTATAAATTCCAAAATGTCCTTGTTTTCCAGTGATTTACAATTCGTGTCTTCATCCTACTCTTCACATCCAAGAAAAGAAATACACGAGACCTCAATTAAATAGAGATTCTAGAGTTGAGGTCTTAACCCGTGGAAGCCCGAGTGATCTCAGTCTCGCTTTGGAGGTTGAGAGAGGTAGCTTGTACCCGGGTTCTAAATAGGTCGATGCTGCTGTGTTGTCAGAGAACTCATGAGGACAGAGCATACAAATGGCCCAAATTTCTTATTGTCCTAATCAGTTGAAATCGGACTCCCTGCACTGGTCAGGGTGGCCCTGAAGGGAAGGTCAAGGGGCCATAGCCGTTTAGATCTCCAGCCTTTACGATCCTGGAATGTGCCCAGGAGGGAGAGTGAGGTCGATGTTGGAATCCAGTCTATCAAATGCAATGAAACGCTCCAATGTCTCCACCCACACCTTTCCTTTGAGAACTTATAAACATACGAACCAGTTGAGTGTCCAGTTGGAAACTCAAAACGTGTCCAAAACAGAACTCCTAGCATCTCCCTTGGACTTCTCCATCTCAATAGTAGCAACATCCCAGTTGCCAACCTAGAGGGCCACCCTTGACCGCTCTGTGTCCTCCTTCGGGTCAGTTGAGCTGGTGGTTCTATTGACTCTAGCCCCAAGTGGCACCCCAGGCCATCCTCTTCTTTCCTTGTGCTGCTACACCCACTGCACGAGCTGCCGTCGCCTCTCGCCCAGCGTTCTGCGTCGGCCTCCGGTTGTCGTTCCCGCACCTGGCCTTGCGTCCCATATCTCATTTTCTGCACGGTGGCTACAAATTCTATCGTGTCCCCATCTTTTATAGCCCACCACCGCACTCAAATAAAATTCAGACTCCCCGTTCAGACCTACAGATCCTCGTATGACGTGGCCTCTGCCCACCACCCTGAGACTCCAGCCACATGGAGACTTTCTGTTCCATGTACACATCGAGATTACAGCGGGGCTCGGGACAGATGTGCCCTCTTCCCCGAATGGGCCACGTCGGCATGTGGATTGTTTTGAACTGGAGGCGCTTGCGTCCCCATGGGCTCAAGAGAAATCTTGTCTCCCCTTAACCACACAGAATCTAAACTGGGGGTCTTTCCAAGAACAAGGGTTATTAACAGAGATAAACTTCATCTGAGTGACCCATCTGTTTGGCAGGACAAATGTCTAATTACCAAACATCTGGTCTTCTTATTGTCCTGTGAGGTGCATTTCTTTCCTCCAAAGTCCCAGACCCCTACCCACCTTCTCCCCAGTTCAGAATGACCTATATACCTCATTTTGCTGGCCTGTCTTTGGAATTTCCATGTCTATGTGGATTCCCTGTACGTTTGCCTATTAAATTCCATTTTCTCCTCTTACTCTGCCTCATGTCAGTTCGATTCTTACTCTAGCTATAAACACCTTTGAAGGGACAAGAATTCTGCTCCCCCAACAATTGTTCCTACTTCAGGACCTTTGCATCTACTTTTTCCTCTGCCAAAACTTCCTTCCCCCAGACATTCACCTGCTTGGCTCATGACTGTCCTTCGGGCCTCAGCTCAAATGTCTCCTCTTCTAAAATATCACCCTGACCACCCAATCTAAAGTAGCTCCCAGTCACTCTCACTACTTGCCCTGCTCTATTCTTCAGAAATTAGGTAGCTTATTTATTTATTTGTAGATGACCCGCACCCTTCCTCCCTACCCTCCTCCCACCAATTAAAGACAATCTGCGTAAGTGTAGGCATCTTAGCTGTCTTGTTAACCCTTGTTTCCCCGGGGACTGGAACCGTGCTCATGCCATAATAAGCCACCACTAAACAATTATTGGGTTCGTTAACTAAATAGAGGTCCCATTTCTCTGTTCTAGCATTTACTACTGTGAAATGCGATCATCGGTCACAACTTTTTTTTCCATCAAACTATCACTTTTTGAGGTGTGGGGGAAGAAAAATAATTTTACCTCTACCTTTCTAGGTTCTTGGCTGAGACCCCTCTGTAATAAAAAGACAGATTCATGAGAGAAAAATAAACATAACATCTGTATCTCTTATATTAAAAAAAGTGAGAGAGAGAGATACCCAGAAAAACTGAGTAACTCCCTGAAATGGCCCAAGCCATCACCCTAAGTGCCATTTCCAGCTAAAAACAAAAGATGTTGGGTGGTGAGGGAGAGCCAGGTATGGGAGATTTTCAGGAAAAGCACAGTAAAGAAGGTTGGAGTCGTGTAGCTTTAAGCCCATGTCTTCTCCACTGACAACAGTTTCTATAGATTTAGAGTACCTTCCTGGTACAGCAAGGGAGACACCCTTACACATGGAAATGTCCCTTATAAATGTAAATTTCCCTTACGAAAGGCGAACTTCTTAGTTTTCAGAGACTTTTCTGTGTCAGCTCTTTCTTAAAAGCGAACAGCTCAAAATAATCCCTACATTACAAAGGCATATTTTGGGGTAGTTTATTTTGCTCCCTGACAAAGGGGAAGGGCCACGTCTCGTTTGTCGTGGTACCCCCAGTTCCTGATACGTAGTGGATGCTCAGTAAATGTCAGATGAGTCCTCCAAGAGCAGAGAATATCTGGGAGAGGAAGAGAAAGATTATTGGAGACAAAGTGTTCCTACTTCAGAATAAGATATGTGGCTGAAAATAACCTGAACGTTCCTGGACCCAAGGGCTATGGACATTTGAGCAATAGTCACGGATTCTTTTCGTTATTTATGACCTGTGAGCTTCTGAGACCCAAACCACTTGAAAATTGAATAACAAATGAAAATTACAAAATTACTGGCCAGGAAAATAGATCAAAGTTGAGATGAGTGGTTTGCTCCTGTCAAGATGAAAAATACACGACGTACAATCTATTCTCATAGAGAGGTCTGAGTCATGTCTCCAATGCTGGATAATTATGACCACCTTATGTGCCAAACACCGACGGACACACTTATAGGAAAAGCAAAATAAGTAAAATACCATCAGGAAAGGGAAGAAAGAGGATTTATATTAATCATCTTTCCTATGCCAGACATTCAGGCTACAATCTTTTCTTTCTTTTTTGTTTTGTTTTGTTTTGTTTTGTTTGTTTGTTTCAGGCTACAATCCTAAGAGGCTGATTATTACTGTTTTACAGTAAGGACACTGATCGGCAGTGGGAGTAAATCACCTATAATCACACGATTTGGTAGAGCTGGAATTTGGACCCAAGTTTTTCTGGTTCCAAAGCCCCCGTTCCAGTGTATCTAGAATGCAAACAGAATCCGACAGATGCCATGCAAACATAATGACTGAAAACCAGAATGGTAGCAGAGGAGGGTAATTGACTCTTGGGCCTTCCTGGTAGTGAGTTTCAGGTTGGAAGCAAAGAAAACTTCAAGGTTTCCTTGAAGTGAGGTCCTAATGGATGAGGAGGTAGGTCTATGCCAAGTTTCAAGGGGGAGGATAAAAAGCAGGTGGAGTGGTAGGGAGTCATGAAGGTGACTCATCCAGGTGCCATTCCAATTTGGAGAAGACCAAGCCCAATAACCTGTAAGATAATTGTTTTGGTGCCTAGAGAATTGAAGGAGGGCAATCGAGAAGGGGAGACCAAAAAAGTTCTGAGAGCCACTTTTTTCAGACCTGAGCCCTGAACCCAAGGTCCTTTTGACCATTTTTTGTATCATGGCCATGGCCATGGTCTGTGGCCATTCAATGTATTTTCTGCCTGCCAACTGCAGCAGCTGGGCGTTTTGTGATAGCTGTCTAAGCAGTGACACATTGACTCTGTGCTTGTTGGGGACTCTGTAGATCCCCTTATAAATGGCCATTTCCTTTATTTTCTCTGAAGATTCTCAAGTACAAGATTGGGGCCCTGGGTGGCTCAGTTGGTTAAGCATCCAACTTTGACTCAGGTCATGATCTCACGGTTCGTGAGTTCAAGCCCCACGTCGGGCTCTGTGCTGACAGCTCGGAGCCTGGAGCCTGCTTCACATTCTGTGTCTCCCTTTCTCTCTGCCCTTCCCCTGCTCATGTCTCTGCTCTGTCTCTCTCTCAAAAATGAATACACATTTTTTTTTAATTAAAAAAAAAAAGACTAGTGAGAAACAGCAATTAACACAAGTATCCTCATTCAAGATAAAACTATGTTAGCATTATTTTCATACTCAAAGCCACTTTGCAAGCTACCTCTGACTACCAGAACTTCAAAAATAACACTGCTTTTGTTTTTATTTTTATTAAATACTGCTCAATTGTATGCTCTAAACTTCTGGGCAAGAATTTTAGAAGGGCTTGGTCAGATACTGTTCCCATACCTTCTGGTTGCAGTAAGAGGTGATTATACAGTTAATAGTAATAATGTCACAGGTCATTTGAGCAGGTGGGGATCTGGGCTGTCTGCCCTTCCCCATGGATTCATGTTACATTTAGACCTTTGAAGCTATGAAGTTAATTAGCTATTTTTTTTCCCTCAGAGCATCTAATTACATTTGTGAATTAAAATAGAAGTTGAGAAGTGTTCTAACAGAATATTAAAACTCTATCTCCTCCACTGGGGTTCAAAGGTATTTAACCTGGTAGACAGATGTATCCTCAAATTAGACAAGATTTTTTTTTTCATTTTTTTGGTAACACTTATTTATTTTTGAGACAGAGAGAGAGAGTGAGAGTGGAGAAGGAGCAGAGAGACAGGGAGACACAGAATCCGAAGCAGGCTTCAGTTGGTTAAGTGTCCAACTCTTGATTTTGGCTCAGGTCATGATCCCAAGGTCATGGGATTGAGCCCTGAGTAGGTCTCTGTACTGACAGCGTGGAGCCTGCTTGGGATTCTCTCTCTCTCTTTCTGTCTCTCAATAAATAAATAAACATTAAAAAAAAAAGAGGGGAACTTGGTTTTAAAAGACTCTGAAAGACAGGTTATTCCTTGTCAGTTATATGTGCTGTTGAGATTTTAGTTTGTATCAGATGCAGGAAGCATAATGCCCGTATTTAACACATTTTAGTTACCCGTGTAATGAATGTGCCTCTTAAATGTCCAAAACTTTTAGAGGAAAACGATTGAATTGTTGAATATCATATTCTCAAGCATTATTACTTATTTTTCACACCATCTCACACCGATAAAAGGAGTTGAGATTGCTCACACTAAACAAAATGTAATCAGACTATTAGGACAAGGGTAAAAGAACAGAAAAGCTAGAACAACAACCAAGAAAACCCAGAATACCAAGAAAATAACAGTGGAGAAGGAAACGGAAGGATAAAAATGGAGGCACACATAAAATGATACACCATTTCTGCAAATGGGCTTACAAGGGAACGGAACAATTTTTCATCGTTAAAAATGGCTGCAGCTGTATCTCAAAGGAATTCATCTAATCTGGCCAGCCAGATTTCACAACAAAGGAACACTTGAAAATACTGCAGCTGCAAAAGACCTCTGGGAGAGTGAGCTGTATCAGCCTGGAACATTCCACAAAACAAAGGGGAAAATAAAATTGCCCTTGTAGATAGGTAAGAAAATACTTCCCTAATGACGGCATTCTATTAAGAAACTTTATGTTTTCTGCCCAAAGCGTCGACAGTGGCATATGAGAGCTTGAAGTCACATGGAAATTCATTTGTCCTGTTTCATAAGCCAAAGAACGACTGTAAGTTACTTCCAATAAAAGCTTCACAGATCAGATAATTCTCCTTCACAGAAAACAAGTATAAAACCGGATAAAATTGCTCAAAACAACGATTTTAAGTGAAAATGATGGTGAAGACAACAAATTATGAAGATGTGCCTCCTGGAGAAGTGCTCCTGTACCTGCTAGAACAACGGTGAACGTGGCATTCTTGCCCAGAGGTGTTCCCATCACTAACTGATCTATACAATGACTCGTGGATAAGTACATACCTAGCTTTGTGTCGTCAACAGCAACTCAAGAAGGGTCCCACTCACACAAGCCAAAACTTCATTCAAAGAATTGTTTTGTAGATTACAAAGCAGCCTTGGCTGACGTAGTAGAAGTCAAATCTGACGGCGGTAAAATCCTTTACCGTAAAGATATTGGTGAACTCACCGAAATGCCGGAAACGCTAAACACCTAGTCTCAGAAAGTAGTCAGGAACCAGAAGTTAGGCGGTAGGAAAACACAAAGAATATCACATTTCGGGGCAACCTGGTTCAAGGTCACGGTACCAGCGCCATCACCGCGAGACGGCTGATGCCAACAGCAATGGTCACAGCCACTGAATTCTTGATGTTGTCACTGCTGCTGGACTCCCAGCACTGCCTCCGGGAAGACTGTCTCTACTATGCCTATCTTTCTTTTTCTTTTTAGTTTATTTATTTTGAGAGAGTGAGCAGGGGAGGGACAGAGCGAGAGAGAGAATTCCAAGCAGGCTCTGCACTGGCAGCACGGAACCCGACGCAGGGTTCAAACTCATGAGCCATGAGATCATGACCTGAGCCAAACCAAGAGTCGATGCTTAATTGACTGAGCCCTCCAGGCACCGCTCTACTATCCCTGTTCTTTACCTTGGTTCCCCTGGGTTCAAAGACTCAAGCAGGAGCATTTTACTGAATGCACTGAGAGGGAAGATTGGTCCATTTGGCATCCATAGTGGACAGCCAAATTCTGCCTTCCACCAAAGCTTAACCTTTATCAATTTTAGTGTTTGGAAGAGATGTCCTAAATTTAAGAAAGGTTGCAGAAGGATTAGAAAAATGGCTTTCTCTGAGCAAGTAATGCTTCACGTAAAGGAAAAGGCTGACTTTGCATGGAAGGAACACGTATCCCTTAAACGATAGAGCTTCATAGGAGAGAACATCTCGAAGATCAGCAGCTGTGAAAGCAGGAGGGGAGAAACATCATTCAAGGATGCACAGAAAGCATTAGATTTGTTACAGAACTTTCTTGAGCTATTCTTTCTTGTGTTGTTGTTGTTGTTGTTTGTCAACTACTCCAGGATCTCTGTACTTTTCTAGATGCTCATCAATTATTGTCCATCTTCCATTTAAATATTTTGAATATTTGGGCTTCATATGAGATTTTCTTCCATACCCAAATAAAATATCCTGGACCAAAAGAAATTCACCATACATAGGCTCATAATCTCAGAAAATTTACGAGGCCAATACATTTGTGTATGTCTTCGTATGACAGAGACAAGAATAATAAAAACTTGTCAGTGGTTGGTTCCTTAGGTGAACTGACAATCCCTAACACGCTGATCGAAGGACCTCAGCGAGGGGTGGGTTCTATCGACTCTGTTGTAGTTGTAAACCACTATGCTGGTTGCTTTTGAAGCGTCCTCAAAATTTCAAGTCATTTGCTGCATGTTGACAAGATTGATGACGACTTTGTTCTGGTTCCAATTCACTCTTTGATGGCACAGTGGCAATAGAGTTGAGACTTTCCGGAATCCCCCCAAATTTTATTGGATTCCACCTTGCTACTGAAGCCGTACTCTGGGGCTTTCCCGCCTTCTTTTCTCAAGTCCAAACTTGCAGTGCCTGTATATTTTTGAGCCAAACATGAAGATCTTCCTTCAAACAAGGGATATTCTACAATTTGGATAGTTTGCCAAGAGACAGCTATTCAAGGTCAAGAGAGAAACCTAAAATTTCACACACTTTGGAGTCATTAAAAGCAGCGAAGGAAAATCTTTCTGATACGGTTTTGCTTTAAAACTAACCAAGAAACTCTGTAGTCATATCATGAAAAACTGAGTCTGACTTTTGTGCCTTTTACAGTCAGAAAAATAGGCTGGAACGAAAACAACCCATTGGGGCTCTTACATAAATTAGCTTTCAAAAAATCAACTAAAATCAAGTGCATTTTATCCCTTTTCTTGAGACTTTGGTGCAGAGTAAATCCAGTTTTCAATATCCCATCTTGGGAGAACTTGAACTCACTCCTCACACACACACACAGTCAAGGTTTTGCTTGAACAGGACAACATAGCCTCACACTACTTTCAACAGTCAGTTCCTCCAACTGTTCAGTGAAGTCTTTATGTAGAGCAATATGCCCACTCTTTCTGAAATACACTAGAAGGTGGGGAGTGTGTTTGGAGGGGAGGGGAGAACGGGAGGAGGCTGATGTTTGGTGCCCTTGATATTTGCTATCTCAATCTTAAATGGAAGATCTCTGTTTCAAGATAAACGACGACATGCTTCCCTCCCACTCCAAATCCGCAGAGATGATGAAAAAGTTGCAAAAGATAAAGGCATCCAAACGTGAGTATGGAAAAAGAGAGACATCTGGTAAACCGGCGACTGTGACGAAATCCTGAAAAAAACAAAAGCTACCAAAAGCACATTGGAAAAAGGAAACTTACCTCAAAATGCAGATCAGAGAAGAGTATAAGAAGCAGTGAGCGAGCTACCAGAGTAACAGGAGCCCGAGGCCAAAGAGCAGATGATTTTCTAGAAAAGCCCCGCACAACAACCTCTTTTGGGGTCAGGAGTGTTCAGGCCACGTGGCTGCAGAACATTAGAGAGAAGAGGGCAATGGGAGACCAAACAAGACCGAGGGGCAGGGATGGATTTGGATTCATTCTGCATTTCGAACAGGCCGGTCCCGATTCCATCTTCCTGTGAGCTTTTTGCCTCATTTGGTACTTAAATGGAGGCACATCTGTTCTCCATATGAGCAGGTTGTTTATGCGACATTAGAGATAAATTCTTCCCCACTGAAGTCATTAAGCTTTGTCATTAATTCTTTCCCCAGCTCGATTCTCCCTCCTGTCAGCCAAACCAGTCCTGTTTTGTCGAGGGTGGCTCGGTCTCTCAGGGATGTTCCGGCCTTGATTTCTCTGAAGAAGCAACTCAGGACCCATCACCTCCTAAGCTGGGTATGTTGATGTGGCACGTTACCCATCTTTGCCTGTGAGTGTCTCTTGCCCTGGCGTCCCCAGTGGCTCACACTCTCTGCCATGTGTCTACAGCTGCCTTTTCCTCCCAAAGTACAAATTCTCAGGGAATTTCCTGTTATTGGAATTCTTCATGCCTCGGGGACACAACTAATGCAAGGACACAGATTTGAACAGAGCATCTATTGGGACGTACAGACAGGAGAGAAATGAGCCAGGAAGACAGGTAATGAGTGTTTCCTGTTAACGGTGGCAATAGATTTGAAAGCTGTTTGTAGTAACAAAACAAAACAAAAACACCATATATCAGCCATGGTATTTCCATCAAATATGGTCACTTTTGTTAGTATGTCAATTATCACATCTTAAAAATAGATTGGAATTAGGGGTCGCTGGGTGGCTCAGTTGGCTAAGTATCTGACCCTTAGTTTCAGCTCAGGTCATGATCTCACTGTTCATGAGTTTGAGCCCCACATCGGGCTCTGCGCTGATGGCATGAAGCCTGCTTCGGATTCTCTCTCTCCCTCTCTCTCTGCCCCTCCTTCTCCGGTGCTCTCTCTGTCTCTCTCAAAAATCAAGCAAGCAAGCAAGCAAGCAATCAATTTCAGGAGGTTCTTAACAAATCTGGGAATGGAAAACCACATCACGTGAAGCAGCCTTAGTCTTTATACAATGTGTAAATTCAACTTTGGCTATTTTTTGCAAAATCACGACACAATTTTAAAAGGCTTCGTGTTGGACCGTTAAGGTGGCTCAGTTGGTTAAGCATCCAACTCTTGATTTCGGCTCAGGTTATGATCTCACGGTTGTGAGATCAAGCCCCATATCAGTCTCTTTGCTGAAAATGGAGTCTACTTAGGATTCTCTCTCTCCCTCACTCTGTCCCTCCCCGACTTGTGTGCATGAGTGTGTGTGTGTGTGTGTGTGTGTGTGTGTACACGCACGCTCTCTCTCAAGATAAAAAATAAAAATAAATAAAAGCCTTCGTAGGGGCGCCTGGGTGGCTCAGTCCGTTGACTGTCTGACTCCAGCTCAGGTCACGATCCCCCAGTTTGTGGGTTCGAGCCCCACATCAGGCTATGTGCTGACAGCTCAGAGCCTGGAGCCTGCTTCAGATTCTGTGTCTCCCTCTCTCTCTGTCCATCCCTCCTCATTCTCTCTCTCTCTCTCTCTCTCTCAAAAATAAATAAACATTAAAAAAAATTTTTTAAAGCCTTCATAATATATTGAGCAATTTTTTTGAGTTTCTTATTCACTGAAATTGTGGCTCTATTTATGCTTAGATGTACATATACTATTACTTCTTCAATATTTCAACCATTCACTTAATTAATTTGTATTGTGCCACTAACATACTAAATTTTGGAGACACGAAGGTGAGTAAGACATACCCTCTGCCCTCAAGAAGCTCAACTGAATGGGGCAAATGGGAAAAAACTAGATTACTCCAATAAAATACTTTCGTTACTATAATTAATGTGTCTCACATGTTGTGGAAGCAAAGAAGGGGCTAATAGTTCTTCCTGGGGGCCTCTCCCCCTCCACCCTCCCCCCTCCACCCTCCACCGTCTACTACCTCTCTCCTTACTGGCCATAATACTGAAGGTGAGTATGGATCTCATCACACGCTACCTTATGAAATACGATTCTTGAATGCTCGACCTAAATTAAAAGAAAAAAATTGCATTTAAAAGTTATGTTTTACTTAGACAAGTATGTGTGAGAACTCATAGCCTCGCGTTAAAAAAAATTCCCCAAACATTCAGGGGTAGGTCAAGTAACATAATCTTACTACCAGATATGATCAGCCTTAAATTTTATCTCCAGCTTTTGCCCAACAAGTTACCTCCCAGCTGCCATAAAATACTCTTATTTCAATTATTATAAGACAGTTAAAATACCAATTTTATTCATTTTCTTCTTCTTCTTTCTTCTACTCACATTCTTTCTCCTTTGTGTCTCTAAGCTAATACCACCTGATACTTTGTTGTACGGGAAATACCTACAACTCACAATCCACGGTTAAGATTCTCCGTCAAAATTTGAATCCAGTTAGAGTTGAGATTTGGCGTATGATTAACTGCTTGCTCAGGAGAAGGAGGAACGAGAACACAAGATTCCACGGCTGTCTCATTGGGTTCAGAAATCAATTATGATTTTAATACAGTATTAAATGGGGCGCCTGGGTGGCGCAGTCGGTTAAGCGTCCGACTTCAGCCAGGTCACGATCTCGCGGTCCGTGAGTTCGAGCCCCACGTCGGGCTCTGGGCTGATGGCTCAGAGCCTGGAGCCTGTTTCCGATTCTGTGTCTCCCTCTCTCTCTGCCCCTCCCCCGTTCATGCTCTGTCTCTCTCTGTCCCAAAAATAAATAAACGTTGAAAAAAAAAATACAGTATTAAATGAACCACTTGGCCTCTGACACCTGACTAAAATGGCAGGCAACCCTCAACTTCTGAATCGCTTTGAAAGGAAGAAGCTGGCGTCTGCCTTGATTCCTGTGGCTGGAATCAGAGAACATCCTGTTCGTCTCTCTCTGCTGATGTGGCAATTTACTGTTGCGGTCACCCAGGAAAGATGAAATATTTTTGATGTCTCCCATTAAGTTGTTGACTCCGTGCAGCTATGGAAAAATGTGTCATTAACAGCAGCTAGCAACATCAGAGGTCTGGCCTTCTCGTTAATATTTTGCTTCACAGTGCAGAGGTGATAAGTAAATCCACATCTCCCGCTGACGTGGGCAATTTGGAAGCTTGCAAATCCAAATTTACATCACTCTCACTAAATGGGGCAGCTGAACAAAACAACCATCCCATTTTGCCTCAAAATTAAGAAAGGTTTGCTTTGTGGATAAGAAAATACGGCCTATCAGGCCATCCGACTATCGAGGAACGTAGGCACAAAATTAAAGGTCTGAAGGACGTGATACGAGTAGGTCTTATTCAAGCCCTCAGGTTATGCACTCAAGGCTCACTGGAGCATCCCTTAAGGAAAAGCATTTCATTTGCAGTTTGCTACTCTTTGTTCTATAATGTCGACGGCCAACCTTCCTGGTACCATCATCCTCTGCGCCTACTGCCCCTTACCTACCTTTGACAGTTCGATGTTCTTCCATATGCGGCACTCATGAATTTTTTTTTCAGTAATGAACTTCACTGACTCCTTGAAACGTGTGCGGCCTGGGTGTAACCCAACTGAAGTTGTGGATATGGCTCGTTTGTCTTTGTGTCTCAAGCAAATGTTCATGAATATTAAATACTGCTGGAGGAGACACTTGCTTGAGCAGACATGGCCATCACAACTCTCTTGAAGGATGGACACCCGGCAAGACATACAGGGAAAAGGACTGCAAACAACTTGAGTAAAGGGGGCACTGAAAATGATACTGTACAAAATCATTACCAGTTCTGCCATATTGTTGCCACGGCCATGACCCCTTGCTGCTCTATAATGTCTCTCAGGTCCCGCCCCAGGTCACACTCAAGCTCTGACTGCCCTTTTCTTATGCAGAACATGGGCTTCCTAGGTCAGCAAACCTAAGACACTTTGGAAGTCTTTCCTTATTTGAAACCCTAAGTGTCATCCCGGTGGCTGTGGTAGAAGGGTGGAGGTAGGAAAGGCAGAAAAGTGTCATCTATCTTGGGAACGACTTGAGACCGCATTATTCCCATAGTTAAGTTTAGAAGGTTATTCTAGGATCAGAACGGGTTTTTTTCTTTTTTTTTTTCAGAAGGGTGCAACTAAATAATGGGCTTCATTTGTCCAAGAAATATATTCAGTGACGTAATGGGATCCCGAGTTGCTTCTTACAGACCATTTTTTCTTTGCTTACTTGGATTAAAACCTCATTATCATCGGGGGCACCTGGGTGGCTCAGTCAGCCAAGCGTCCGACGTCGGCTCAGGTCATGATCTCGCGATCCGTGGATTCGAGCCCCGCGTCGGGCTCTGCGCGGACCGCTCGGAGCCTGGAGCCTGCTTCCGATTCTGTGTCTCCCTCTCTCTCCGCCCCTCTCCCACTCCCTCTCTTTCAAAAATAAATAAACATTAAAATAATTTTTTTAATTAAAAAATAACCTTATTTCCACAATAACCAGGTGTTCTGCTCTAGCTTTGTTGCAGCCTCAAACAACATTCCCTACTATTTCTGCAGATTTATCACCAGCTCCTACTCTCTTTGACTTCTCCTTAACTAGATATTCTTTGTTTTCTTCAAAATTGTACATTTTCTCCAAAGTCAAGCTCAAGGGTGTAACTTCCCATAAAAAGCTTTGTCAGTTCTGCCTAGCGCACGACAGATTTTTCTTCCTTAAATTCTCATTGATGGCACGCTTGTTGGTCCTGGGAGGGGACACTTCTGATGGTTTGCTATGCTGCTCTCTTCCTTGGATTGCATTGAGTATCTGCGATTTGTCCTCTTTACAAAATTGTGAGGAAAGCAAAGAGAAGGCCCAGGTTTCCTGGGTCCACTCTCCCCTCACTCAGGGTTTGGCGAGTGTTCGGGCAGCTCGGGGTAGCGGGGAGACCGCCAGCTTGATGATAGGCCAATCTGGGTTTTCATCCTGGCTGGGCTCGTTAGCAGTTATATGATCTCGGTCAACACATTAACCTTCTCTGAATATTGATTTGATATCCTGGAAAAATCATTGAATCAACCAATCAGGGTCTGAAATCTCTGCATGCACAGTGAGCTGTGACCTGTTTGACAGTGAAGTTTAGCTTCTGGTAGACAAGGCCTTGGTTTGGTCCCTTTCAGACCCTGCACACAGCTGCATACGCCTTCTGCTTCTACAAACACGGAAGGTAGAGAAGATTCGGATTCAGGAGAGCACCTGCTGCAGCCCTTTGGGTTCTGCGGCAACCCAGCAGGTGAATGGATAGGAAGGAAAAGCGAGATTTGGCAAGGTTGTGGGGTCACGAAGCTAGAAAGAAGCCACTCTCCGGTCGCCTGGGATCCAAATCCCCTCGACTGACTGAGACCGGCAGAGGACGAATGGGAGGTGTTTCACGGGCACAGAACTTCACTTTTGCAAGATGAACGATTCGTTGCGGATACGGAAGGCAGTGATGCTTGCACAGCAACATGGGAATCTCTGAACTGTATGTGTAAAAAGGGTTAAGGCGGCAAATTTTATGTTACGGGGTGCCCGGGTACCTCCGTTCGTTAAGCATCCAACTCTTGATTTCGGCTCGGGTCATGATCTCACAGTCGGGAGACAGAGCCCCACATCCGGCTCTGCACCGAGCGTGAACCCTGCCTGGGATGGTCTCTCTCCCCTCTCTCTTTGCCCCTCCCCCTCTCACTCCCTCTCTCGCTCAAAAATAAATAATAAACTTTAAAATTAAAAAAAAAAAAGGCGGCACATTTTGTTACCTGTATTTTGCCACAATTTAAACATCTAAGCGTGCATAGAGGATGTCTGGAAACTCATAGCATGTGCTGTATCTACGAATGAAGCGAGTCACAAAGGCTCACGTACTATAGGGTTCCATTTACATGAAATGTTCAGTATAAGCAAAACCATAAAGGCTGAACATGGATCTGCAGGCTTCGAGGGTCAGGGATGGGCCTTGGGAATGGGTATTGACTGCAAATGGGTATGGGCTCTGTTTTTGAGGTGATGCAAATGGCTAACATTATACAGTGGTGGCAGTTACACTGACTCTCATAGCATGTGAATTACATCTGAATAAATTATATGTATATGGATTGCATCTGAAGAAACTTTAAAAAAAAAAAAAGATTTCTTTCTTCACTTCTCAAACTCTGAGCAAATACTGACAGAGCTAGTATGGTACAAGAGAGTTGGCCCAGGCTACTGGCCCGGTTCCCAGAAACTTGGTCTTTAAAGCTTTTGAGTGACAAAGCTTTATACCAAAGAGCAATGTAGCCTCTGTGTTTGAATTTCGGAAGGGACAAAAATCTTATAAAAAGGTGAGGAAACGCAACACAAGTGGAAGACTTTCTTTAGTTCCTCTTGATACAGGAAAGATGATTCTTACTCCTACCAAGCGATATATACAATACTTTATATTACGTTAAGAGCGTTCGACTATTACTTTGCCGACATCACCCAATAAGCAAGAGTAATTTTCCTCCTTTAAAGATGAGTAAACTGAGGCTCAGCTCAACAAGGTTTCATCAGCGTTTTCCCTATGCTCAAAAGTAAAGCGACAGAACCACATACGTATTCAATTTCAAATCCCTTCCCATTTCCTGGGATTTGCGGACATCGCCCAGATGTTGCAACTTGTAACGCATGACCTCTGCTCTAACGAACACAAAGATAAGCATTATTCTCTCCGCCAATGATATAGTTTTACTGTTGCAAATTTCAAGAACAACTGAAGTTGTGCTCTTTAAAGGGAAAAAAAAAACAGTTCAGCACAAAATATGCCAAATTTCAAACTAATGACCCTTGGCAGATCTATACCACCATTTAAGAGAAGTGAGCAAAATTAATATAGTGTTATTTTTCAAGATATTTACTGTCTCTATTATCTCCAAACGCATGTATTATAAAAGACAGTGCTGTGGGCTGAATTATGTCTCCCTTCACCCAATTCATATTGGAAGCTCTAACCCCCAGTATTTTGAGATAGGGCTTTTAGGAGGGAATTAGGTTTAAATGAGGTCGTGAGGGTGGGTGGGGTCCTAATCAGACAGGACTGGTGGCCTTATAAGAAGAGATCTCTCTCTCCCTGCACGAGCAGGTGCCAAGAAAAGGCCATGTGGGCACACGCAGAGAAGATGACTGAACTAGCTGGGAACTAGATGACCCTCACTAAAGCCCAAGCGACTTTAACGGATACTCAACTCAGACTTCAGTCTCCAGAATGAATTTCAATGGAAAATAGATGCATCAAGTGAAAAAGCTCTCACAGAGAGCCTCAGGGGAAAAACATAACAAAACAAAACCAAGGAGAAATAAAATGAAACTTGGTGGGGCGCCTGGGTGGCTCAGTCGGTTAAGCGTCCAGCTTCGACTCAGGTCATGATCTCACGGTGCGGGAGTTCGAGCCCCGCATCAGGCTCTGTGCTGACAGCTCGGAGCCTGGAGCCTGCTTCGGATTGAGTGTCTCCCTCTCTCTCTATACCCCTCTCCTGCTCCCGCTCTGTCTCTCTCTCTCTCCCTAATAAATAAACATTTAAAAAAAAAAAAAAGGAAGATCTACAGGGGATGTCCTCAGTGGCTGAACTCCTCAGCAGCTGCATATCTGTCCAGAATGTCCCAATCGACCTCACTAGGATTGGGGTCAGCCTCCACTTGGCACGATGGGGGCAGGATCACCGGGCCTGGCCCCTAACCCTTCGGCATATCGGCACACCTCGGAGCTGAGCGACGCCCAGGCCATATCTACGGGTGTTTTACGTTCAGGGAGGAGCTTGCTAACTTCCTGGGTGTTTTAGAGGCCGTTGGTGCTAGCTGCTCAGACTTTTATATCAGCCCATTAGATGTTAAGCCACCATACGCCAGGGCTGAGCCCTACATATTTCATAGGGTCAGGGGACAGAGTGTGACAGCAGCGAGATCCGCAACCACAGAGGGAGTGCAGACCTTGGCTGCCACCGCCACCGTGAGGAGTCCTGAGCTCCCCAGCAAGGGTGCCGCTATCCGACAGGTTAGGGCTTAGAGTCTTGGCATTGCCATAAACACAGTGCTCAGGAAAGGGGAGTCTCGTCTCTTCCTTCAAAGCGCACCGGCCAGCACCTTTATCCGGTAGCCCACATTTGGGCAGGAGCTGTCATCGCACATCCCAGGCGTTAACTAAGATGCAAGGAGACCTTACGAAAATGTTAGCCAATTCACCTGACAGCAGCAGTGGGGTCAGTGCTTAGCGTCTGCAAATATATCCGAAAGCTAACACCCGTGGTGGGGACTCATCTTCCATGGGGCATTAACAGGCAGAAGACACAGCCATGTCCCCTCAAACCAGCTCCTAGAAGCAGTGTCCCAATCTGAGGCCAGATTGGTGGACTCAGACCAAAAGGGTGGGATTTTGTTGAGCTCCAAGGTGTCTCATCTAAGGGCTGTCCAAAGGGAAGGCCCTGGGAGGCAGGAGAGGCAGTTGATCACAAGATCTGTTGGGAAATCATATTTAGGAACTCATATCTGCAGGGCGCCTGGGTGGCTCAGTCGGTTAAGCGCCCAATGCTTGATATGGGCTCAGGTCACGATCTTGTGGTTCGTGAGTTCCAGGCTCGAGTGTTGCACAGAGCCTGGTTGGGATTCCCTGTCTCTGCTCCTCTCTGCTCATGCTCTCTCTCTCTGTCTCTCTCTCTCTCTCAAAATAAATAAGTCAACATTAATTTAAAAATGGAACTCACATTTGCTTCTGAGTCTGCGGGCCATTCCCCAGGACATTGGCTTGCAGGAGGGGGCCAGTGTGGCTGCTTGGCCAAACAAAATCAATGCCAAGGCAGCAATGCCACGGAGGAGCTTGGCCAGACCCACAACAGGAAGCAAGGGAGGTAGGGCAGAGAAGAGGAGGAAACTAAGCAAGGAGTGGTCTGGGCTGGAGAATAGTTGTCAGCCTCTTCCACGAGGGGCTCTGGAGAATGAATTGCACAAGAGTTGGTACATTGGAGGCCAGTGTGTCGGTGCCTCTCATTGATTGTTGACAGCCCCAGGGGGTGGAGAGGTGGCTCCCACGCGGCCAACGGCAGGCAATTCTTGGGAGGAAAGAGTAGCTGTGAGCCAGTAGCAAGCAAATCCACTGGGAGGCGAGCGCCACGTCTCAGGGAAGGAGACCGAGCTGCGTCCCCTCGGCAGCCGCTGCACAGGGTTTGTAAGAGCAGAGCCAGGATTCCAGCCCAGGACAGGCCGGTCCCAAAGTCCCTGCTGGTTGCACAGGCTACATGTTGCCTCACGTGACCACAGAGGACCGATCATGCTGATCTCTTAATTTTTAAAAATTATGATACCGTAGCATTATCTCTAAGTTCACTTTCAGTTCAAAGCTAGATGATGATTTTGGATCTTGGACCAAAATACACTCGCTTGCTTAATGTTGAGAGTCACCGTTCTCTCCAGCTCCCACCCTTAGGTTCTGTTTCCCATAACAAAGACATCCTGGCCACTCAGGAACCGCCTTTCCTGTTCCTCTGTTGTGGAAAACCCTTTGGATCCTTGTGCCATCTTGTAAACAGTCAAGAAGAACGAACTTCAAAAATGGTTATCCCATGGCCTAAAAATATTACTTCCAATGGAATGAACAATAATTATTGCTAGCATTTTTGCATGATTTCGGTCCATGAGTAGTCACAGTAAAGGACAACTAGATGGGGATGTGCCTGCTGGGGAAACATGAAGGGGAGGAAGAGGGAGAGAGAATGAACGCTTTCTTTTTTATGTTTATTTATGTATTATTTTGAAAGAGAGAGCAGGCGCAAGTGGGGGAGGGACAGAGAGAGAGAGAGAGAGAGAGAAGGAGAATCCCAAGCAGGCTCATGTTGTCAGCACAGAGCACCTCGCGGGGATCGAACTCATGAACCGTGAGATCAAGACCTGCGCCGAAGTCAAGAGTCGGATACTCAACCAGCTGAGCCACCCAGGCGCCCCAGTCGCTCTTTCCACTAGAGAGGTTTGAGTAGCTCTCATCCGGCGTGATCTGGGCCAAGACTTGAAGACGGTGAGGAAGGTAAGCATAATGGAAAAGTCTTCCCGGCAGAAAAATCAAGGGCAGGGCGCGGGTGCGGGGGTGGGAGGCTGCCTGGCAGGTGCGAGGAACAGAAGACAGCCGGAGAGGCTGAAACGAGGGAGCAGCGGAGGCAGAGGTGAAGAGCTAAGGTCAGGACAATTACAGGAGGAGGCAGGAGTCTGCAGTGCTCCCACTTGCACCCAGAGCGGGAAGCAAACTCGCCCGGGGAGTCCCAGCCCTGAGACAGCGTGCGGGGTAGATTTTGACAAGAGCTCTCTCCCCGTGGAGTGGGCATAACTTCAAGTCTCAGAATGGACAACTGAATTTCTTTGAGATCGGAGTCAAATTAGTTTGAAATCATTAGACAATAGCTAAAGACTCAGAAAATTGCCTGATACTCATGGCAAAGAAAAGAACATATTCCCCGCCCAATCCTATTCGACAATAAACCCTGGTAAAGTATGGACGTGAAATGATCTTGTGGTCACGCTCTAACCGTCCCACCTTGAGCCAGACAAGAGCCTAAGAAGTTCCTGCCTCTGTGCAAGCCTCCAGGCATCTTACAAAACCTATAAGGCATTCCTGAAGCCCAGAGAATTCCTCCAAGCTCCGCCTTCCATTCTTACCCATTGAACTCTATCTTTTATCTCATAACTGCATTTCCCTTCCCATCCTTGTCTTTGGAGATCAATAACTAGGTTGGACCATCTGCCTGGCTTTCCTTTTCGGTCTCTTCTTAAGATAACTTACCATCTCTACAACATGCTCTTCAGGCCATGAACAAATGTTTCTTTGCTCCCTGGCGACAAACCACACTCATTTGGGAAAATTGTGTTAATTTTTAACCGGGATTGATAAAAATAAAGATGTCATTTCAAAAAAAAAAAAAAAAGATGCCATTTTTTCCCCTCACTCAAGCCCATGGACCCCCGAATTGTATCCCTGAACTCTTTGGTTCCATGGACCTCTAAGTATCTCTGTGCTAAGTGGAAGGGGCCTTAATCCCTGAGTGTTAAATCAATGTGATTTGGGTATCTGTATTATAATCGCCAGCCTGCCCTCATTAATATATCCCCTCCACTGTAAATGCGTTGAAAGCCCTTCTCCAACTTACTGATCTCAACTTTCTAACTCCTAGTATCCTAGCTGGTGGTGGGAAGTAGATGGGGGAACACACGGGCCTTCAAGACCAGCAGGGAGAAGTTGGCAATCACCCCTATTTATCTACCTTTGCAGATCACTGCCACCCTAGTTTACCTCCAACCCCGACAGAGCACTGGTCGGGTCGGTAGCTACTGGTGGCATCTAAAATCACGAAATCTTGTATAAAGAGCCCCTCCCCCCCACCTCAAATACAATTAGGCAAGTCCCTAGCCCCCAAAGTAGCATTTCAGAGTTCCTGGATCCAACTTTTTTCCCAAGCTTGATCTCTTCCCGAATAGTGAAAAGTACATCCGTGCTTGTGGATTGAAACAGTGGTTAAACAGCGGGGCTTGCGATCGGCATATAATTAACACATGATACATCAAAATCAATGGATAGACCTGCAAACTATTTGCCAACACTGTAATAGCAATTAAACCTTGTAGTGCTCAAGTGAAGTTTTATCGCACTAAAAAGCCATTAAAAACATCTGGAACTTCTTACAAAGGTCAATGTCTATCAACTGAGATGAGAATAACATTAATACAAAATACTTTCAAAACCCATGGGATGAGAATACAAGTATAAACAGGCTTTTTTTTAATTTTTTTTTAATGTGTATTTATTTTTTGAGAGAGACAGAGACAGAATGCGAGTGGGTTAGGGGCAGAGAGAGAGGGAGACACAGAATCCGAAGCAGGCTCCAGGCTCCGAGCCATCAGCACAGAGCCCGACGCGGGGCTCGAACCCACGAGCTGTGAGATCATGACCTGAGCCGAAGGCGGACACTCAACCGACTGAGCCACCCAGGCGCCCCGACAGGCTTTTTGATTATAAAACAGATCAAGAATTCTCATCAAGTTTTAGCACATATTTTTTTTTTTTTTTGAAAGAGAAGGTGCCAGTGAGCGAGGGGCAGATAGAAGGAAAGAGAGAGAGAGAATCCCATGAGGGACAGAGAGAGAGAGAGAGGAAGGGAGAAAGAGAGAGAGAAGCTGGGCTCATGCTCACCCAAAGCAGGGCTTGAGCTCACCAAAGCACGACTTGAACTCACAAACTGTGAGATCAGGACACGAGCCAAAGTTGGGTGCTTAACCGACTGAGCCACCCAGGCAACCAGTAAGCACGTATTTCTAATAAGACCCCTTTTAATAAGATTTAGCTCAGCAAGTCAAACCATCAGTCAAACCAAAATTAAACCATTTAATTTTTGAATTTTATTGAATTTCATCCTTGTTGTTGCTTGTTTTGGCCATCAGATCATCTCATCCCAGTGTCTATACTGGGACTTGACCTACTTTTACTAGGCTATGTAGGATGTGTGTGTGGGGGGGGTGGTGTTGAGACTGTCTTAGTGCTCAGATGCTGGGAATGCACAGATTTCATCAGAAATCTTACTAGCGCTTGTTGGCAGGTGCTATAGGGCACAACCGTCTAGAACTCTTAAGAAAAAGCGATGAACATTGGAGAGGAGTCATGGAGAATGACACCAAACCTTTCCTCTTTGTGGTGGTAGTTACGGGAGAAAAGATTGAATAAAGCGAGGCCAGGATGAGGTCTTGTGAAAATTTAACTGGCACATCCTCATGGACTCTGCACCCCCACGTGCAGAATAATGGTTGCATGAGGACAGATGGAAGTAAGGAGCGGAGGCAGAAAATCACAGAGCAAATTCAAGAACTTTTGTGGTCTGGTATGGCAGGAACAATTTGCCTAGAGGGCAGAGGCGTGTTCCAAGAACATAGCAAATGAACAGTAGATCCTTGTTGCATCCAGAAAGACAGACCTATCCACATCACCCACTTAGGTTTGTGAGTACATACTCTATGGAAAAGAAATGATACTGAAAGTATTTCCTACGATTAAGAATTGCGTAGAACAGGGGCGCCTGGGTGGCTCCGTCGGTTAAGCATCCGACTTCGGCTCAGGTCACGATCTCGCAGTTCATGAGTTCGAGCCCCGTGTCAGGCTCTGTGCAGGCAGCTCAGAGCCCGGAGCCTGCTTCGGATTCTGTGTCTCCCTCTCTCTCCCTGCTCCTCCCCCGCTCACGCTCTGTCTCTCTTTCTCTCAAAAATAAATAAACATGAAAAAAAATTTTTTTAATGCATTAATTTTAAAAAAATTGAGTAGAACAAACCCAATCTTTAGGAATTAAGGAAACACACCCAGCCCTAAGAAAAGCTGCCAAGAAGACAATGTTTTCTCTTGGCAACTGCCTGTCTTTCTCTAAGTATTTCCCACCCGTATGTCTCCCCACGAGGTGCTCTGGAGGGTGGTGCCTTCCCCACAGCGCTTTCTTGCTAACCAAAAAATCACCACGCTCCCCAGTTACCACTTTTTCTCCTCTTCTAGCTAATGAACTAAAACCCACTTCTACTTAGTGTAACATTACTACTTTGGGGGGAATGCCTCACAAAAAAGAACTGAAGAAAAGATATTCCCACACGTTACAACTTCCAACCATAGCAGGAGTTTAATTAAATTCCTACTATGGGAAGAACTAATTAACCTTAATGCTAGTGTCGCAGGATTCTCGCACAGAGGGTCAAGACACCCAGGCTTTTCTTTCCGGGATGCAACTTTACTCATGCCGGCAAGCTCAGTTGGGTTGGGAACCAAGGAACTGAGCCCCGAACACCATGTGGAGCAGTTTTTTAAATGTATTTTCTTCTTCTTTGGCTCCCATATACGGTAACACACACAAACCAGCAGTCTGATTAAGTGGTCTCAGGTTACAAGGTCAAGAGGGAGGTTGCTACCTACGCGCATAGCCAGGTTTGTTTGTTTTTTGTTTGTTTTTTTCTTTCCTTAAGGAGGGGACCCTACCACACTAGGTATTAGAAAGTCAATTCGCTACACCTACATGTAACATCGGTGCAGAAAGGCTCATGGCTTAGAGGCTTATTTTACTTCCTGCCTCTTTAGCCAGTAGCTATTATTACTTAGTAGAAAAAAAACAAAAAAAAGAATGAAAAGAAAAAGAAAAAAAAAAAAAGCCTGAGACTCCATCCTGTTATTTACATCAACAAAAAAAGCTTTGTTGGCGCTTTCTTTAGAACATTGTAAAATGTCTCCAACTTTCCCAGAAAAATACATGAGGTTCCTGTGCCAACTTTTCAAAACTGAAAGCGGTTTAACAACAACAAAAATCCCTCAAACCATCATCAAGATGCTATTTAAGGTCATTAATAAAATGTTCTTTTCTCTGCCTTACGTTTCTGAAATTGACATAAATACTCCTTGTATTTTTTTTTTCTTCTCATTTACCAAGCTAAATTTTCAAAGGGTGCCATCTTTTGGTACTTTTTTGAAATATCCACAGACTCTCCATTGCAAAATGCTTCTAGAAGCTTACTGTTCAGCGGCCCTGCACTAATAGAGAAATATTTGCTTTCTATTTCCAGCCACCTGGGTGGCATCATATGTCTCCATCTTCCGAGAATCTGACCCAAACTTCTTGGCAAGCACTGGCTGGAGATGCATTCCAACGGATGAGGATTGCAAAAATGTTATGCCTGCAGACTTGAAGGCAGCTTTTAAGCATCAACATATGTTTCACAAATGCACTTAGACTCTGGGCCGAGGACAGCTTGCCGCCCTGTATTGTTCTTTACTGCTAAAGAAACCAAAGAGTCGTGGGCTTTCTAGCCTCCAAAATGGCATCAACCCTGAAATCTGAAGCTAACGCCAACCCCAAATCCTATCATTCTACTCATTTATTTGAATCACTAAATAATTTATCATGTCAACTTTTAAAGTCCTGCCTTACTCTTCTGAGTGCGATGTATAACGTAACGCAAATCCTTATCCGTGTCAGTTGCAATCAGGACAGAAGAGTTTTGCCAAAGTAACTCTCCTGACGATAATAACAAAGTTATGAAACTTGGAGGGGTGGGGGTGATATTCAAAGGCGGTGGACAACAATTAAAGCATCCAAAAACTGCATGGGATGTGACCCTTAAAAAAAGGGACGAACATGAGACAAGCTCCACTATCTAGCCAGCTCTTCCCCTCAGGGAAATTTCCAATACTTTCCAATTCTAGGAACAGAGACTGAGCAGAAAGTAACGGTCATATTGAATGTAGGGGACAGAAATCAGAATCCATGGCTGTGAGAGTGACTGAAAATTAATCCTGGAGAGGAAGGAACTCACCCAGAGGGTGAGCCCCAAATTCTACACACAAATAGTCCTGAAATAGGGGGTGGGTACCTTAACTGCTGTGTATAGACGGACACTCCAAGAAATCTAGTGGGGAACGGCAGAAGTCGACTAAATTCCTAATGGATTTCAGCAGCCACGCCCTCTTTGCCAAGTCTGGCGAGGCAGAGGGTCTTGTAAATGACCTCTGTTAGCGAATTAGGGAACTCGCAGACAAGTCGTCTGAAAATACCCAAACTAAAGCACAGGAAGAGAAGGAGAAAGGAAAAATGGAACAGAGCCCAAGAAGTAGGTGTAAGGTAGTCAAATGGCTTAACATACATAGGATTGGAATTCCCAGAAGGCAAGGAGGGACCGAATAGGACAGAAGCACTATTTGAACAAAGACAAACAGAGATTTCTCCCAAAGTGACTAAAGTGTTAAGCTACAGAGTCGAGATCCTCCGCGAGGCCAAGGCGGCACACGTACCACGAAAACACATCGAGGTCGTGACGGACATTTCAATCAAGGTCCGTCTTTTATTACCGCAAACGCAACCGTTCCGAACTTTCGCTTCACGCACACATTTCTACATAAATGAGAGCACTTGGCTTGTGGGAACAAAATACTATGGTTGATAAATGGTGCTGGGAAAAGGGTCTGGAGCCAGAGTTTCATTTCAAACGGTGCTGAGAAAGTAAAAACCGACCCCCCACCTGGTATTTTTCAGGATAAAAACCCCGCATTCGTTACAAATATAGACGCACACACACAAAACCCCCACAAATGATGAGTCTATTAGAAGAGAGAACGTTGGGGGGCGCCTAGGTGGTTCGGTGGGTTAAGCGTCTGACTCCCATATCAGCTCAGGTCATGATCTCGTGGTTTTGTGAGTCTGAGCCCCGTATCGGGCTCTCTGTTGACGGCACAGAGCCTGTTTAGGATTCTGTCTCTCTCTCTCTCTCTCTCTCTCTCTCTCTTTCTCTCTCTCAGAACAGCCTAACACCTCCCAAAACCTAAGACAAAATCATCACCTAATCAATATTTGTCCAACTGCTGACTTAATCATCAGGTAAGAGACTTCCGGGCAGAGCAACCGAGATGCAAATGAATAAAATACTTAACTTGCTTTAGAAAATTAATTGCTCTCCCCGCCTCGGCTCCCGCTTTACAAACCACTAGAATGTAGTGTTGGGAGGAAGACTTCCTCTGCCCCATGGTCCTTTGAGCTGGACGTAGAATCAGACTGACGTGAGACAGACTAACAGAGAAAATCCAATGTAATAGGCCTGCCTGCGGGGAACCCACACAGGCTGGAAATTCCAAAGGCAATGAGGCAACGCGAAGCTTCTATGAGCTCAGGAGAGGGGTAGGGCCTGAGGATACAAAGGAGAGGAAGGCCATTAGCAGGAGGGAGAAAGGAGATGTCTGAAAACCAGGGTTGCCCTATTTCGCTGGTAAGTTTCCTAAGTAAAGGGGAGTCTCAGTTAACAGCTCTCTTCCCGGTACAGTCTCTCCCTTTCCAATGCAGATTTCGGCAGTTGAGGGGGAGGCAAAGAGCTTCTCCTGCACCTGCTGGGTTTCGATTACTTTTAGTTTGAAAGTATGGCCAAGTGGCCCATCTTGGGGCAGCCTGCCCTTGGCGCCCTTCAGGAAATTTGTCAGAATATAGGTGGCAAAAGTCTGAAATCACACCAGAAAAAATCCTATGACATTTTACGTCGGCAAAAGTCAGGTCCTCGGGCTCCGAAACCCGCTCCAGCTCTTCCCAGTTGAGTAAATGGTGATAACGATAATACCTATTTACGGTATTTCGTTAATGTTAAACAGATTAACGTAGACATTTTTAGGATGGTGCTTGACACATGGTTGTTCTCAATAGATACTAGGTTGGGATTATCACGATAAGAGCAAAAAATCAAATACAACAAGACAAGGGAAGATAAAGAAGTATGGGCACTAGGTGTTCCTGGGACTCTGTTGGTCACACATTCTTTCTGTAAAGGATCAGATCATAAATATTCTAGGCTTTGCAGGCCACATGAGGTCTCAGTTCCACCTTCTTTCTTTTTTGCTACAGCCTTTTAAAAATATAAAAATCATTCTTAGCTCACGGGCCATACAAAAACCGGCCAGATTTGGCACGGGCCAAGACGGCGTCTTCATTGTACTATTTACCAGGAGAAAGTTAATCACTGTAATAACCACACCGGTTAAGATTGGTTTGTGACACGGGGTGCCTGGGTGGCTCAGTTGGTTAGGCGTCCAACTTCAGCTCAGGTCGTGATCTTACGGTTCAGGTTCATGAGTTCGAGCCCTGCATGGGAGTTTCTGCTGTCAGAGCAGAATCCCCTTTGGGTCCTCTGTCTCTCTCTCTCTCTCTCTCTCTCTCTTTCTCTCTTTCTCTCTGTCTCTGCCCCTCCCCAGCACGTTCTGTCTCTCTCTCCCTCTCTCTCTCTTCCCCTCAAAAATAAATAAACATAAAAAAAATTAGTTTGTGATGCATACAACCACTCTACACAGAATTGCCAATTGCGTAGATCAAAAAGTCGAATATTGGCAATTTCGTGTGGCTGGACCTGACAGGAAATGCGTGTGACCTAACACTTGGATTCCTCATCATTTTATTATGTTCCCTTTGTGTTTGCATCTGTAGCATGAAAATAACTTTGTCCTGATGGAAAAACAAAGTCCCTCAAACAATGTTTTGCATAATGAAAACAAGAGGCATAATAGTTAGGGTTTGGGAGAGTGGGGGTCTTTCTGTTTTGTTTTATTAACTGTTGAGCCAATTATCTTCACAAAAGGTCATCATGTCCTCTACCTTGTTTTCCAGCTTCTTCCCAGGTCCGTTCTCCTGCTTTAGGATTGGTCACCTTCTACTTTATTCCACCATCTTCTTTCTAACTTGCTCACGTTTATTTTCTCTGCCCTTAAGGGATTAAACAGACTTCCAAGTTGCTTGGTGGTTGAGAATAATGGATTTTTTCCTGTAAACAATATGGAAAGGGAGAGAGTAGGTGGGCGTTCTGGAAACCGACGTGAGCTTGGAGCCTCCAAGGGCTTTCTATGCCCAAACCTCACAGCAAGGACATCTGGTGCTCTGTGCAGCTGTAGAAAGCGCTGTTTTTTAAAAATAAACAAAGCTCTACTATTTAAAGGGGAAACTGCGGTTTTTGTTATTTCAAAGTTAACAAACGTTCCCCCTTCTGTCAGCCTTTAGCACTGAGCTCTCTTCCGGCCACCCAGCACATCCAAGAAAAAGGTCTCAATTTAAATAGTGAAATAATACAGAATAAAATTCTTCACCCGTGGAAGCCTGAATTATGTAAGCCGCGGGAAAGAATACAGGAACATTCCAGGCGTTGTGATGGCCTGTCCTAAATGGAATGTCCCACAGTGGAGGTGAAGGTTGTGGTTCTGTTCTGTTTGAATGGCCTGGGCCACTTCTTGCAAACATGGGCCAGGTTCCTGGTGGTTAATCTCTAGTTCTGAAGGGTTCAAATGATTCACTGTGCAGTGAGTCATGCTTCTACAATGGCTTGCTTGCAAAGCCCTGAAACTTCTCAAACAGCGCAATGCTGGCCGCTGGGTCTGTGACCCTGACCCAAATCCACCCAAAGACCAGTGACTGAGAATGGCCTTGTTCATGTTTCTGCTTCCTCTTGCTTTTTCCATTCGGATTTTTTTTTTCTTTTTTGTTTTTTGGATGTCAAGGAGCATTTTTACTTCCAAAACTTTTCCAAGCCCATTGTTGGGGTCTTCCTTTTTTAGCGAAACTCTATAGACTTTCAACATTAGGATCTCATTTATGAGCCAGATGACCTATCGGGTGGAGCCCCAGGCTCTGGCTTTCTGGTCAATCTGAATGATTTGGAGGGGGTGCCTGGATGGCTCAGTTGGTTAAATATCTGACTCTTGGGTTTGGCTCAGGTCATGATCTCACAGCCCTGCGTCTGGCCCTGTGCTGACAGCATAGAGCCTGCTTGGGATTCCCTCTCTCTCTCCTCTTCCCCTACTCTCTCTCTCTTTCTCTCTCTTTCTCAATAAATAAACATTTTTAAAAATCTGAGTTTTGGTCAGATTTTGGTCAACTCTGGTTTATGAGAGAAAAGACAGAGAGAGAGCAGAGAATATGGCTGAAAATTTGACTTTTATTCAAGCTTTATCAAGATTCATCCAAAGGATAAATTTGTCCCACAGCCTACGGAACCACCAAATAAGAGGGAAGTACATACACAATCTTCCAGACCTGCTCTTCACAAATGAAAGCCTTCTGTTGGCGATGCTTGTGAAAATAACAATACAAAATTAGCCATATCCTATTATTGATGACCACTCAGCAAATGGGAAAAGCGTTTTCCTTGCTCCTTATTCTTACTTGGATTCCGAGTGTTCCAATTGGCATATATGTAAGTTTCAAGTGGATGAGGCACTGGACGTTTTCTTGAGTGTTTTCCTCTCTGCTGTGACTTAGTCATTTCCACCCCCCCAGCCCCCAGGCTCACATTACCCAATCATCTGCCACAAATCTTGGAGCGATATTAGCATATTTGTTTTGAAATGAGGGAGACGAGATGGAAAAAAGTCAGAAGCCGTTGGCTTTCCTTTCGCTTCGCCAAACATTAAGTATTACTGCCCAATGCCTCATCTGAATCTCAAAAATATTAATCACAAATAACGAATGACGCGCCCTACCTATCACAGGAAGACTAGCTCAAGAAACTTCCCAGCAACCCACAAACGAGTCCACTTTCTTTGTTTCTTGCCACGAGGCTCTCTACGTCAAGCTGAGAAGTTAGTATTGAGGACACAATTCTAGCCTGCACATTTCAGGTAAGTGTGAGGTTTGGTATTAGTTGCTGATTTCATGCATCTGTTGATACCTTTGCCGTCTTTGGAGATAAATAGCCAAAAAGTATTTCTTCTCGTTTCTTCATTAGCCACTTTGCAGTGTAGGGTCCAGTGGCCCACATGCAGTGCTATTACATAAGCTGATATCTCTTTTGAGCCATAGGATTCCCAGGAAAATAGGACTTAAAGTTTTAAAAATGGAAGGCACACCGACTCAATCCACAGGGAATGTCCCCATCTGTACCAAATTGTAGTTCACCATGTCCGATGTAGTAGCCCCATTTCCCGTCTGAATCCCTGTCAAATGTATTCCCGTCTTTGAACATGGTCTCTGCCAGTCATTTATCCTTTCCGTTCATAAGCTTTAAAATCTTTAAACCCAAATGCAAGACGGAACTAGGATTTTCCCTGGCTGTTGGCATGGACCTTTGTTCTTGGTGGGGGCTTGTCATTAGCCACAGTCCTTCACAGATGATGGACTTGCCTTGCTTTTTTGGGTTAAGTTCCTGTGGCCATGAAGCCTCGGTCTCCTCATGTGGAATAAATGGTTGATAAGAGCCCCCGTCTCGTTATCGAATTGCAATAGTTAAGTGAGGAAATAAGCAGAAAGCCTATTACAAACACATATTGGCATCCTCAGAAGAGCTCGGTAAATGTTAGAGAAAGCACCGCCATCATTATCACCCCACATTTGAAAGAACAATTCATGACCATTCGTGGACCCTTAAAAGCTTTTACTACAGAAACATCATTACTGTTGACATACCATCATCATAGACATGACTGCTTGCAGACTGCCTCCACTGTATCTCTTCATTGTCCGCTACTTGTAATTTGCCTTGATTTAATTTAATAAATCTAGTTCAGTTAAGTAGAGGAAAACAGAAAGAAACAGAAGGGAGGCAGGCGTTTCAAGCTGTACATAATAAAGTGGGCAAACTGTAAATCTTAGTTAGCCCTAACCTTAGTTAGCTTTAGTAGCTCTAAAGCAGCAAACTGTAGCACAGAATGTAAAAGTCTAAATCGTAAAGAGAAATGAGAAAAACCTGACCCCCTCTGATTTGTATGTTAAAAAACTAACAGGAACAGGGATTAAAGGTCTAATGTGATCAGTGAAGATTTGCTTCATGTCAGCTACAGTATCAGTCTGTGTCTACATTTTTTATCTCTGTATCTTATTTCTATTTCTTGTTAATTTTTAACACGTATTTATTTTCGAGAGAGAGAGACAGAGACCGAGCGTGAGTGGGGGAGGGGCAGAGAGAGGGAGACACAGAATCCAAAGCAGGGTCCAGGCTCTGAGCCGGCAGCACAGAGCCCGACGCGGGGCTTGAACCCAGGAACCACGAGATGATGACCTGAGCCAAAGTCGGATGCTTCACCGACTGAGCCACCCGGGTGCCCTGGGTATCCTATTTCTAAAAGAATGTGTTCCTTTCTCAGAACATGGTTGTTTCTTAAGTCACCTTGCTTTTGGGGGCGGACGGTGGTGGTGAATGTACGTTTTAGTCCAAATTGCTATTGTGTTCGTACTCAATTGGAGAACTATTATTCTTGCTGCTCTAAATGGCAAGCAGTGGGGCGACCAGCATTCACGTTTGCATGTCACGACCCAGTAACTTGAATAAAGATCATGAATATGGGGCGCCTGGGTGGCGCAGTTGGTTAAGCGTCCGACTTCAGCCAGGTCACGATCTCGCGCGGTCCGTGAGTTCGAGCCCCGCATCAGGCTCTGGGCTGATGGCTCAGAGCCTGGAGCCTGTTTCCGATTCTGTGTCTCCCTCTCTCTCTGCCCCTCCCCTGTTCATGCTCTGTCTCTCTCTGTCCCAAAAATAAATAAAAACGTTGAAAAAAAATTTTTTAAAAAAAGATCATGAATATGTATTTCATGGCAGGGAGGATCTTAAAGCTATAATTCTGTGTTTTCCACCAGGAATTCAAAAGTGTAATCAGAATAAATTCCACTCAGATGTTTACTCTGCTTAAGCTACTTGCAAAGAGCAAATAAGTGAGCGAGATAAATAGGGTGGAAACAATGTTCTCATGCCACAGGGACAAGTTCTGAGAGGGATGGGGCTTCCTTTCGCCCTGTGTGAAAAAACAATCCCTGGCTCTTCGTTCTGTTGTCCCCTTTCCACCCAGTGTTTAAAGCCGTTGCATTCACAGGATGGTCACATGACTCTGGCCCTTGGCATCTTGGATTCTGTCCTACGGTGGTATGTTTCAGTCCCTTCTGCGCTGCTGGGAACTGGCACATGATGGTACACAAACACAGCATGAGCTTTATTCGTGCCAAGAGAGCAAGCCGTCCCTTCTCTAGGAAGGTTACATCCTGAGAGCTGGCCTTTGGTCAAAGATGGCCGCTCTTCACCAGACGGGAGCCCAACTCCTGAGGGGTGACCCAACATGCCATTCCAGACCCTTGACACTGGCCATGACAATCCGTGCTTGTTTCACGAGAAACACAGCAACTCTGAGCTCCAAATAACCCCTGAACCCAGTCAAACGATCTGTCTGTGTGGGACCTTTTTGCCTGAACCCAGGATCAAGGCGGCCTCACGTTTTAACTGCTCTCCAGTGGTGATTGTCTCACTGAGAGAGATTGGGGAAACTTGTCACAAGCATTGATCCTAATTAAAATTTTGGACACTGAATTTTTTTTTAATTTTTTTTTTAATGTTTATTTATTTTTGAGAGAATCAGAGACAGAATGCGAGTGGGTTAGGGGCAGAGAGAGAGGGAGACACAGAATCCAAAGCAGGCTCCAGGCTCTGAGCCGTCAGCACAGAGCCCGACGCGGGGCTCGAACTCACGAGCTGTGAGATCGTGACCTGAGCCAAATTCGGGCGCTCAACCGACTGAGCCAACCAGGCACCCCTGGACACTTAATATTAATCAAATCTAAGAGTAGAGAGATGGTTCAAAGAGTGAGGACCTCCCCCACCCCAATTCCAGCAATGAAAGCGTTACAAAGCCTGACTTTTCATTAAAGGTTAAAAAACAAAAACAAAAACAAACAAAAAAAACTAGCTTATCCATTGCTGAGCAGAAATAAAAATTCTTGCTGAGGGGCACCTGGGTGGTTCAGTCGGTTAAGCATCCGACTTTAGCTCGGGTCATGATCTCGCAGTTCATGAGTTCAAGCCCCGTGTTGGGCTCTGTGCTGACAGCTCAGAGCCTGGAGCCTGCTTCCGATTCTCTCTCTCTCTCTCTCTCTCTCTCAAAAATAAACATTAAAAAAAATATGTTTAATTCTTGATGATACTCATTTTAATCTCTGAATCTCCTTTGTGAAAGGGTGGGATTTTTAACATTTTTCTGGGTCTGGTATGTCTCATATATTTTTTTTAATGTTTACTTACTTTTGAGAGAGAGGGAGACAGAGAGTGAGTGGAGGAGGGCCAGAGAGAGAAGGCGATGCAGAATCCGAAGCAGGCTCCAGGCTCTGAGCTGTCAGCTCAGGGCCCGACACTGGGCTCGAACACACAGACCGCGAGATCGTTACCTGAGCCAAAGTTGGACGCTTAACTGACTGAGCCATCGAGGCGCCCCTGGTATGTCTCATATTTTGAGAAGCCGATGGCATACAGGACAAAAAAGGAGAAAGAGGGAGAGAGAACACTCCCTGGAAAAAAATCCTGCTGTCTTCCCTGAAATTGGGCCATGAACTGACACTGTCATTGTGTCATCCATCTTCAGTCCCAGGACTCAATGTGGCAAGGTCCCTGCAAGCCAAATGCCATTAACCAAATGCTATCACCACCCAAATCTCCATCTGCCTAAAAGATGTCTCCATCCTGGAAAATGGTCCTCTTCACTGGAACATAATCTGAAGCCTCATGGGTCTATAGAGAAGCTCTCCATAGAAAAGCCAGCATGATAATTTAAGAGTCCCTTGGGGTTTGTTAGAATGAGGTTCTGGCCCCGAACAGTTGGCATCCAAATCACAGTTCCGGTTACACATGCTCATAACTGGAATCGAGTAGCCAGTCTCCCGATCTGGAAATTGCATAATTGCAGAGATTTTACTAGGTCTTACCCCAACACAGAAGTTCAAGAGTACATTCTAGGATATTCCCATGCAAAAGAATGAAACTGGGCCCCTTCTTCACGCCATGTACAAAAATGAACCCAAAATGGATCAAAAACCAAAGACAAGACCTAAAGCTATAAAATGAGGTGTCTTTGTTATAGATCTTAGCAACTTTGGATCAGCCAATGATATCTTAGATACTACGCAAAAAAGTGTGAGGAAAAATTAATAATTTGGACTTCAAAATGTAAAATTTTTGTGTGTCAAAAGACACTATCAAGAAAGTAAAAAGAGGGATGCCTGGGTGGCTCAGTCAGTTAAGTGTCCGACTTCAGCTCAGGTCATAATCTCACAGTTCATGGGTTCGAGCCTGACATCAGGTTCTGTGCTGACGGCTCAGAGCCTGGACCCTGCTTCGGATTCTGTGTCTCCCTCTCTCTCTCTCTGCCCCTCTCCCACTCGTGCTCTGTCTCTCTCTCTCTCAAAAATAAATCAACATTAGAAAAATTATATTAAAATCAAGTAAAAAATAACTCACAGAAAGGGAGAAAATTCTTGCAAATCAAACATGACAAAAGTCTAGTGTCCAAAGTATATATTTAAAAAATCTTGCAACCCAACATAAAAAGATAAAATGCCCAAGTTTAAAATAAGGCAAAGATTTGAAGAGACATTTCTCTGAACAAGATCTACGAATAGCCAATAGACGCGTAAAAAGATGCTCAACGTTATTAGGCATTACTGACGTGCAAGTCAAAACCAGAATGAGATAGCACCTTACACCCATTAGGATGTCTACAGCTAAAAAGGCAAATAAACAAACAAACAGAAGGTAACAGGTGCTGGTGACAATATGGAGATATCTGAAGCCTCATACATTTCCCGTTCGGCATGCAAAAGTTCTCGGCACTGTAAAAAACAGTTTGGCATATCCCCAAAATGTCAAACATAGAGTTACCACATGACCTAGCAAATCTGCCTCAAACGGAACATTAAGTACAAGGTTATACCGACACCTGTATGGCTGCTGGCTGAGGAGTAGGAAGAGCCAGTTTCTGCCAGTGTGTGCTCAAGAAGAAAACCTTTCTTATCAGCTGATGGGTAAAATTGGGCTCTGATCCTGGAGGAGTTAGGGAGTGAGTCTGTGACCCTGGGTCTATGGCGCAACAGACAGGGAAAAGGACCTGGGAAGTAGAGATCCCCCCAAAGTAGACTGAGTCTCAAAATCATGGTACTGGAGTAGTCTGTAAGACAGGAAAAAGGACTACCAGCCCCTGCTGGGAGAATCCCTTAAGGGAGAAGCAGGGTAGAATCGTAGAGTTCCCCATGGCAAAGATGATGCAGATTACAACGGTAAGTCCCCTTTTCCTTTGGCATGACTCTGGGCCAGATGCTTTAGTTAAAACGTCATGAGTGTTGGATAGAGTGAGATCTCCAGGGTTTGGGGCTTGGGCGGTTACGGCCCCTAGCGCCATACCCTCTCCGAGAGGACCAAAGCCCAATGTCTGGAATGGAAGGAACACTTCTCTCAGCATAGCTGGCTTTCCCTTGACTGTGTTGGCCACAGCATAATGGATAGAGCCCTCATGGCTGGAAGACAACTCTACAGGATGTGCTTGGAGTATCTGAGACACCGAAAGACTTTGGAGTCTGGTCAGGTCTCACACCGACCTTTATGAATTATTGCAAGAGAATTCTGAGGCCTCACCTGATACTTGCACCTCAAACTCAAATTACAGGAAGGAAAGACTTTTTTCCACTCTTTCGTATTTGCTGAGGGTTGTGCAAAGAGCGTATGTCTACAAATGAAGCAGATCGTCTAGAAGGCAGAGACCACTAGAGGCAGATCTGTCCTTTATTCCCAAGATGCATTTCCCAAGATGATAAACAGGGTGGTCTGTGACCAAAGGATTCTAAAGTCAAGATTGGACAAGATTGGGTTAAACGAAGTTATGTTGGTTTCTCTCTGTACGTCATAAATCTCCCAGAAGGACTCATCGTGGACAAGTCTTTTGTGAGGCATCTAATTAGAGAAAGTTCCATGGAACACATTGGTAGGAAACCTTACAAAGTAAAAAGGAATTTCACTGACTTTAAAAGACTTCTAGCGGAAAAGAAAAATACACTATTATCCCTGGTATCAATTTCTCTGAAGGTCCTCACTTTGTAGAGTCCTTCCAGCCTAAAATGGGCAAGCTACTCTAGGGACTTGCTAACCTTCAATCAAGATAAAATTTTCCCTGGTGTAAGTAAATCCCTTTAAGGCATGCTTTATTGTTCTTATTCCATCAGTAGAAATGAATTAAAACACGTCAGCACCTTCGTATATTGGAAACAGCCCCTAGAGCCCATTCTGCCCATACGATTTTTCCAGCAAATAAGTAAAAAACAAACGCATGGAATTTATGTGTCTAACTAATGCAGTAGAAACCCAGCTCAGTCACTGCACAGTAACAGTAAGAGGTTTAGACTGTACGCATGTAAGTGATGTAAGTCAGTGGAACAATGGAAGGACCACCAGGATTAAACGAGGAAAATAGTGCAACTCGACTAGATGAAAGGAATTTGCTGAGCTTATAAATAGTACTTTGGTTTTTTGTCTTTTCTCTTTACATATAATTTATTGTCAAATTGGCCAACATGCAGTGTCTACAGTGTGCTCTTGGTTTTGGGGGTAGATTCCCGTAGTTCATCGCTTACCTACAACACCCAGTGCCCATCCCAGCAAGTGCCCTCCTCAAAGCCCATCACCCCTTTTCCCCTCTCCCTCACCCCCCATCAGCCCTCAGTTTGTTCTCTGTGTTTAAGAGTCCCTTATGGTTTGCCTCCGTCCCTCTCTGTTCGTCACTATTTCTTTTTTTGCCCCCTCCCCTCCCCCCACGGTCTTCTGTTAAGTTGCTCAAGATCCACAGATGAGTGAAAACATGGGATATCTGTCTTTCTCTGACTGACTTTATACGTAGTACTTTGAATTAAAATACACTGTCTGAGCACCTAGTAGGGTCTTAAAAAAGAAAGAACGAATGAACAGCTGAATAGAGTAAGGAAAAAAATACCCTGGGAGTTTTGTATTCCCTGCAAAGCAATCACATGACTTTTTCAAAAAGCGTATGCAATGGAGTCAGACACAAAGCGTATGCAGTGGGCGTGGCATTGTTTTTAGCAGACTACTTTTATATGTATTCTCTCATTGGTTTTGCTCAACAATCCCGTGAAGGAGGAAGAGAGGGTTTAATTACTCCCATGTGGCAGATGCATTATTTTGCCAGTTAAACAGCTGGGTGGTGCCAGGAACGGAGCAAGGCTCTAAGGGTGGAACAGAATGGCCCCGGCCTCTGCCCTCACAGAAGACAGACTAACGGGGAAGGCAGATATCCCATGAATGAACAATGGAGAGTCTCAGAAGGTTGCAGCGGATGCGAAGAGACCTACAAATAAGGAAACAGAATCCAGAGGGGATTAAATGGTTTACACAGGGTCAAATGGTAGCGGGTTTGGCTTTAGACATATCATCAGAGCCCATATCCTCCCACTCTGGACAGAACACGGTGCGGACCAAGGAAAGCAATCACACCCACTGTGTCCTAGCCCGGTCACGCCATTTTAGGCATTTTTAAAAAAAGAAACATTGACAAAGGAGGAGCTTACCGAGAAAACCAGCAGGGTAATAAGAGGGTACAAGTTATCTCTTTTAAGGAAAAGTTAGAAAACTGGGTCTGTTTCGCTTAAAAAAAAAAACTGTTAAGAACGAGTACTAGGATAGGCTCATAACACGCAAACATTTGCAGGGTTATCATGTGGACGAAGGGGCAGACGTGAGATTGAGGAGCTGAAGATCAGTCCAAGTGCCCTGTAAGGCAGATGTGCCCATCGGGGTTCAAATAAAAATGCTTAGGTGGCAGGGTGAGACGACAGATCCCTAAGGGGCCACCCACATGCACTTTGACAGCATGAGAACGTTGTAGTTCAGTGTATGAACTGGGGGTTCATCAGACGCTTCCAAGCAAGCGCCCTGCCGTGACCGACATCACTTACTAGCTGTGTTCCCTTGGACAAGTTACCTAATCTTCCTGAGCTCAGTTTCCTTACCTGTGAACGGGAAATAATGGAACGTGTCTCAGGTGTCGGTTGTAGCATTTAACGTTTATTTTTGAGACAGAGAGAGACAGAGCATGAACGGGGGAGGGTCAGAGAGAGGGAGACACAGAATCTGAAACAGGCTCCAGGCTCTGAGCTGTCAGCACAGAGCCCGACGCGGGGCTTGAACTCACGGACTGCGAGATCATGACCTGAGCCGAAGTCGGCGGCTTAACCGACTGAGCCACCCAGGCGCCCCGGTTGTAGCATTTAGTAAGATAAGGGATATAAGCCTATTTCTTTCAGTGCCTGGCCATGGGTAAATACCAATTAAATAAGTGACTTCCCATTTAATGAATGGATTGTGAATGAATAAAGCACTCAAGAAACAGCATTAGGAGTGTTAGCTGGCCGTAGTCCAACTAAAACAACCTGACCTGCGGGTCCGACGATGAACTGACAGATGTGTGACTCTGTCCCCAGTGAGCTTTGCAAATAGACAGCATTTCTACTATCTACTTACGACATCAATTCCTGTGCTGAATAAAACTTGGACCAAATGTTCTCAAAACTCCTCCCCAGTTCTTAAATACCATGAGAGTAAGAACCATCAAGCGGTCTCATTGTACAAGTCAGGAAGTTTCCATTCCTCTGGGGCAACAGGAAAGGTCATGGAACTGGAACCGTGAAGCAGTTTCTTTCTAGAAAAGGAATGAAAAGTCCTTCCCCCACTCCCTACCCCAGTCTGTTATTTACGACAACATAAGAGCATTTTGTTTTTTTGTACCTTTCTCTAAAAGAACTTGGGAAACTGTCTCTTCAATTCCCAGAATGTTCATACGAGATTTCTTTTTGTCTGTTCCCCCTGCCCACCACCCCTCCAGGCCTCGGGACCTCCCAAAGAAATACACCCAGGGACAGCAAGAAGCTTCACTGTATGAATTATGGTCTTTTACGATATTTGGTTTTTTTCCAGCTCTGCTTTGCATCTTTGACCTCCCTGTGAAAAACAGAAACTCCTTGTTTCTAGTGAGATGTGGAGAGATAGGTTTCCACATGGTGCCATCTCCTGGTCAAATATAGAAACCAACGTTGCCCGTTCCTTCCCGCTATTCACACAGCACGAAGCCTACTCCACGAGGGAAGTCAGACAGGAAATGCTTATCTCCCTAGAATTTAATTCTGGCCTCTTGGGTGATGACAGCTTGAACTGCGTTCCAATTAAGCCATGGGACAGTTTCAAAAGTTCAGTGCTTATTTATTTGGAAGTACATGTTCCTACTGAAAAATAATTACCCATTAAATTCAGAGGTAGGTTCAACCTCTGAAAAAGGGAAATTGAACGGGGACTCTTCTAAAATGCTCTCGGCTGCCAACGTCATCAGATGTATAAGCCATTTGTTTTTGGCTTATACACTCAAAACCACTGTTGTGTCCCTGAGAAGGAGAGATCCAGGGATCCGGGATCCAGAATCTGAAATTCCCCATCTATTTACAGGCATACCTTGTTTTATTACACTTCACTTTATTGCGCTTTGGCAGATAGGGCATTTTTTACAAATTGCAAGTTTGTGGCAACCCTACATTGGCTACGTTTATTGGTGACATTTCTCCAATAGCGTCTGCTCACTTCATGTCTCTGTGTCATATTTTGGTAGTTCTCGCAACATCTCAAATTTTCCATCATTACAATATTTGTTACGGTGATCTGTAATCAGTGATTACAGCTGACTGAAAGCTCAGATAGTTAGCCTTTTTCGGCAATAAAGTATTTTTTAATGAAAACATGCGCACTGGGGGGCGCCTAGGTGCCTCCGTTGGGTACATCCGACTCTTGATTTCGGCTCAGGTCATGATCTCACGGTTTGTGGGATCGAGCCCCACGTTGGGCTCTGTGCTGACAGTGTGGAGCCTGCTTGGGATTCTCTCTCTCCCTCTCTCTCTCTGCCCCTCCCCTGGTTGCATGCATGCTCTCTCTCTCTCTCAAAATAAATAAATAAACTATAAATAAATAAATAAATAAATAAATAAATAAATAAATAACAAGTGCATTGGTTTTTTAAGACATAATGCTATCTACACTTAATAGGCTACAGTATAGTGTAAACATAACTTTCATGCACTGGGAAACAAAAATACTCATTTGACTCACTTTATTGCGATTTCTATTATGACTGAAGGTTGACCCAGGACACAGGCAGAAGAGCCATTCTAGAGAAAATCCGTCATTTACCACCACAACCTTTGGGTCCAAACCCCTATGTAAAACCCTTCGTACATAGGAACCACCAGGACTCCATCCGTGCCTCTGCCCTGAGCCCAAAAGTCAGAAGATCAAACGACCTCTTTGGACTCACATCTTAATTCAAGCCAATGTGCGTGGAGAGAAGGCAAGGAAAAATGAACCCGGGTGAAAGGGTCCCCAAAACAACCAAGTTTCTTCCTGAAGTTGAAAAAAAAATCTAGATTAAATCATCTGTCCCGGCCTTCCCAGGGTGGAACAGAGGTGAGAGAAGGCAGGGTTAGCCAGGAGGGAGACATCTCTGTGTCCAGAAGTTTTCTCGAGCTTCCTGGAAGACCAAATCCTTGAGGAGTCGAGCCCGGGACTTTGCATCCTGAGACACTATATGAGGGGCTCCCGGATCGGAGCCCCTCCAAACCTGCCCCGGGATGCCCCCAGAACTCCCCGTGCGGTGCGCATCTTGATGGAGCGAAGGAAAGAAGGATGCTTGAACGTGCGTGCTTCATTCTTTCCTGGGACCAGTAGCTTTCACCAGGACAAAAGTCACAGCACGTTTGGAATCTGAAATGGGTTGGACTTGGAAGGCACACTTACAGCTGACGCTGGAAAGTGGCGTCTTTCGAACGGCTGGAACCTCATGATCCGTCAGGCTGTTCTAGCACCCAGAGCTGATGTGAAGCACACGCTTCCAAACATGGCTGAGATCTGGGGAGGGGGGGGGGGACAAATATTTCAGCAAATAGCAGCATGAATGAGTTATTCTCCATGAAACATATCACTATGGATGCTTTCAAAAGGAGCATACTTAAGGGGAGCCTGGTGGCTCAGTCGGTTGAGCGGCCGACTTCGGCTCAGGTCATGACCTCGCGGTTCGTGAGTTCCAGCTCCGCGTCGGGCTCTGTGCCGACAGCTCAGGGCCTGGAGCCTGCTTGGGATTCTGTGTCTCCCTCTGTCTCTGCCCCTGCCCGGCTCACGCTCGGTCTGTCTCTGTCTCTGTCTCAAAAATAAATTAACATTTTTTTAAAGAGGAGCATAATATGCAACCATGTTTATACACATCCAAATTATACCGCTCAAAATTCGTTTAACATCGAAATGTTCAGACCTCATGGGCCAAGAGATACTTATGTTAAGGAACATCTAACAAGATGTCAAGGAACCAGGGCCCTAAAGAACACACCATAAGAAATTTGGCTCATAAAACAAAGCAGGTATGTCAGAGTTTGGTTGTGGATGATGATGATTTCCCAGAACCAGGAGGGACGGGGCTCAGTAAAGGGACCACCACGCAGTTGCCATGGGACAATGAAAACAACTCTATGATCGGAGAGCAGAAAGGAGAGACTCAACCAATGGGTCGGTGAGTGGCTGAAGACACATCTCTATTATTCCACGAAGCTCTGCCCCTAAAACTCCCCGGGTTCCACGAAATGACAGCACAGCTTGTAGCTATGACAACAACAGTAACACAATCCGCGTCCCTGTCAACAATTTAGGATGTGATTCCACCAAGTTGTTTGTGCAGGGCTGCTTCTAACGTGAGTGTTGGAACATTCTGGCTCCACTAAAGCCCCTACGATTCTTGCACTAGAGATCGCTTTTCCAAAAAGGATTGGATCTCGACTTCTTCTGCGTAAAATGACACGGGTTGGGGTGGCTCACAAAGTCCCCTCCAGCCTTAAGATTTCTTAACGCAAGGGAACAGTGAAAAAGAGATCTGTCATGGTGTCCTCTTTGCTGCCTTTCTGAGAAATTTAAATTTGTACGGAAACCTTTGAAGGTTTTCCGTACTAGACATAAGTACTTTTTATTTCTGAGTTCCCAGCATAGGGTATTGGGTTTCCTGGTTGGGTGGGGGAGGGAGAAGGACATTCCACCATCATTGTCTGGGGATTTGCAAATGGGTTTCCCTGTCTGAACCTGCTGAGGGTTAAGCAAATCTCCCTGGAGAAATGCAATTTGCTTTGCCTCTCGAGCACTCCATCATCAAGTGGCCACTTTCCCCTTTCCACTTGACCTTCGTCTCCCACAGAGACTTCCTGTGGATTTGGTTCCCTGGATTTTGCTCCTTTAAACAAAAACAAAAACAAAAAACAAACAACAAAAGGGATTAAACACCATGCCCTGAATACCTACTCTGGGTTTCTTAAACGTTCACAATTGCACTAAACGCCAATGACGGCCATCATTTAGTTCTTTCCCACTCTACTCTGGGAAGATCTGCGTGGACGCAGTCAAATGGGTATCCATGGTCACTTCTGCCCACACTGACCCAAAGATTGGGTGATTTCTGATCACAAACTGCTACCACCATGCAGCAAGACAAAATAAGAAATTTAAGTGGGCAGGGAGGAGGGGGTGAGTCCCGTTCCCACCCACCCCCACCCCCATCTCCAGGTACCTGTGTAATAAATATTCTAGAGGGTCAATGCGTTCATCTCACGGATGATGGCTTTGCTGTTTTTCTTCGTGTAGCTGTGATTAAGGTGAAGAACAAAGCCTCAGAGGGGTTAAACATCTGTCATTTGCAGGGCGTGGAGGCTCTGTTTGCTTTTCTCTTTAGGATCCTGAAATCAAACAAACAGACAAAACAAACAAACAAACAAAACAAGCCCAGGATCAGAAGCTGAGGGGATGCCCTGGGACAAGATTGCCCCAAGTAAACTTGTCACATCATCCCCCTAGGATGTGGACTCTCCAGGGGTTCCAGAGGTGCTCTGTCTCACCTAACTTGGCACAAAGTATGGGGATCCGAAGTATGGGGATCGCCAGTGTTCCTTTTCAACAAGGTATTCATTCTCCCCAAGATTTAAAATCTAACCTTCTGTGGGCATATGGAGTATGGGGCAGGCACCCTGCGGAACGGAAGAGAACTTTGGCCCAGGGAACTTTGTCGTCATTGCTTGGCCTTATGAGAATTTGAGTTCCCAGCTCTCTCTCTCTCATCTTCTTCCTACGGTGTGTCTATCATTTCTCATCCTCCCCGTGTTCATTCTGTCCCATTCTTCTTTAATGTGCAAGCCTCAACTCCAGCCGAGGAACATAAAGGAACCAATTCTGACAATAATCAAGTGTATCATCAACGATTTCTCCCTTCCAGGGGGCATTTGTGGTCACGCCTGGACCCAGAAGTTTTTCTCAATCTCCTTGGCTGTAACTACTTTGCCTTTTTGATGCGTTGAAATAGTATTGACATCATAGGCAAGGATAAATGTTGCCCTCTCCAGGGCGTGTGAATCTCAGGGTCTTCTAGGCTATCCTTCATAAGCATATTCCTTTCTTATGGATTGTTCATTCTTGTCTTTGACTTTGAAGCTAATGCAGCCGGTACAGTCTTGTTGACTAGAACGACTTCTGCACACATTTATTGCTCAAGTGGAAAAGGAGAGACTTTTTTCAGTTTATTTATTTACTTTTGAGAGACAGAGAGAGCAAGCGAGCATGAGAGGAGCAGAGAGAGAGAGAGAGAGAGACAGAGAGACAGAGAGAGGCAGAGAGAGAATCCCAAGCTGGCTCCTTGCTGTCAGTACAGAGCCCGATACAGGGCTCGAACTCGCGCCACACAGTCATTCCCTTTCTGACTCAGGCAGTGTTTTCACGGCGGAAACGGCCAGGGAGAAGCCAGAGAATTGGAAAAGGGAGGATGGTTTTCTCTCTGAAAGACAACGGTGCTAACCTAAGTTTCGAACAGAGAGCCAAATGGCAAAGTCTGACAAATACAGAAGAGCCAAGAATAGCCCTAAGAAAAGGATGTGAGCGCAAGGCTGTGTGCAATCCCCAGTCTGGAAACAGGGGAAGAGAGAGACGTATGTGTTCATCCCTGAGTCTCTGATGGTCAGTCTGGGTCCTCTGCCCAGGCAGGACCGGGGTTGTGCTAATAATTGTACCCAAAAATACACTATTGTTTTTGCAAGTTTTATTCTTTCTTTAAAACACAGAAAGTAGGGGCGTCTGGGTGACTTAGTCTGTTGAACATCCGACTTCATCTCAGGTCATGATTCTCACAGTCTGAGGGTTCAAGCCCCGTGTCGACCTGTCTGCTGTCAGCATGGAGCCCACTTCAGATCTGCCCCTCCCCACTCCCCCCTCTCTCTCTCTTTCAAAAATAAGTAAACATAAAAAACCTGCACCAAGCAAGTGTTAATAACTACATTTGTTATATTTATCCTTTATATTTTAATATTTTTATAAAATTTATAAAATTTTTATAAAAATATTTTATATTTTAATAAACTCAATGGCTTATTCTTTAGTTGCCATAAACTGAATGTTTGTGTCCTCCTGAAAGTCATGTGTGACATCCCATTGCCTGATATGATGGGAGTAGGGGGTGGGCCCTTGGGAGGTATTTAGATCATGAGGGCGCAGCCCTTGCATGGGGCGCCTGGGTGGCTCAGTCAGTTGCGTGTCTGACTTCGGCTCGGGTCATGATCTCACGGTTTGTGGGTTCGAGCCCCGGGTCGGGCTCTGTGCTGACAGCTCAGAGCCTGGAGCCTGCTTCCGATTCTGTGTCTCCCTCTCTCTCTAAAATAAATAAACATAAAAAAGAAAAAGAGAAAAGAACCCCAGAGAGCTCCCTCGCCCCTTCTGCCATGTGAGGCCACACAGCAAGAAGACAGCCATCTGTGAACACAGAAGAGGACCCTGGCCGGGCACCGAGTCTGCTGGTGCCTTGATCTTTGAGTTCCCGGCCTCCAGAACCCTGAGAAATCAATCTCTGCGGTGTATAAGCCTCCCAGTCTGTGGTAGTCTGTTGTAGGAATCTGAGCAGACTAAGAGCATCGTATCCTAGTGGCAGTCACCCAGGGGAAGCTCTAGAAGCCCTACAGACCTACCCCAAGCCCTGTGTAGCTGGTAGCACCGACCCACATTACTAGTGGTAACCATGAGCACGCTCATTCTAAACTGGCGTCCCAGTCGGTCTTTAATATAGGAAAGCATTGCTTCCTGGAATGGAAATTGCCACCACATCTGCGGGAACGCGTGTGTCTTAGTAACGACGTAAATACAGGTGTCACTACGGGCGGTTCGGAAAGGCTTCCTGCAACTTTGTGGGCTAGTCATGCACCCTCAACCCTCTCACGCGACCGCTAAACCCCATAGTCACAGAAACCTAAGAGAATTTTTAAATGCCAGGCCACCAAAATCCTCATCAATGCTACCAGCCTACATGAGTGGAAGCAGATAACGGTCCAGGACACGCTGCGCTACCTCGCTTATTAATTCGCCAGGGCTGCCGTGGGGAAGGATCACCCACCGGGTGGCTCAACCGACCAAAATGTAGCTCGCTCACGATTCTAGCGGCCGGAAGTCTGAGATCAAGGTGTAGGCAGAGGCGGTTAATTCCGAAGCCTCTCTCCTTGGCTTCCTTGACGTCTTCTTCTTCCCTGTCCTCACACAGCCTTTCTTTCCCCTGCGTCCGTCTGTGTCCTCACCCCCTCTTCTTACAAGGACACCAGTCATTGAGTTAGGACCCACCGTAATGACCTCTTTGCAAGCTAACCACCTCTTTAAAGGCCTTGTCAGCCTGCAGTCACAATCTGCTGTATCCGGAGGGGGGTGGGTCAGGATTTCAACATAAGAATTTGGGGGGACACGATTCGGGGAGGAGTTTAGAAACTAGCAGGTGACTCTGCTAATTATTTCTACTTCTATTTCTAATTAGATCTAATGATGATCCGTAGAAAGGTTGTAACTTCCGCCTTCTCTCTTAGCTGATCCTGTGGGACTTTCTGGCCTGGCCAGAGAGCCCCAACTAGGATCCAATGTCTTCTTTTTCTCTCTCCAGTAAGAACCAACCGTGGGACTCCTCCTCTGCGCTGTCCCCCTCCTCTGCGCTGCCTGAGGGTCTCCCCAGGAGGGATTCTCAGTGTTCAGGGCTGCAAATGCCTCATTTAAAGCATCATAGGAGGTAATAACCCATCAAAACTGTAGACTCCTTTTCTCTTTCTTTCTTTCTTTTTTTTTTTTTTTAACAATTGATGAGGTTTGGAGTGATGGGGGTTCTGGAGCCAAGGCCGAGAAAGAATTCTTGAGACGTCTTGGGCGCAAAAAAAAGGTGACTTTCTTAAAGCACGGGGACGGGACCGGGCCAAGAAGAGCTTCCCCAGGACCCGGAGGAGAGACCGGTTATATACTTGGGACTTGGGGGCTGGGGGAGATAAAGCCCTGAGGAAGTTTCTTAAAGTGATTTCCTTATGTGAAGAGCTAACAGATTCCTGGAGGCTTAGCTATTGTCAAGCTAAGGTTGTTTTTCCCTCTAGGGAAGCATTAGCATTAAGACCGCAGGGAGCGCCTAGAGAAACGTTAGTGTCAGTTACACTCCGTATTTGCCAATGGGCTGCAGGTTATAAGGAAATGTTACCTGCCATTTCCTTCTGGTCTCGATTCCCCACATCACTGAGGAGGAGGGGGTGATATCAGGGGCTCCAGGGAACTGAGTCTACAGGTTTCTGGAAATTAGGCTGTTGAGAAGATTGCCCTTTTCTTGTAATTTACTAAGGTATTCGTAAACTGATGGAGTCTAGCATGACTGAATCTCTATCAGTTAACTATCTGTTTTTCCCCTTCTCTTTGTTCTTGGGCAGCTAGGAGTGCCTGGGGAATATCACACTTAACCCACTGTCGTGGGGGGCGGGGGGGGGAGGTGGGGGGGGGATGTTGCTAGCTTGGGCTTTGCCCTCTCCTTGTCTCACGCTCCCTCATCAGAGTCAAATGGGAGAGTTCCCCGGGGTAACCAGTTCACTCCGTGGGATGGATGAGGGAGCATGCGACAGGCTGCTGTGCATGTCCCCAGGTGGGATATGTGTGATACTCCTTGGACACTCCCAGCTACCCCAAAAAACAAGAAAGGACGACAAAACCACTGGTTAAACAGAGAAGATTGCCCACCGGTTTACCAGATAAAGGCAATCCCATCAATGGCCTGAAGTCCAGGAACTCCCTGCGGTCTTAATGCTAATGCTTTGCCAGAGGGAAAAACAACCTTAGCCTGACAACAGCTGGGGCTCCAGTAGCCTGTGAGTCCTCTTTAGCAGATGAAAATCCCACTGGAAACTCCCCCTGGGCTTTACCTCCCCCGAGTCCCAAATATATAACCTGTCTCTCCACAGGGTCCAGGCAGCTCTTCCTGCCCAGGAGTCCTGTCCCCGTGTTCTACTAAAATCACCTTTTTGCACCAAAGACATCTTCAAGAATTCTCTCCTGGCCGCCAGCTCTGAGCCCCATGAACCCCGCCGTCACCGCAAAACCTCATCAATGATCTCACAGTTCGTGGGTTCGAGCCCCACGTCGGGTTCTGCACTGACAGCGTGGAGCCTGCTTGGGATTCTCTTTCTCTCCCTCTCTCTCTCTCTCTGCCCCTCCTCTGCTCACATGCCCTGTCTCTCTCTTCCTCAAAATAAATGAACGTAAAAAAAAAAAAAAAAGAATCTAATGCAATGTTACAAGGAATAACTAGAAATGGCAATGTACCTAAAGCGACCTGAGTGTTGCTGGCCTCATATGACAATGAAACAAGTGAAGAGCAATTCACACTGTTAATGTTAAAAAATACATTTTCCCCGTCTTGCTAATGTTGCCATAGGGGCCAAGGGCAGGCTGCTCCAAGATGGGCCCCTTTGGCATAAAGATTATTTCAAGTTAAAAGTAAACAAAACCCATTGTGGCACTATATGCTAACTCATTTAGATGTAAATTAAAAAATTAAATTAAAAAAAAAGTAAACAAAACCCAGCAGGTGCAGGAAAGGCTCTCTGCCTCCCCCTCAACTGCCGAAATCTGCTTTGGAAAGGAGAGACTGTACCCGGAAGAGAGCTGTTAACTGAGACTCCCCTTTACCTAATGATTAATGAAGTTTTGGGGTGATGGGGGGGGGGTCTGGAGCTGACGGCCAAGAAAGAGTTCTTGAAGACGCCTTTGGTGCCAAAGGGGGATTTTATCAAAGCACGGGGACAGGACCCGTGGGCAGAAAGAACTGCGCTGGGGTCGTGACGGGTAACTCACTACACGCCCTCAGGTTGGGAGGGGGTCAGGGATAGACTAAGTCTCTAAGGTAGTTGGGAAGCAAGGTTTCCAGGACTTTGAGGGGCTAGCTGTTGCTAGGGAAACATCCTTTATTACCATTTAATAAAACCTCAGTCATGGGACCCTTCAGATGTATATGGGGTGGGGGGAGGGCGTAAGCTTGGAGTCTGATTGCGGGCATATATCTCGGGGCAGTTGAGATAAAGGAAGTTTCCAAAGGAATTTTTATATGTCCAAGTAAATTTGCAGGATCCTCGAGGTTGGGATAATGTGAAGCTAAGATTCTTGTTTTGTCCCCCAGCAAAGCGTCCTCACGGAGGCAGCCGAGCTCCCAGAGGGAGGTCACTCTGCCTGTTTCAAGGACTTGTCTGTCAATGGGCTGTAGGCAGTAAGGGAATTTAATTTTTCATTTGCCTTAGTTTCCCACATCACCGCGGGAAGCACTTAAACCCCTTTCCTTTGTTCTTGGGTAGCTGGGAGTGTCCGAGGAATGTCATACATATTCCCCCTGGTGGTGGGGGGGGAGGGGGGTGCTATTAACCTGTATTTTGCCCTCAGCTTGCCCCACACTCCTTCATCATGGTGGTTAGTTTTAAGTGTCAAATAATGCCCAGTTATTTAATCAAACACTGACCTGGGTGTTGCTGTGAAGGTAACTTGGGATGTGGTTAATATCCACCATCAGCTGACTTTAGGTAAGGGAGATTACCCTGGTTAGTGTGGGTGGGCCTCGTCTAATCAGTTGAAGGCCTTAAGAAGAAATTTTGCCTCAAGACTGTAACATCAACTCCTGCCCGAGTTTGCAGGCTGCTGGCATTCCCTACACATTTCGAACCTACCATCCCCCACAACTGTGCGAGCTAAGTCCTTAAAGTCTTAACAGGATACATACATATTCTATTGGTTGTCTTCCTCTGAACAATTGTGACCAATACACTACTTTTTTTTTATGTTTATTTATTTTTGAGAGAGCACAAGCGATGGAGGGGCAGAGAGAGAGAGACAAGGAATTGGAAGCAGACTCGAGGCTCTGAGCTGTCAGTACAGAGCCCCATGTGGGGCTTGAACCCACAAACTGTGAGATCATGACCTGAGCCCAAGTCGGATGCTTAACCGACCGAGCCACCCGGATGCCCCAATATACCACCTTTTGTTAAAAATATGGGGCGCCAGGGTGACTCGGTCGGTTAAGCGTCCAACTCTCCCGTTTCGGCTCAGGTCATGATCTCGGGCTGTGTGCAGAGCCTGCTTGGGATTCTCCCTCTCTCTCCCCCTCTCTCTCTGCCCCTCCCCTACTCACGCTGTCACTGCCTCTCTCAAAATAAATAAATACCTTTTAAAAAATTAGAAAAATAATTCAGGGTGTCACAGGGGTAAACCCAGGCCTTACTGGTCAGCTTGTTGCCCAAGGGAACCCATTCCCAACTCCGAACTTGCTAATCCCACGAGCAGGGCCTGCAGCGCTCACTTGCAACGCAAGGTGGCGCTCCTGCTCTGCTCAAAAAGGTCCGGCTTCTCCGCGGCCGCCCCGCCTCCCAGCCCTTCTCCCCTCAGATTCCAAGACAACCGATGACTCAGCAACGGGAATGAGGAATCGTAAAACTTGGACGAAGGATACTGCCTACGTGCCCAGTGTTCACAGGCTTGCCGTCACCACCAACTGGAAAAAAAATAAATAAACTTTTTAGATGAGCCCTTTCCAGGAAGTCTGGTCCTTTGGGAGTGTTTAACCGGCTCTACGCAAATGACCCCTTGGGCAAGTCCCATAACCGCCCCCCACCCCCAGGACTAGTGAACAGGAAGACCCCAGGGCTAATGGAAAAGGAGACTATGCCTTGGCTGAAGGTCGGCTGGCTGTGACCGCCTGCCACAGAAGAGAGGCCACCTGCTTATTGTTCTAGGTTTTCTGTCTTTTCAAGTCTTTGGGATTGTCCTCTCCTCTGGGGACATAAGCCACTGTCCCCCAAGGGCGCAGCATGCCTACCTACCTGCGTGTCTGTGCACACGGGGCATGACTCTTCCCGATCCCCGGGTGTCAGCCCTCCCCTGTCCTTCCAGACGACTCTGTGCCTGTCCTGCAAACCCCTCGGTTAACCCTGCTGGTGGTCAGGGCCGGATACCCTGTCATTAGGTCGTGTACTTGACCGCAGAGCTCAAAACATTTTCACAGCATAGGCTTGCTTAATCCTTACGATATTTTGTAAGAAAAGTCTGAGATGACTTTACTGAAATTTCTGCTTTGTGTCTGTGTGGAAACGGAACTGGATATGTGGAGCGATCCTGCAGGGGTCACCCAGGATTGGAATTCAGAATTCCAATCAGGGACAATTGGGGCACCTGGGTGGCTCGGTCGGTTAAGCGTCCAACTTCGGCTCGGGTCATGATTTCACCATCCGTGAGTTCGAGCCCCGCGTCGGGCTCTGTGCTGACAGCTCAGAGCCCGGAGCCTGCTTCGGATTCTGTGTCTCCCTCTCTCTCTGCCCCTTCCCTGCTCACACTCTGCCCCTCTCTCTCTCTCTCTCTCTCTCTCTCTCTGTTTCTCAAAAGATAAATAAACATTAAAAAAAATTTTTTAAAGAATCAGGGACAATTGACCTTCCATCAGGGGTGGCTGGCTTCTAAATCTCCTCCCCACCCCCGCCCCCCACTAACCCTTTCCTCCTATACATGGGGTATGTTTGCTTCTTATTTATACACAGTCACCCAAGTACACAAATCCATGCCTGTGTTTGTGCAGTTTGAAACAATGTGCCAATGATGGTGTGTTACTGATATAACCCCAAAATGGAAGCATCGCCTACCTTTTGCCTTAGAGGCTGACTTTTAAAATATACACACGGTCTCCCTCTTAGAGATGCATAATTCAGGATAGCAGATTTTGAGAAGCGCTGAAAAAGACTGTAGGAAATAAACTGCTTCACTCTATGTAACTATGTATTTTCCACACTTGCATGAACATAGGTGACTTTTCTTTTCGCGGTGCCCTTCCATAATTGCTGGAATAATATTCCCTGGAATGGCCTTTTGGAAACGCTGAAAACAATTATCACCTCTTTGCAGCATAGAGCTGGGAGTATAGGGCAATGCCTCTCAACTGAGAGGCGTTCTAAAGTTCACAGAACTTGTTTTCTCAGAGTTGGTTGAAGTTTGGGGGTCTGCTAGGGCATCTCGATGGTTGACAAAAGCCAAGACCGGTGGCAGTTTTCCAAGACTGAGATTATGGAATAGAGTCGATTAAACAGTACTCTCTCCTACTTCCGATGGACCTATCCCATCCTTCCAAAAAGCACAGGCATCTCTGCTCAAGGCCATTCTGTTGGCATCACTGGGGACCTCCCTTTCCTAGTCTTTTGGCTGTGTATTTAGGCCACCTTCAGTCTCTTGCGAGACAAGTTGAAAGACAAATTGAGAGCAAGGCGATTCCTGAAAAACGGCTCAGTTCTGGGACGCCTGGGTGGCTCAGTCCATTGAGCATCTGACTTCGGCCCAGGTCATGATCTCGCAGCTCGGGAGTTCGAGCCCCACATCGGGCTCTGTGCTGACAGCTCAGAGCCTGGAGCCTGCTTCGGATTCTGTGTCTTCCTCTCTCTCTCTCTCTCTCTCTCTGCCCCTCCTCTGCTCATGCTCTGTCTCTCTCTCTCAAAAGTATAAACATTAAAGATAAATAAATAATAAACAAATAGATAAATAAATAAACTGCTCAGTTCTTCGTGTCTCCCCAAACCAAAGCCATAACCCTGGGGAAGTCATCCTTTTTTCTGCAGTGATAAAAGTCTAACTCTCCCTAAGAACACACCCTTCATCCCTTTGATTTGTCCAAAAGAGTGGGCAGCTTTGTACCAGATCCAGGCTTGTGACACTGTCCCTGCTAATCTTCCTAGTCCTAGGAGCTGGGACGGGGCACGTGCTTACGTGGACGTGTTTTGGTAGCCAGAGACCTCACAGCCATGCGTGTGTGTGAGTTTGCAAACTCTGTGGAAGTCTCCCGGCTCATCTCAGAAAAACATGCTGACTTAGAGGGATACATCTGCTGGGCAGCATGGCCGTCCCATGCTGGACGTTTCGTTCTGGCTTCTCCACGAGCCTTGAGAAGACCTGTCTTCGCTTCGGGGCTCGTGGAGACAACATTCATATGACGATAATACTCTTAGTTCTTCAAACAATTACACCTGTTAAGCCTGAAAAGCCGGGGGACCTCATAGGATCAGCCCTCAGCCCCTTTTCTGGTAGAAACTTGATTTCTTTTGATCAGATATATTCCTTTAACAATGAATAAATTCCCCAACTCTACCCCACCCCCCAACAAAAACCCATTATATCCACAGGACGATTAGAACCTGTGTCCAGAGACGATCCTACCCAAATACTTCTTCCTTCCGGAAGCTCGGGGTCCAAAGCAGATGAAAGAGACTCCTTTGTGAAGATTTTAAGATGTGAGAATCCAATTAACTTGAATGACTTGAGTTCTATCCAGCTGAGCTATGGAGGAAGAAACTCATCTCTTAAAGAGTTCACTTTGGCCTGCCTCTTCCGGGAAGCCCTCCCTGACTACCACTCTAGACAGCTCCTAGGTAATGCTAAGCATCTGGCCTGTGAAGTTGGAATGTTCAGTAGACAAGAGCCACAATCATGGGACCAGCCCCGCAGCCGTCCGTACGCAAGATGGTGAGTGGGGACTCCCACATGGACCAGGGTGGAGGTTCTAGAGGAATCAGCGATATGTTGGAGCCCATTGAAATCATCTCAAGAGAGACAATTGTATATCTCTCTTTTCCGTTCCATCTACAGTGGAATTAAAATCTATCACAGACTATTACATCACACAAACTGGCCAACGCGACCAGCTAGGGCTGTTTTCACTTTCAAGGGAGCTCTCTCCGTTAGACGTTGACCAGCACACCCCTGGGAGAAACACGCTTTCCTCTTGATCAGGACCCTCTGATGTTTGCACAATTATAGATAAAGGTCAGAGTTCTGTCCCAATCCGCTTCTGGGCTCGATAACTGCCCGAATATGACAACCCACATTAAACAGATTCCCTTGACGTTGCATCGGCAGCTCGCAATCATTTCTCCTTACATATTTACGTCAAATCTTGTGGAGAACACTTCCATGTTTGCACACATATTTTTAAGCCGCAGTCACACAATACCATCCACATTCACATCAGGCGCCGCGCTCAAACAAGTTAATAATTTATGGCAAATGGATGGAGAGAAGGGCAGTGCTTCTAACTTCAACATCTTGCCAGAAATAAATAAATCATGTTTTTTAATTGAATCGGATCCCCATCTTGAGAGAGGTTCATGATTTCTGTTGGTTTGCAAGAATGCAAGTCTAGCTTTCAGAAGCTGTCATATGGAACTCAACGATTCAGGCAGTTCCGCTGATAAACACTGATCAGTTATCAAGTGCAGCCCAATAGTCAGGTACTCAGAGTCAAGGACGTTCTTCCAAGACGCAGGTGCTGTCCCTGAAGAAACATGCTTCCAAGACACAGGTGCTGTCCCTGAAGAAACATGCTTCCAAGACGCAGGTGCTGTCCCTGAAGAAACATGCTTCAGCCAATATTTCTCTACGTCAGGTTGAAAGTCACATTATCTTAGCTTAGTGCTTAAGAGTACAGCCTCCAGGACCAGACCCTGTTCAAGCTCCCATTCCACCATATGCCAGCTCTGTGACCAGGAACAATTTACTTGACCTCCTCAAATTTTGTTTTCCTCATCCACAAAATGGGAGTAATCATAGCCCTTGTCTGTAACTTGTCGTGGGGATTAACTGAGATAATGCATCCAATACATGTCGGGAAATACCCAGCAGATAGTAAGCTCTCAATAAAAATAGGATTTACTATTCATCGTCTCATCATCTTCTCGCCCCCACCCCCAACCAGGACAGAAAAAAAAAAAAAAAAAAGCAACCCACGGCCAACTTCTGAGTTGTCACCCCACGTCCATTCTCTGCCATGAAGCCATTCTCAACACCGTGCATCCCAGAAGATCATTTGTTCTCTGCCAGTCTCCCAGCGTTCATAATAATCGTAGGCATTGACCAAAAAAGAAAAACTCCAAACGCTGTGTTAAGAGGGTGAGATTGAGATCTATCGCAAGTATCTTTGAAAGGCCAGTGGGAGAGAATCATTCTTCTAGTGCCTGTTGTCTATTTGCTTATCTTGGAGTCACCGCTCACTCTCCGAGGGGTCACGTGCAAGTCTCTGAGCTTCCCTGGGAGGGGACAATGGCTCTGTCCAGCTGTGGAACCCTACCTCATCAGTCACCCGACAGCCACTCCCCGAGGACATTGCAGAGACCTTCTGGGAATCGCCATCTGTAAAGCTCCTGGGCAGATTCTCCAGTGGTTCCAAGGACGCAAAGGGTGAGCCTTGCTTTCACTGGCTTTTGCTGTCTGCAGAACACGCCTGGCGCTGTCCCCACAGTAAAGAGAGAGTACGATGTCCTCTTTGGATTACTTTCCCTTAGCAGAGAAACCCCGCACCTTCCTCCTCGAGGGTGTGGTCCCTTAGCAAATCACCTGGAGATTCACAGCTATTTATACCACCGGCAGCAACCCAGGGACAGATCTCCTGCCAGGATTCCCAAGCTCTTGGCTCATCATCCTGATTGGGGAGCAGTCCAGTTTGGATTGGTTTATCGGAACATGGCGCTCGGGCAGAAGAGATCCTAGTTTAGTTTTCTAACCATGGTTTTTTTTCTTTTAATGTTTATGCTTTGAAAGAGAGAGAGAGAGAGAGAGAGAGAGAGAGAGAGAGAGAGAGAATGAGTGGGGGAGGGGCAGAGAGAGAAAGAGACACAGAGTCCGAAGCAGGCTCCAGGCTCTGAGCTGTCAGCACAGAGCCCCACGTGGGGCTCAAACCCACAAACCATGAAATCTTGACCTGAACTGAAGTCGGTGGCTCAACCGACTGAGCCACCCAGCTGCCCTTGTAACCATGTTTTATACTCAACTGCCCTTAAAAGAGATTAAAAGGTTTGAAATTGAAATCTAGTCAATAAGATGTTTTAAACAGGGTGAAGGGTGCAGGATCAAAGAATCACAATCAATTGATAAAGAGTCTCTTTGAAAAGAAACCCTCATAAGAGTTCAGCATTGATCACTTTTTTAAAAAATTTCTCCCAATGCTTACTTATTTTTGAGAGAGAAAGAAACAGAGAGCAAGCAGGGGAGGGGCAGAGAGAGAGAGGGAGACAGAGAATCCGAAGCAGGCTCCAGGCTCCGAGCTGTCAGCACAGAGCCTGACGTGGGGCTCGAGCCCACAGACTGAGATCATGACCTGAGCCGAAGTCAGACGCTGAACTGACTGAGCCACACAGACACCCCATTCACGTTTTTGCTACGTTCTAGGCCTTACGTAGACTTTCTCATAAAACCCTTTCAAAAACTCTTTGGGAAGCTACCATTATTGTCCTCAAAACTGAGAAAACATTACAAAAGCTTAGTGGGATTAAGCAATTTATACAAGGTCACATAGTAAGTTTTTGGTCTCCATTTCTAAAAACAAAACCAGGGGCGCCTGGGTGGCGCAGTCGGTTAAGCGTCCGACTTCAGCCAGGTCACGATCTCACGGTCCATGAGTTCGAGCCCCGCGTCAGGCTCTGGGCTGATGGCTCGGAGCCTGGAGCCTGTTTCCGATTCTGCGTCTCCCTCTCTCTCTGCCCCTCCCCCGTTCATGCTCTGTCTCTCTCTGTCCCCAAAATAAATAAAAACGTTGAAAAAAAAATTAAAAAAAAAAATAAAAACAAAACCAAAAAACATAAAAACAAACAAACAAAAAAAAACAGAAGAAAAAAAAACACAACAAAACTCTACCTGGGTAAGTCCAGTCTTTAAAACCCTGAAGAGGAAAAGGAAAAAAATATAATTCCAACACTTCTTCGATTGCCCTTCAACACAAGGGTGTTATGGGCTGGTTGAATGAGTACGATCTTAGCGCCTTTAGGGGTTTTCTGGTTGAGACAGCTTCCCTCACAATTCCTGAAGCATGGACTGATGTCATCAACCGATTCTGAAAGTAAATTATGGTCTAAGTGGGTTTACAGTGGTTCTTGGTCTCACCTCTCGGGCTGGTACAATCTTCTGCCAGAACACAGGAGGGTCGGGGGTTCGAGACAGAGGCAGAATGGAAAAGATCAGAAACCTTCTGTTCCTCCCAAATTGACTTAGACTACCTTCCTGGTGTGGCCCTCTTGGCTTGTCTGGGAGGTCCCAGCAATCAGAGCCCTCGGCGTCCTGCCGACTCCAAAAGAGACACTCCTATTACCGTTGTTAACACTCCCATACACCCCCACTCAAGCTACACCCTCTGAAGATCATCTGATCATCTCCTGAAGATCACTTCCAGGGCTCCAGAGTGAAGCACCGTTGAGTTGTATGTCCTACATGCAAATGAAGATGATACAGAGAACAAATGAGGGTGTGTCGCAGAAGAGAATCTGCCTTCTCTTTTCTCCTGAAAATAGAAATTCACAGTCAAGGTTCCACAGTGTAAAAACCCGGCATTTAAGGGCGCCTGGCTGGCTCAGCCAGTGGAGTGTGCAACTCTTGATCTCGGGGTTGTAGGTTCGAGCCCCACGTTGGGCACAGAGATTACTTGAATATAAAATCTTTTAACAAGAGAAAAAAGAAAAATCGTAGATGTGACTTAGAAATAGAGCCTTAACACTGACTGGCCGGCGAGAAGCCGGGGCTCAGCTTATATTTGTTTTCATATTCCCCAGAACCTAGGAAGGTCTCAATAAATATTAAATGATACACACAAAGATAAGATGCAAATCCATTCTGGATTCGTGCCTCCTACAACTGCCAGAAACAAGCACCTGCCTTCCTTCATGCCGAGCCTGCATCAGCATAAGGCTCTTTCTGAAACATTATCCCCATTCCACACATAGATCTTGGCCGACAAATTAAAAGGATCGTCATGGGAATGAATCACAGCCAACCCACTATTATATATTTAATGTCCAGAGCCTTGTGGGTACATAAGCCTCTTAGAAGTGAGTTAGGATCTTCACTAGGCATTAGCAGAGGAACACAGATGGGTAGGTACCCAATCTGCATAACACTGACTGACATTTGTGGGATGCTTTAACGCTAACACAGTCCAGAACTCCATGGAAATGACGGCTTATCTTCTTTTTTTAGGTGATGAAGATCTAGGACATTCTCTGTCATGCATACCTACAGACTATTAATACTGAAGGAGTCTTTTATCTCACTGGGTCACCCTGCAGAGAAAGGAGACCCTCCTTCCGTGTGTCCAGCAGCCTGGCCTCCTTCTTCTGGTCTCTTGTACTGTGTTGGTCTGCTCGCGTTCATCACAGAGCCAATCTATACCAAGACCCCACTGTGTGGGTCTCGTATAACCAGTTACCACTAGGTTATACTGTGATTAAAACCTCTTAGTGTTTTAGAGCCATGCAGAACATATGGTAAGAGTAGATTTAGTCTCTAGGCTGCTCCCCAATTACATCGTCCGTTACTGACCTAAGCAATGGGACTAAGGAAGAGTGGGGTGAACGAAAAGGGACTATTCATCCTTGCATAAGTCCATAAATGCCCAGACGCGAGCAATCTGCTACGGACATCTACTCTGCAAACACTTAGCCCACTTGTGATTCTCTTTGTAGCTTCGCCTTCATCTGAAGTTTTCGAACAACAGTTCCTGGAAGCCTAAGTGGCTCAACACTTCTTCAATTGTGATTCCTAAATAGAAAACATTATCCCGTGGCAGAAGTGAGTGCTATCGGACGGAAAAAAAGGAAATCCAAGCAGAGCCAACGTCTCAAAGCGTCTCTGAGGAGAAAGAAGAGAGACAAAAAGAATCTCTTAAGTACACAACTATGCCTTATGGCACGAATGCTTCTTGGGTGTTGAGAACTCACTCTCCAGTACCTGGAAATAAATCACTGTCATGCTGATCGGGTCAAAGGCCAGGCTGGGGGACGGGGCAGGATGTCCACCCTCTTCTCGACTTCCCACCGTATAACCCTTCTCAACCAGGTATCCCGCACGGAATTAAGCCCTGATACCCGGAAGCATCTACTGGAGGTGATGAATTAACTTTTCTCCTTTGCATGTAGCATGGTCGTAAATCTGTACTGAGAGCATTTTCTTAGGGATTAATGCTTTCATGGAACCCAGGCTGAAAGAGTCTGCATGCAGGGGGCTACATTTTGTTTCTTAACAAGCATAATGTGTTCTAGGCCACCCAGTTTTTGGTCATCTGTAATGCGAGCCCTAGGAAACTAATACAACAGAGTTTTTGTAGTTTTCTATGTAAAGATACTAACATCTTGGTTAGATGCATTCCCATTTTTTTTACGTTTTTGATGCTAACGTAAAAATATTATCTTGAAAAAATGTATTTTCTAATTATCTGTTGGTACTACATGGAAGTATAATTGATTTTCCTATACTGGCCTTATATTATGTGTCTTGGCATAAATGTCTTTGGTGTGGATTTCTTTGAGGGGTGGGCTGGACTTGGTCTGCGGGATGTAGCTTGCCAACTCCTGCCTGGCTAACAGATGTGACATAAACATTCAGGCCCAGTATTGCTGGATTTTCTGATTTTACACGAGAAACTGGAAATAAGGAGTGTTCTTTTAATTTGAAATCACCTGATTTTTAAAATATTTCAATAAGCACTAATTGGGTTGCAGGGGTGGGGGGTGCTGGCTGGCTCAGCTGGTAGGTAGAGCATGTGACACTTGATCTTGGGGTTGTGAGTTCAAGCCCCACGTTGGATGTAGAGATTACTTAAAAATAAAATCTTCAAAAAAAAATAAACACTATTTTTTTTTCACTGGATGAAAAAGGAAAACAGAAAGAAAAAGAATCTTCCTGGCCCCATGGACCGTGGAACATATTTGTTACATCATAAATGTGGTTCTCTTTAAAAATGTAACGTACCCTTCTTTGTTTCCTTTAATGCTCTTTGCCTTGGCTTTAATATTGTCTGACACTAAGTGAAGATTCACATTTTCTTTTAACTTATATTTGCCTGGCATGCCTTCTCCCATTCTTTACGGTCGATGTCTATGAGTCACTTTATTTTAAACATGTCTCTTTTCTCAGCTTATAGTTGGGTTTTACTCTGTAATCCAGCCATATTTTTTTAAATCTTGATGTGTAGCCCATTTACGGTTATTGATGTACGCAATACGATTCATTTTAATCTGCTTCCTCTGGGATGAAAGCCTGGGCTTCTGAGGGCAAGGACTCGCCTGCAGAAGAGACCAACACTGCAGCAAAGATTTAGAACACGCATGTGGTCAAGATGGCTACATCGATAGGGCTCGATGTGTGTAAACACTCCTTGGGGTGTGTAACTTTTGGTGTGCTGAATATTTAAAAGATCGTTCGCATTTATCGACAGTTACATCGCTGATGCCCTTGAAAGAAAACCACAGAAGAAGAAGAAGAAGAAGAAGAAGAAGAAGAGGAAGAAGAAGAAACTATGCTTCCCTTCCTCCTTTCTTTTTCCAACGTTCAAAGGAGCCCGAAGCCAGCTGGGTGGTGGGTTTTTACGCTCCCCCCCGCCTTTCTTAGCTTCTGGCTGCCGAGCAGCTGACCGTAATTTCGAGAAGTGGAGAATTCAGGCATGTGACAGTGGGGACTCACTCTGTTGCCCAAAGCAACTGGAAAACCTTGCTCCGGTTTTGCAGTCCTGCCACTCAAGCTGCCAAAAGACAGAAAAGGAATCGTGAGAAAATTGCCTCCTGATTGTAGACCTTCTACTTCTCCGTCCTGAGCAGGGGGTGGGATTAATAGGGGAGAGGCGTGCCGTTCCTCAATCCACTAGCCCCTCTCCTATGTCACGGGCCCTGAATTCACTTCCTTGCCCCCTGCACTGTCCAGGTCCCCGGTATAAACCCAGATGGGCTGGACTAAGGGGGGGTCTGCTGCCAGAAAATGCTGAGAAGGAACAAGAAAGCAGAGAACCTCTTGGGCAGGCTGTGGATGGGATAATGGACTCCCCAGCTGAACCTCCAGGCACCTGCGATGGAAAGAAACATCACCTCTCCTTCCACTGAAACGTAAGGGCTCAGAAGGATCGGGTCGCCCCGATTGCAGCCAGCCCAAGCTGGCAAGGACCCGAGGCTGTGTTTTCTCAGCCTTGAAGGCCAGCTGCGTTTTGTACAGCACAGCCCAGTGAGGCAGTGAGCCCGGTTACTTGAGCCTCTGTGAGGTCTCCCGTAAGGTTCCATTAGAAACTTCACACCGACCAGAAGGCAGTGACTCAAGTTTTAGGCTTGCAAAAGCCCTGCCCTGGGTCCTAAGGAGTATGTGTGTATACATTTTAAAGTTTATTTATTAATTTTGAGAGAAAGAGAGAAAGTATGAGCAGGGGAGGGGCAGGGAGAGAGGGAGAGAGAATCCCAAGCAGGCCCTGTGCTGTCAGTGCAGAGCCCAATTAAAGGACTCGAAATCATGAACCGTGAGATCATGATCTGAGTCGGAAATCAAGAGTCAGACGCCTAACCAACTGAGCTGCCCAGGCGCCCCGAGACTGATTTATTTTAAAGAATTGGCTCACAGACTTGTGGAGGCTTGGAGAGTCCAGTTCAAGTCCTAAAACAGTCTGCTGGTGAACCGGGAAGAGCCAAGGTTGCAGATGAAGTCCAAAGTCCATCTGCTGGCAGAGTTCCCTCTTGCTCCGGGAAGGTCAGCCTTTGGTTCTGATTAGATGAGGCCCACCCAAATTATGGAGGGCAATCTGCTTTATTCAAAGTTCTCTCCCACTCATTCCCCTAATTCTTGAACCACTAATTTCTATTTCCCCAAAATATCTTTTTTTGTGTGTTTATTTATTTACTTTTAGAGACAGAGAGGGGGGAGGGGGAGAGAGAGAGAGAGAGGGAGAGAGAGAATTCCAACCATGCTCTGCATTCAGCACAGACCCAGACTCGGGGCTCAGATTCATGAACCATGAGATCATGACCTGAACTGAGATCAAGAGTCAGATGCGTAACCGACTGAGCCACCCAGGCGCCCCTCTCCCAAATATCTTAATGTTTTTTCTCTGCCGGGGGCCTTTGGTCACTGAAAGACTCAGCACTGTGGAATGAATCCCCAGAGATGCTTGCTCATGGAATCTTCTACATATGCTTCCTTCCCATTGCTGTCGGCTGCCATCTTGACGACCCTCTCTGTCCTTGTCTGTACTCTGCTCCCCCGGCTTCTACTGGCCTAGGCTCCTAGCAGACGTTTACACACGCTTAAGGCCACCTGTCTCACATGCTGGACCGTCCCTCTCTCCGTGTCGTTTGTCCCCTTCAGAGGAAATTAGAACGAGTACAAATAAGAACATTGATGAGCAACAAAGAGCAAAGATTGAACGTAATGTTTTGTGGACGATCACATTTCATTTCAAGTATTCCTGAGCTCCATTTCTCTTATATTTGGCTTCCTGGTCTCTGTTATTGAGAAAACTGAGCGAGTAGCATCCCCTTCTTGGCTCCGTTCCCCCGTTCCTCCCCCTCTTTTGGCCAAGTCAGTGGAGTTTCTTTTCCAAAGCTTTTCAGGCATTTTTTTAAAAAAAAATCAGATGGCAGAGTGAATGGGGATTTGCTCACCAGTGGCCACTGACCGATGAACAGAAAGTGTTTCTCAAAACCAGAACATACGCAAAGATCTGTATGTGCAGATTTTTTGAATGCCTATTTTTATTTTTGAGAGAGAAAGAGAGAGAAAGAGGCACAGAGGGAAAGTGGGACAAAGGATCCAAAGCAGGCTCCGTGCTGACAGCAGCGAGTCTGATGCAGGGATTGAACTCACAAACAGGGAGATCGTGACCTGAGCCAAAGTCGGACGCTCAACCGACTGAGCCACCCAGGCGCCCGTGTATATGCAAGTTAACTGACCTCTAAGAGATAAACCCGATGGACATATTTACAATTTATAAAAGTGGAGAAGGATCAGAAGGATCATTTCTTTTTTTTTTTCAACGTTTATTTATTTTTGGGACAGAGAGAGACAGAGCATGAACGGGGGAGGGGCAGAGAGAGAGGGAGACACAGAATCGGAAACAGGCTCCAGGTTCTGAGCCGTCAGCCCAGAGCCCGACGCGGGGCTCGAACTCACGGACCGTGAGATCGAAAGGATCATTTCTTGAGTGCACAAGCATACAGAGCCCCACAGTGGGGACTGGGAAAATGCCCGAAAGATAAAGAAGTATAGACACGTAGAGCTTGAAAAAATTTAGAGAACACCTTAACCCACCAACCAATGCATAACTGAAACAGTGTGAAAGCGGCACATAAACACCCAGAAAGGTATCAGACGCACCCCCTCCTGTTCCCCAGATACCTAATTCCTACCCAAGCTAAAGTCCCCTGGTCAAATTGTTGCTCAATCCTTACAGATGGCCCAATGCACTCCAACCTACATGCCATCACCTCCCCTCCAAACCCTTGGAGAAGCGTGCCGTCACATACTCCGCCTGGCACAGGGTTGTGCTATCTAGAACACTGGCACAGCTTTGCTTTGCTGTTGATCAGCGTTTCCATGCTTGGTCTTTTTTTTTTCCCTCATTGGATTGGAACGTTCTTGAGGGTTGTGTCAACCGCTCCCTTCTCTATATCTCTCAGAGCACAGGGGGACATAACACAGGGATCACAATGATCACTCAAGAAATATGGTTGATTCGTTAAGATGTGTCCCATTTTCACCCAGGTCATAGGAAATAACCACAGAACACCCACCTAGTTACTCAGCGAAGGTAATAATAACAATAATCCTATGGGCAGCTGGCAGGTTCTGAGTGCTTATTCCGGGCTAAGTTATATTTTAACCCACTCAATATTTAGCACTTACATTTTAATCCATTTAATGCTTAGTAACAAATCCGTGAAAGAGACACGTTTCTTTTCCCCATTTTACGGATGAAGAAACTGAGGCACGGTGAACCAGGTCTACAGTTAATAAGTGACAGAGCCAGTTTTGGAACCCAGATTAACTGGCTCTAGAGCCAGGACTCTTAACCCCTATGCAGATTATGTCTAAACCCTTCCAGGATGCTTTAAGAACTAGTCTATTGTGCCCGGCACACAGAAATAGACATGTTAATGTGTCGGATTTGAAAAACGTGGACGATACTCCACTACATACAGCATAAACACCTCCGTCTTCCATTGGTAACCCTTCAAGATTTTCACCAACTTAGTCTAGACCCTTCTCTCCATCTTCCCTGCTGGACCACTTGTAGGACCCCGAACACTTTCAAGACTTCCCTCTTTGGCAACTATGCCTAAATCTTACCGCTGGGCGACCCCTGCACCCCAGAGCTATCTGCCCAAATTGTGGCTGCCTTATAAGACCCAACTTGGATCTGTCCTACCACACTTCACCCACTCCCTTTCCTTCCCCATCAGAATTCCCTCCCTCTCCCAATAATTAGACGGTATCTGTGACAACGTTACGCTAATGACTTGCATTCAGATAAGCTTCCATGCGTGGGGTCAGAGCTGGTCAGCTGGTCGCATGTGAGGCATGTGCCTCAGGAAAAAAAAAAAAAAAACAAGTTTCACACTCCAAAGTTTCACACTCATAAATAAGGCGGGAAAAATGACGAAGGGTTATTATAACAATAAGCCTGGATCCACTCAAATTTACTTTTAAAAATAAATGCTCCGGGGCACCTGGGTGGCTCAGTTGGTTGAGCGTCTGACTTCAGCTCAGGTCATGATCTTGTGATCCATGAGTTCAAGCCCCACGTCGGGCTCTGCGCAGACAGCTCAGAGCCTAGAGCCTATTTCGGATTCTGTGTCTCCCTCTCTCTCTGCCCCTCCCCTGCTCATGCTCTGTCTCTCTCTCTGTCTCAGAAATAAATAAACGTAAAAAAAATAAATAAATAAATAAAAAATAAATAAATAAATAAACGCTCCCCCCTCAGTACTTTCTCATTAGCAACAAATCACTGGTACACCTTTCACGACTAATCAGACCCACCAGAGTGTCTTAAGAGCAAGGCTTCAAACTGTTGCACTAATTCTCTGGCTGGAAAGGCTCTGCAAGGCACCGATTACGTCCTACTTTCTTCAAGAGCCTCTCCCCGTGCTTCAGCCATAGGAGAAACGTATTACCTGTGAATGGCATTGACCCGGACTACCTTGACGAGACTCCATCGAAGGTTTGGGGAGACCAGCTCCCAGGGCGGGAGCCAGGGCACGGGGTGGGGGGGGGGAATTGAGCAGCTGGTAAACACGCATTTACCACACCCCCTCCAGGCACCAAGTCCTGTAAGGAGAACACCCCAGATAATGGATAGTGGAGAAGGGGCCCATCCCCACCCTCTAAAGAGGGTGTATAGGAGACAAGACCAACAAATATGTAATCAGCATAAACACGCAGAGAAAAATACAGTAATTCCAAGAGTATGTTGAGGGGGAGGAATGAATGGGTTAGGTGGGAGAAACGAACCACAAGATCACTGGGAGAGAAGACACTGGTTGTTGTGTCTCTCCCTCACCTAGTTATTAGTACCCGGAGAAGAAAGCCCCAGAGCGTAGTCTGGAGCGGACCTCGAAGCGACATTCTCACTGTTGGCAAAGGCTGGGGATCAGAGGTGGGCTCTAGACTTGTTAGACCTCCCTCAGAAGCATGGGGCTGTCAATATCCACCAGCCTACCACGTGAGAGTCGCCTATCTTCTCCGGCAATCCACCCCGGGCTGTCCCTCCCTCTATGGTTCTTTCCAGAACATTCTCGTAGCTGCCTGCTGTTCTTGGAAGGAAAGAAAATCCAACGCCCAATATATCTTAGCTGTGGATGACTGTCCACCTCTTGAGCTCCTTGTTAGGAAGAAATCGTCGTGTGTAACAGGGACACCCAGCTGGCCGTTCACTACCTCACAAAGTCGGTGGGTGCCCCCCCCCAGAGGGATGGTCAATGACAAAGGAAGGTTAGGAGATGCCACGCTGGCTTCCCCCCAAGTTACAATCATTGGTGATTACGTGAAAAAGGGAACCTTTCCGCTAATAAGCTGTCTTCCCCGTAATCGTTTATAGTCACTATTTTTACATAAATCTCACAAAATGTCACTGTATATGAAAGATGCTTATTAACTTCTTCTTGCAATGTCATCTTAACGGACTCGAAAAATCAGCAGGCTCTCCCTCGTATATTTGACTAGCCCAAGAATTCTCAGATGATACAGCTTGGCAGTGTTTCGGCGTGGCCCCAAAACCTGGAAAAATCTGTTCTTAAACCATACCCCTGAGCAGCTTTGCAAAAGCTATGTATAATCCCCTAAGGATCTAGGATTCCTGTTTCTAAAATAAGTGCGTGAATTAAACTTTTAGGGGGCACTGCCTTGTGAGTTCATCGTTTCAATATCATGCTGTGGCTGTTTCTATGACCATCAGTGCTGTAGACTGTGCTTCCCTCCCCCGATTTATACAGGAGATCCTAATGCCCCAGGTGACGGTATTAGGAGGTGGGGTCCTTTGGGAGGCAGTGAGGACATGAGGGTTGAGCCCTCGTGAAAGGGATTAGTGCTTTGCAAAAAAAAAAAAAAAAAAAAAAAAAAGACCACACGGGTCTCCTTTGCCCCCTCTGTTGTGTGAGGATACAGCAAAAAGACAACCAGCTAGGACCCGAAAAGTGTCCCTCACTAGTCACCGAATCTGCCAGTGCCTTGATCTTGGACTTCCTAGCCTCCAGAAAGAAATAATTGTTTATAAACCCCCACCCCATGGTATTCTGTGATAAAGTCAGCAAAGTTTTCTAGCAGACACTTGTTAATGTTTTATCAGCAACAGTAGGATAGAACGCAAGTGTCCCCAATGGCACAGAGGACCTGGGCTCCTATCCTGGACTCACCACTAACCAGTTATGCAGCGATAACATGAGCTCCCTGACTCATGTCATGTCATGAGCTCCCGTCGGCTCCCTGACTTCAGTTTCTCCCGTGTTCGGAAGGGAGGTTACTATAGATCCCACACAGAATTGTGGAGGAGATCACATGGGAAAATGCCCAAAGGTCTCTTTTGTGAAGGAAGGGATGTATTCATGTGAAGCACGGTGCTGATGCTCGGATTTTTTACCCTCCCCGTGGTCACAGGAGACGGGCCACCAGATTGGAGAGGGTCGTAAAATCCAAATCGAGGCTTCTACACAAGTCCGCCGCGTTCATCAAAACGTCACGGTGTGGCTGGGGCGCCTGGGTGGTTCGGTCACTCGAGCGTCCTGCTCTTGGTTTCAGCTCAGGTCATGCTCTCTGAGTTCATGGGTTTGAGCCCCATGTTGGGCTGTGGGCTGCCAGTGCAAAGCCTGCTTGGGATCCTCTCTCTCCCTCTCTCTCTGCTCCTCCTCTGATTGTACACTCACTCTCTCTCTCTCTCTCTCAAAATAAATAAACTTTTAAAAAAATGTCATAGCATGTGGCATTTGGCCATTGAGCTTTGAACCCTGGAAATGTACTTTGGTTAAACCAAAAGGGTGAAAGATCCTTGGATAATATATGTGCCCTCGTTCTTTTTATGAGTACTTCCCTCTGTATCAAAGCAGCTAAGCTTTTAAAACGTCTTCCTTAAGGAACAAGGGCAAACTGTAACCCTCTTCCTTGTTCATTTGTCCTTCGGACATCATGTGAGATCAGCACTTTTTCATACGTGTAGGATGAGCTCATGGGCCATCTGAGGGAATCCAGATAAATATCTGCGCTCCCAATGCACGAAGCATAAAACACTTAGAACAATGCCCGGAACAGGGGAAGCATCATGGACGTGAGTAGCTTTTATGGGATCTGTGCATAGTGAAGTGGACTCGACTAGCACCTTGGAATTCTGACCTCCTTCAAAGCCCTTCCAGAAAGTCTAGGGGGTCCCCTAGTGCAAACAGACTTGCCCAGCAACCTTCCAGGCCTCAGACACACCCTTCAATACCGGGGTAAATACAGTATCATTTACCAAATTCGGACCTGGATGAATTACAGTAGGTCCCTGCTGGGAGACAGCGCGGCACATGAAGCCAAGCTTCTGGAGTCAGACCGACCCAGAATCAAACCCAAGTGCAGACCCTTCCTAAGTCTGGGACTCTGAGTAGGTTGCTTGGCCTGAGCCTCACTTTCCCTGTTAGTCCGAACCCAGAAGATTTTTATGTTACCAAGTACTTACACATAATTTACTAAGTACTTAACAAATATCAACTTAGTTCATTCTCTGTACAAGCCTATGATGTAGGTACTATACTAGCCTCATTCTATAGATGAGGCCATCGAGGCACAGAGTGGTCAAGTAACGTGCTTGAGGTCACACAGCTAGTTAGTGTCAGAGACAAGATTCCAAACCAGGCATTCTGGCCACCGAATCTACCAACCTATCCGCTCTTGAACAGTCAAGCAAGAAAGCATTTGTTATACTTCTGCTAAAATGGAAATTTTATCCATAAAAGTAGTAAGAATCCCTTGGACCCAAGCACTCAGCTTCGACAGTTATCAACGTGCCACTGTTCTAAACAAAAAAAACAAAAACCTTTCCCATTTGTATTTTCTTTAAGTTGCGATAAAAAACGTTCTGTCGTTCTTTTTGATCTTGTTCACCCCGCTGGCTACATTTAGGTAATTGCCTTTGGTGTTCTTGCACAACCATAAAAATAAGATGGCGGGTCCTTTCCTTTGCATCGTACTTTTACGACGTCATTTTGCATATTGCTTCGTACACTTGACTGAGTACTTTGACTTATTTCATTGAGTTTTTCAGCAACCATTTTGTTTTTCTAATTTGGATTCAACTTAGTTAACATAGAGTGTCCTATTGGTTTCAGGAGCAGAATTTAGTGATTCATCACTTACATATGACACCCAGTGCTCATCCCAACAAGTGTCCTCCTTAATGCCCATCACCCATTTAACCCTCCCCCCCACCCATCTCCGCTCCAACGACTCTCAGTTTATTCTCTGTATTTAAGAGTCTCTTATGGTTTGCCTCTCTCTGTTTTTATCTCACTTTGTTTTTCCTTCTAGTCCCCTGATGTTTATCTGTTTTGTTTCTTAAATTCCACATATGAGTGGATGTCATATGATATTTATCTTTCTCTGATTGACTTATTTTGCTTAGCATAATGCACTCTAGTTCCATCCACGTTGTTGCAAATGGCAAGACTTTATTCTTTTTGGTCGCCGAGTAATATTCCATGGTGTCTGTATACCACATCTTCTTTTCCCATTCGTCCGTGAGATTGCTTTGATCGCATCTTACAAATGGTCAGATGAAGCCCAGAGAGCTTAAGGAATCCTCTCAAGGTCACATGCCCAGAAATGATGGCATCTATTAAAATAAAATTTGAATTTTAAGGTTTCTAATTGACTTATTCTCTGGATATCAACATACATGGAAAAAATAGTGGATTCTGGAATTCAGTAGACTTTGGCACAAATCCTCATTCCTCCTCTTATGTACGACTTTACACCAGTGACTCTGATCTCCAACTCCTCATTATTCAAACAGGCAAGTCATACTTACATCACAAGTTTTCGCAATAAGTGCGTTTTAAATAACTATGTAATTAATTACACTTTCAATTATTACATTTTTCAAGATATTATATTATGGATACACCCATGCATACTGTGTATCATCTGGTATGTATGCGTGTTATCAATATCTGCACATATGGAAGTGTGTGTGTGTGTGTGTGTGTGTGTGTGTGTGTGATCCAATACTGTGACTGTTTCACGCAGACGCCCATTAAAGGTAGGTTCCCCTTTTCCCTTCTGGATAAGATCAGTTAGAAGAAAAACCACTCAGCAGCTGCCTGTGATACTTCCAGATCTCCTCAAACCTTTTCAGCATGAAGACATTCGCCGGGATCCCTGGGTGTTTTTATTCTTTCCCCAGATTGTCTACTTGTCTGGTTCTCTGTTGCCCTATCACACGGAGACGTCCCAGACTTGTTCTATTACATAATGAAAGAAACCCCGCTACTTTGGACTTAGTGCAAAGCCCGCTGCAACGCTCGCATTCAATATGCTTTGGTTGAATGACTAAACACATGAATGAGGTTATCTAGGCATCTAGAGAAGTATACGAGCTAAGAAATTCGTGAGGATTCTTTTCTCTACATATGTGAAGTCATTTCCATTGGAGCTAATAGTTTCTTTCAAGAAGTACTACTTGGGAAACCCGCTTTAATGCATAGGGAGTAATAATATTGAATCTTCATATTGATCATCTTATACAAGGAGCTATTTTTTAAGTAGAAGAAAAATTTACTGTTTTCGTTTAAGCGTCTCTCATTCTCTTTATTCTCTTTTTTTAATATTTATTTATTTATTCATTTATTTATTTTGAGAAAGAGAGAGAGAACATGAGTGGGGCAAGACAGATAGAAAGAGAGAGAGAGAGAGAGAATCCCATGCAGGTTCCATACTGTCAGCGCAGAGCCCAATGTGGGGCTCGAACTCACCAACCATGAGATCCTGACATGTGCCAAAATCTAGAGTTGGATGCTTAACCGACTGAGCCACCCAGGGGCCCAATCTCTCTCTCTCTTTTTTTGTTTGTCTGTTTATTTATTTATTTTGAGAGAAAGAGGGAGAGAATGTGAGTAGGGGAGGGGCAGAGAGAGAGGGAGAGAGAGAATCCCAAGGAGGCTTTGCACTGTCATCAGAGCCCGACATGGGGCTCTGTCTCACAAACCTTGAGATCATGACCTGAGCCAAAATCAAGAGTCGGACGCTTACCTGACTGAGCCCCAGGTGCCCCTGTTCTCTCTCTTTTTCAAAATAAAGAGGATGGAAGCAAACATCAGCCTTTCTCTGTCCACATAATTACGACTCTTGAGTTTGTGAATTACATGAAGTTGTGTCGTGCCTAAGTCTTTGTGTTTAAATCGGAATCCATTTCTCTACCAAGACAAGAACCAATGATCCCCAACTTACGCTTGTAGGACCAGCCCACGGGCAGAGGGCATCATCTCGCGGGACGGATGTGTGCACTCTTGTAGACCCCGCACTCGTAGCTGCTTCCCCAGTTGAGCAACGGCTGCTCTGTAAACCTCTTGTCAGGGGGTCCTTCCGTAGTCTCTTAGCACACGGTGTCCCGTGGGAAAGCGGTGTCTCCTCCAGCATCCTTCTGCCTGTTCCTCCCTGAAGAAGGCTGGAGTCCCACAAAGCTCCAGTTTGGAACCTCTCCACGGATGGAGCATCTTTGGGGAGAGAAAGAAATATGGTGCCAGATAAGCATGGCCTCAAGGCACAAGGGCGCACTGGGGGGTGGGGGAGGGAAGGGGACGCGGGTGGCCTTCCTATGCGTAGCTGAAATGGTGAATTTGGAATTAAGACACCAAAATTCTAGGTCCAGTTCTATCGTTAACTGAAAACTTCCTCCTCTGTATTTAGAAAAAAAAAAAAAAAAAACACATCTTCTAACCCCAGGGTTTTAAGCGACATCGGAGGGAGTCACCACCACCCGGTGCAGTAGGCTTAGGTTTCTTGGGTTGTTTCAACAGCCTGATGCGGACAGTTGGAGATGAAGTAAAATGACACGGACCAGGCCTGGTCTCGTTGTTTCACTGTTTGGAGCCTTCGCGCCCTGTCACAGAGGGTCATGTCCTGACTTTGCATCTTTCTGAAAGGCTGAGCTTCCTGATGAGATGCTCTAGTGTCTTCAGATGCTGTGATTATGGTGATGGGTTGAGGCCAGTGGTTATTGGGTAACTGCCGGAAGCCAGAAGCTGCCCGGTGAGGCCCTTCTCCCTCACTCTGCGACTGGAGAACGGGGCGGAAACCTTCAAATATCAACAACCGGGTACATCGGAGGAGTGGCTGATCATAATGGGTGCTTGGGTGGATGCATAATGGCTGCATGATGGGTGCAGGTGCTCCCTGGTAAGCAGCCAGCAGAAACTCCCGGGGCATCTGGTGGCAAGAAACAGAAACTCACTCCAGCTAGCTCACAAAGTGGGGAAAGGATTTGAGGGTGTCCACGGGCATTGCTTGCCATCTGTGAAACATGACCCCCATCCCCGGGGCGCGGGTACTGGAGCCTGGGGAGCCGTCAGGAACTCGGGCAACTTCTCTATGTCCCCCCCTCGGCGGGGCCGTGTGTGACCTTGTTTTTGCTGCACTGCCTCACGGCCCTTGTTTTGGGGCCAGCTTCTGTAGTCACTCACTCACCTGCACGGCACCTCATGACTCTCGTCTCGAGCTGCAGCGCGTGACCTTTCCGTTCCCCCAACCAGGGCTAATTGCTTCAGTTTCTGCGCCTCAGTTTCCAATTTCTAGCGTTTATTTATTATTGAGAGACAGAGAGAGAGAGACAGAGCATGAGCATGGGGAGGGCCTGAGAGAGGGGGAGACACAGAATCCGAGGTGGGCTCCAGGCCCCGAGCTGTCCGCCCAGAGCCCGACGCGGGGCTCGAACTCGCGCACCGCGAGATCAGGACCTGAGCCGAAGTCGGACGCTTAACCAGAGGAGCCACCCAGGCGCCCCTCCAATTTCTAAAGCTCTCTGAGATTACCCATCTAATTTGGCTGTCTCCCCACAACCTGAACCCTATCAAAATGACCACATCAAAGGGTGGTCTTCTCGCATGTATACACAGTCTCTGTGTTGTAACTCACTAATTTAAACACTGCACAGAACAAAATATAAACAGGCGTACTCAAGGCATGTTTAAAGTGTAGTTTATTACACAGAATATATGTTCATTTTAGAGAAATTAGAAAGCACAAAGGAAGATATAAATAACCCATAATCTAGGAAATTCTATGTATCTCCTTTGCATGTGTAAATATAGATGCTATTTTTACAACATGAAATTACATTATTACGCTTATTGTTTTGTGACCTCTTGTTACTCAAGCACCTATGACGAGCGTCTTTCAACTTGTCATCCTTTCAAATTAAAGAAAACGGAGATTTTGATCCGGGGATGTCAGTTCATATTTACTGAACATCTTACTCGTGTTTTTCTACCTCCTTCAGCGCCTTGAGCTTATTGAAACTTCACAGGGGCACAAAACAGGAAGCATTATGATCCCTCTTTTGTAGATGAGAACTCAAGGCACAGAAAGGTTAAGTCACTTCCCCAGCGCCATTCAGATGGAGAGTATTAGCTCCACGCCATCAAACAAGAGAGCCACATTCTTTTTTTTTTTAATTTCTGTTTAAGTTTGTTTTGAGAGAGAGAAAGAGAGACAGGGGAGGGGCACACAAGCAGGGGAGGGGCAGAGAGAAGGAGAGGCAGAATCCCAAGCGGCCCCCAGGCCATCGCCACAGAACTTGATGCGGAGCTCGAACCCAGGGACTGTGAGATCAGGACCTGAGCTGAGATCAAGAGTGGGACATTTACCCAACGGTGCCACCCCGGGCTCCCCAGAGCCACACTCTTAACCGCTACATCATAGCAATTCCGCACACAAGTTCTAGTCTTTCCTGGCACAGAGTTTTGGGGACAGGAAAGAGAGACCAGGCAAGAGCCACGGAGGAGAGTATAAGAGAAAGACAGAGGATGCCTGGGTGGCGCAGTCGGTTGAGCGTCCGACTTCAGCCAGGTCACGATCTCGCGATCCGTGAGTTCGAGCCCCGCGTCAGGCTGTGGGCTGATGGCTCGGAGCCTGGAGCCTGTTTCCGATTCTGTGTCTCCCTCTCTCTCTGCCCCTCCCCCATTCATGCTCTGTCTCTCTCTGTCCCAAAAATAAATAAACGTTCAAAAAAAAAAAAAAAAAAAGAGAAAGACAGAGCTCAGTTTATTAAATTCCATCACCAGAGGAGACGGACCTCAGTGGTCTTGGATCTCCACTAAACTCAGGGACGTTTTATGTTCCTTTCCACCAATATATGTGTGTGGCTGACAAGTGACCAAATAAAAGCATCCTGGTTTCTGGAGAAACTGGTGTGTTTATCCATGTGTGGGATATTTCAACTCCTGGACACGCCGGGGAGTCCAAGGGTTTCCCTGGAAAAAAATGAAGTCATCCAAGTTGAGTCTGTTGGTAAGACTACTATAGAAATAGAATATATAGACTTAGAATTCCAAAGACTTAGAGGCAGGGAATAATCAGACTGAAGACAATTTTCTTAACTAAAATGTCAAAAACAAGGCAGGGGAAAGGGGCAGAGAGCAAAGAAAAAGTATAATAAATAGAAAAAAGAACATGGCAAACAATCCAAATAGAACTTCATCAGTATACAGATACATGGATTGCACTAGAAAAGTTCTGATCGAAATAAAGATGTTCTTACCATATAAATGTCAGGTGGAAGAAACTTTAAAGGATGTTATGTAAGGACAAGGAAGGTTAGCACATAATAAATTAGAAAAATATAAGAAACCAGACACAGCAAACGTCAGCCACGTAGCCTCAAAATACTAGGTTGAGCCATATGAAACTGTCAATATTTGATGGATGTACGAAAGCGTGATTTCATATGAAGTAAAAGTAAAGTAAAAGTGATATCATAATAGACTTAGGAAAAATTGAATTTCCTAAAGTATGATTTTAACATTCGTCTGTTACAACATGATTGATCACGTGATCAAAAGATTGATAATGATGTTGGATATTTGAATAGCATGAGTAAGATACTTTATAAAATCCACATGTTTAGAACTTTATCTCAACTCCTAGATAATCTGCGTTCCTTTCAAATTTACAGGGAATACTTCCAAAAACTGAGCACATGCTAGGCCATGAAGGGCATCTCAAATAATATCAAAGCATTGATAAAGCATATGGACCCTATCGTCTGACCACAAGTCAAGAAGATAAGAAATCAATTCTGCCCTACCTACAACCCCCAGCCCCCACCCCACCAAAACAAAAAACAACAGTTAGGACTACCCTTGTATGTTTGGAAACTTAGTGATTCTCAATTCTTCATGGGTCGAAGAGGAAATCCTGACAGAAGTTAGAAATAATGCCAAGCTGATTTGTCACGGTCTGATTTTTCCCATTTTATTCAGTTGCTGTGATTTCACATCTGTCAATGCCAGGAATACTGATACGGTAGCCGTCGGGAACCAAAAAGCCTGGGTGTCAGTGGCAAAAACTATAAAGTCTTAAACAGTTTCTTTATTGCACCCATTTGTCCACAGATCTTGTGTCTCGATTTGATTTGGTATTTCCTCCATTTTATTCCCTGGGATTCATCCAAGAAGCCCCCTTTCCTTCATGGTTGAAAAGCCCACAGATGCATCATCCTGTGTTGAATGCTTCTCAAGTGACCCCAAAGCTGTCATCACCGGAGGCTTTTCTGCCAACCGTGGGGATTGCTGAGAAGACACCCTTGGGAGTATTTACACAGACAACCAAAGGACATCTCAAAATATCAGCTGCTTCCACCTCTCACAAACAAGCTTCCCAATCCATAATATCACGTCCAGATCAACCCTGGTCCGCCATTTTGCTGAAAGAAATAGGCGTCTCCCCTGCTCATGGATGTGGGCAGATCTGTGTCTCTTTAGAGTTCCAAGCCCATGGAGGTACATGAATAGGCAATTATTTAGAACAGCACCTGCTTCCAGGTCAGGGAGATACCCATAAGAACAGGGGGATGTATTTTGCTTCACAACGCACTCCCCGACCCAAGTAAAACGCGTCCTTAAAATGGCACGTGCATTAGAACACAAAAGGGAAAAAACATGCAGAGGTAAGCAGAGCTAAAATCCCTCCTGTAGGACGGAAGCCTGTTTAAACAGGCTTGGGGACTCCACCCACAACCTTCTAACATGAACATCATAATGTCAACATTCCAAAGGAGGCCAGAGCCCCAGAATCAGGGTCTAGGATGCCAGAGAAAGGATGGAGAGGGATGCCCATGAGTCCTGGGATTTTGTACAAGGGCAAAGGCTAAGGAGCAGGAAATCAAGTGTGAAATTCCATCAACACTGTTGAATCTGGACACCATCCTAAGAATGCCCCACTTCACTAGTTGGAAGGTCTCCCAAGTAAGCAAAAGCTTGACGCCATATGACAATGTCAGGTAACCAGCTCACCTCTCTCTTCCTTTACGTCACCGGGGACAAGTTCTGGCTGTCAACAGCACTGGCTTTCTTATACGCGGGGTTCGGTCAATCTGTTAGCCGATATTTTAACAACATGGATAAAGAAGCCATAAAAAAAAAAAAAGTGAACGTCTTCACCATCAGGTAGAGGGGATGTGGATAGTTCTCTGTATTATTTTCCTTGAATGTTATTATATTGAGATGACTTAATAAGAAAAAGTCAATTGTAGTAGATTAAATGCATTCACCATCCCTCACGTGACTCAGCACCTGTGACACCAAGGTCCCGTGTAAAGGGTCAGTCTTCTGAGGAAGTCAAGGACGGGGCATCAAAATGTACACGACACATTCGGAGGCGTGAAAAAATGAAGCTCATTGTGGGTCATCCCCACTCTCTTACTCTGGAGCTCCCGTTCCTCCTCGATGACAGAGAGAAAACAAGTTTGTCAGTCGAGAGTAACTTGTTCTACTCCTGTTTGAACCCTTTCACTTTGAGGTAAACTCAGCCTCATTTGGGGAAATACTCTGCCACTTCAAAGGCAGTTTCTTCCTTCTCTCCAGGGGCCACTGGCCGCTCCTCCTCCCTCCAACATGGTATCTGGGTGCAGAGGGAAGCCGACACACCCTTTCGGTCGGGTCCTTGGTGTTCTCAGCTACCAGCTGGTCTCGTCCCTGGACATCCTGGCCTGGTGTTCCCGTCCGTGTAGCAGATCTCACTGTCCTTTGTGGGTGTCCAGCTGACATCTGCTGCTGACACCTCGGGTCCCTGGGGGTCCCTCAGATCCCCGGGTCCGGGTGCTTTGTCGCCTCTCTCTTCCTTGCTCTGACCACAGGCTGGTGGCAGGACACAGCTACTCTTACTCCTTGGCGTCCTCTCAGCAGGGCAGACAGAAACTCTGGGCCTCCGGGACCCCTCTACGCTGGCTGTATTACCATCTGCGGACCATGGTAGGCACAGCAGGAAAGCACAGGGCAGGGGGTGAGCCGAGATGTGCTGAGTGCCCCTCAAACCATCTGTGGTTTTCTGTGAGGGTTCCTAACACCTCATCACCCCAATTTTGCTTACGCCTGGTGGGTTGGGGAAAGGGGAAGCTTGAGGGGAAGAGGCAGCCGCTTCTCAGTGACCAAGCTGTGGACCACATCCAGGTTCTACCGTCTCGGAACTGCCCTCCTGTCTCTTGTAGCAACATTTTCTACTTCCTCTTCCTGTCTGGTGGAAATCGCCCATAAATCTTTTCCTCTGCCATTCCGCACTTTGGCTTTCTTTTGATCTAGCCTCACTCTTTCCATGTTAAAGGAGACCCCGAGAAATGCAGAAAACTCTTTTCTTTCTTCACAAAGCTTGATTTCTCCATTGCCGTGGATGCAAAGTGCCATCTTGAAATTAGGACCCTAGAAATGACTCCATTTTCTTCGCTTTCTGCTGTAAGGATTCTAATTTTCTCCGAGACAGCAGAAGCTACGTCAACCAGTGACTTACCTCGTAGAATAAATCAAAGTGGTGTTGCAAAGGTATGGGAGAGGTATAGGGGAACAGTGTGGTCATTACCTAGACCCAAGGCCTGATGACCTGAGGGAAGGCCTATGACATCCTGAAGGAGAAAGTGTGGAGAGAGAACCAGTTACTTTCTGGTAGGGCCCTAGCAGGTCAAGCGAAACCCTTAGGGAAGGAGCCAGCCAGAGGAATACATACCAGGATCTTTATCTTCCTTCTTTGGATCCCCAACTGGAGCATCCCATTGGCCAAACCTACCTAGACCCCAGAGGCAAGAGAGTCCATTGATATAACCCAGTCAGTCAGCTCCAGGATGGGGACGAGTAGAGGGTGGAGATAACAGAGGATATCTACCCACAAAGCTTATCCCTGAAAGGAGAGTGGGGAGCAAATAAAGTACGAGAGTATATGCAAAAGGAAATCTCCGTGGTATTTTTCAAAAATACTATGTCCCTGTGACATAAGTCTGTCTTACCCACGGTTTAACTTCCGTCAGTGTCCATCGAAGCGTGTATTTCCATTAGAAGCCCACAAATTCTTGGGGCGCCTGGGTGGCGCAGTCGGTTAAGTGTCCGACTTCAGCCAGGTCACGATCTCGCGGTCTGTGAGTTCGAGCCCCGCGTCGGGCTCTGGGCTGATGGCTCGGAGCCTGGAGCCTGTTTCCGATTCTGTGTCTCCCTCTCTCTCTGCCCCTCCCCCGTGCATGCTCTGTCTCTCTCTGTCCCAAAAATAAATAAACGTTGAAAAAAAAAAATTAAAAAAAAAAAAAAAGAAGCCCACAAATTCTCAAAGCATTCTGATGACAGCAATAGCTAGCCCTGAGTGCTTTCTGTATGCCACTTTTTGCTGATGGGATGTACTACTCAAAAGAACCTTCTGGTGGGCACCTGGGTGGCTCAGTCTGCTGAGCATCCCACTCCTGATTTCGGCTCAGGTCATGAGCTCACATTTCATGAGCTCGAGCCCTGCATCGTGCTCTGTACTGACAGTGGGGAGCCTGCTTGGGATTCTCTCTCTCTCTCTCAATAAATAAATAAACTTAAAAAAAAAAAAAGGACCTTCTGGGGTAAGCATTATTACTGTCTCCATTTTACAGGTGGGAAAAATTGAGGCTAGAAGAGTGAAAGAATTTGTCCAAGGTTATACAAGCTAATCAAGAGTCCATATAAGATCTAAGACCAGTCTGTCTAAGAGGGGCCGGAAGCTGAGAAGGCACAATTGGGAACTGAAAAGGGCGCCCCTTATCATAGCATCAGCTGCTCCCAAGTCACAGCTGACAGTCACCGTCTGGAATGGTGGGGATCCCACGTCACCAGTTCTGATGTCTCAAGAGCTGCTGGTGATCCACGTTGCATGGGGAAATTTCTCATTTTTGTTTTTGTTTTCTAATGTTTATCTATTTTTGAGAGAGGGAGAGAGAGAGTTTGAGCGGGAGAGGGGCAGAGAGAGGAAGAGACAGAATCAAAGCAGGCTCCAGGGTCTAAGCTGTCAGCACGGAGCCTGATAGGGGGCTCCCGAACCACGAGGTCATGACCTGAGCTGAAGTCGGACGCTTCACCCGACTGAGCCCCTGTCTCCCTTTTTTAAGTTGAATTGTTCAGTTCAAATTTGTTAGCCAGTTTCACCGATGGATGAGTTCAACACACTACAAGGCTTCCAGTTTTCAGACTTTGTTGGACGGTGACAGAGAAACCCCACCCAGCACCCCGGCACCCTCCGCTCCCACTGTAATGCCTGTCAACAGCTTTTACAGGCCACCCACAGTGTTTGTTTTCCATCACACCGACGACCATTTTGTTGGAAGCTTAGCAATAACGATATGATGGGCTGCTTGGGGTTACCGGCAGGAAGCACATACCACAATAAGAACTTCGCCTCAGTTCACCTAAGTTGTGCCGCCTAAACTCCACAGCCCTGCAACTTGCATATATCACTCCCCATTTTACAGGTGAAAACATTGGGTTGGGACCCATTAGGTCACAAGCCTGAAGTCGCAAAATAGAAAGCGACAGAACTAAGGGACCAACTCAGGCCTCTCAACCTCCAGAAGTTAGGCTTCTTCTATCCAAAGTGAAAGACTTTCCCCTTGCACAGCTCTGAGACTGTAGATACGCAAACCAGAAACCCAGAGGGACAATCGATCCTTGCAAGTCGGGTGCCAGTGAGAACTTCCAGATGCTGCATTTTTGCACTGCGGGCTGCTCCCCCATGATCCAAATATTGTGCTTCTCAAAAGCACCATCCAGAAAAGAAAAGGAGATAAGCAAACAGAAAAGGAGATAAGCCAAGTAAAGAGTGGGACCGCGTGTACTCGGAAATAGGCAGGCTGGTGGAAAAACAAACGGAAGCTGCTGAAAATTAATAGGAACACAGAGACGCAGCTGAAGAAATGTTAACAGATGCCTTGGTTCATGTTTTCTCATCCGTGATTTTCAGAGAAAATCATTTGTAGGGTTGCCGTATTAAACAATGGGTTCCGGGTCGCCTCAGTCGGTTAAGCATCCAGCTCTTGATTTCAGCTCGGGTCACGATCTCCCGGGGTTCGTGAGTTCAAGCCTCGCATCAGGCTCTGCAAGGACCGTGCAGAGCCTGCTTGGGATTCTCTCTCTCCCTCTCTCTCTGCCCCTCCCCCTGCTCGCACTCACTCTCTATCAAAATAAGTAAATACACCTTTTTTAAAAAGGAGTTCCACTCACTGAAACTCAAAGGACACTATTAAAATACGTCGATCGTATCATCCCCTAGGCATGCCTTTCAAGCTCCGAGTACTTCTTTCTGTCTACGTCATGATTCTCATCCTCCTTTCCGGATGTTTCCGCCACGCTTCTCAGCACAAGCAGCTCTTGTTCTCCCCTCACCCACTCCTCACCTAGGGGTTTTAGTCCAGCACAGAAATGAAGTCTGATCCAACGAGAAGTTGCGGGGGAGAAGATTCCTGGTTGCGTATTTCCATGCACTCTGCCACTCGCTGGATTTATTGTCAACTCTGGAGCCATCGCTCATCTCCCCAGCTTGAGTTGTCTCGAGCTCCACTGCCCATTCTTCCAAATGTCTCATTACTTCTAAAGTTATAACGATAAATGATAAACCTTACCCTTTCTTTTGTTGTTGTTATTTATTTATTTTTGAGAGAGAGAGAGAGAGAGAGCACAAGCAGGGGAGGGGCAGAGAGAGGGAGAGAGCGAGAATCCCAAGCAGGTTCTGTGCTGTCAGCGTAGAGCCTGACCCGGGGCTCAAACCCACACACGATGAGATCATGACGTGAGCTGAAACCAGGCGTCGGACGCTCAACCAACTGAGCCACCCAGGCTCAGGCGCCCCAAACTTTGTCGTTTCGAGAGATTTACTGCCAAGAGGCTTCTTCATTTCTACCCAGAGCTGAGAGACAGGTGTCCCGGTTCGTACATTCACAATGGATTTCCAGTCCCCACCTTTCCACAAAGCAGCCATTTCTCCCCTGAGACCGCCCCTTCCCTGTAAGTAACACTGGCACCCCCCTGTCGCTCGGGTCAGATCACCAGCGGGTCTCTGAGTCTTCCTGTCCCTTGTCCCCTCCAGCCAGGGGGGGCTTGTCAAGCCCACCCCCCAAACCTCTCCATCCCCCCCTCCTCTCCCCACCTCCCACGACACACCTCTCACCTCAGCTGATGCAGCCATCTCCCTTCCAGCCTCACCCCTCCCCGTCCCCTCTCTCCCCACTCTTCTGCACAGATTAGCCAGCCCAATCCTCGCGAAATGCAAATCCACACATGGCATTGTCTCCTGGCTTTCTGGTTGCTTCTGGAATAAAATCTGAAACCCTGAACATTTCCCACGGGGCTTTGCCTGACCGACTCTGGCCTCTCTCCAGGTGCATGTCATGCCACTTTCCCTCTCTCTGTCCTCTCCACCCATGCTGGCTTGCTTTCTCTTCCTCAAATAGGCCAAGTCCTGGACTGTTTCAAAGCCTTTACAGTCACCATTTCCTCTGCCTGGGTGCCCATCGCCTAATTTCTCTTTGAACAGCTTGTTCTTCCCTTCAGGTCTCAGCTCCTAATTCTTTTGCCCAAAGAGCCTTTTCCGGACCACCCAGTCCAAAGGGTTGTCCTTGACAGTTACTGGCTCCCTTGTTTATTTCCCTTCTCGCACCTTTCGCAACCACAATTACTTCACTTATATATTTACTTACTATCTTGTTTCCGCTCAACTTCTAAGGTAGAGTTTGGGACATCGTTGGGGGGGGGTGGGGGACCCAAAAAACAAACAAACAAACAACAAAAAAAAACCCCTGAGTGTTGAATGAATGGAGCCCACGGGCACTCTCCCACAGTTTCGATAAAGCACAGAGTCAAAGTGAAGAAAGAGAGACCACCGTCTCTGTGTGAGAGCAAACAACCAGTTACACTTATAAAAACATGCTCTTAAGCATAAGTTAAGATCCCAAAAGATATTTGCTAACCGACTATGCAGAGCTGTGGAATGAGATGCAAAGATAATAAACACATTTGATATGAAACAGATGGAGATCTGGTCACTGGTTCCTTGACGTGGGGCCCTTTGAAAAGTATTCTCTTCTCTTCGGCATTTTGTGAGCATGTTTTTTAAGTGCCAGAAAGTGCTGTGATGGAGGACATCCCCAGCTCCCCCCGCGGTCACCGAGGACAAGACAAGGCTTAATTGCGCCCTGTGGACCCGCTCTCGTTTGCATAGCTACCTGGTAAGGGCACAGCTACAACTTGATAAACAAGCATCTCAGAGTGAGTGAAGCACGTGAGGGTCCTTGAATAGGGCACTGGAGACACGTCTAATAACATATTTATTGAGTGTAGATTTCCTTAATGTGCCAAAATATGCCTGAGGGTTGTCAGTACACATGTTACAACTTGCTAGAAAAGCTGGAGGTATCTCTAGTGATCAGACACAGAGCAGATGTTCTTTTCAGCTTAAGAATTTGGTTTTCCTGCAAAACTGCCCAGCTATTTGCAACTAGGCAGCAGACGAACAGCTCAGATCTTTGGAGAGCAGCAAGGGAAGCGTCCTCAGCGATTGGAAGCCTCGGGAACTACAATGCCAGGAGCCAAGTTGAGACTCCCGAAGGAAAAATGACGCACCTTTTTAAAACGTGGATGGCACGGAAAAATGTTTAGGTTTCTGTCCAGTATCAGCGAGGCTAGCTCATTGACAGGCGCTAACATGAGGCTCCAAGCGTAGACGCTGTTATTTCTATTTCTGTAACCCTTGTCTTCTAATTATCACCTCCGGCAGGCTGGCTTTCAGATTAAATTATTTTGGCTTTCGGGGAAAAAAATGAAACCCACCCGAGATGCTGCCACGTAGCACTAACCACAGCACGCCAAAGCAAAAATCGTGCTCTGCTTTCGGAGCCCTTCCTGGAGGGGCACATTCCTGACGAGGCTCAGCTGGGACCCTCATGGGTACAGAAGCACCGCCCTTGACTTTCTGCTCCTAACTCTGACCCTGGTCGTCAATGCGGACCTGAGCTGGATTATACACGCCCCTCCCGCCCTGACGTTCCCTTCCACACGACTCATATTTTGGGTCTACTGTCTTTTGTCCTTCTCTACCTTTACCCAGTGCTTTGTCACCTACCCACCCTCCATCCATCCAGGCACCCATCCAACAGACACTGAGGATCTGCCTCTTGCTAGATCTGCACTACGTGCTGGGGAGCCGTCCGTGTGCAAGGTAGAGTCTATGACCTCATGGAACATGAAATTGAACAGCGGAAGTAGGTATGAAAACAGACCATTTAGGGGCACCTGGGTGGCTCAGTCGGTTGAGCGTCCGACTTCAGCTCAGGTCACGATCTTGCGGTCCGTGAGTTCGAGCCCCGCATCAGGCTCTGCGCTGATGGCTCGGAGCCTGGAGCCTGTTTCCGATTCTGTGTCTCCCTCTCTCTCTGCCCCTCCCCCGTTCATGCTCTGTCTCTCTGTCTCAAAAATAAATAAATGTTAAAAAAAAATTTTGAAAAAAAAAAGAAAACAGACCATTTATTGCGCAACTGGTCATTATTAATATGGAGATACTTCAAAGATGCCAGGGACCAGAGGGAGGGCAGGTCTACATCTAAGGGTGAGAACTGGGGGGGTGTCACGGACAGCCCCATAGAGGAAGTCATGAGTAGGCGTTCCCTGGGAGGCGGGGAGCACCAGGAAAGGAAGGAGGGGAAGTGTTACATTCCAGACAGAGGAGGAGAGACAAGCCCATCGCAGAGGCCCGAGAGCCGGAAGCATTTCCAGGGCACTGGGATGGCTCACCTGGTGAAAGTGCACTGGGTGGGAGGTTGGGGGTGGTGGTGGTGGAGGGGGGGCAGGGGGTGAAACAGAAAATGGAGAAGGGAACAGGGTCAGATCAGGAAGGACCTTGTGGGTCTTGTCCAGTGGGGGGCACTAGGATGCTTGAAAATCAACAACTGTTTCCGATTTCCCCAAATACAAAAAATTGATATCATGGGAAGCGGGGGTGGGGGGAAGACACAGAAAACGCAGTTTGATGTGCAGCATATTCATTGTACCCCCTAAAGAGGAAATTGCTATGGTGACAGAAGGTAGCTACAATTGTGGCATAGAGAAGTCGAATCACTACGTTGTACTTCTGAAACCAAGGTCACATTGTGTGTCAGCTATACTCAAATGTTTAAAATTATCACAAAAAAGAATATCGGGGCGCCTGGGTGGCTCAGTCGGTTGAGTGTCTGATTTCGGCTCAGGTCACGATCTCCCGGTTCGTAAGTTCGAGCCCCGCGTCGGGCTCTGCGCTGACAGCTGGGAGCCTGGAGCCTGCTTCGGATTCTGCGTCTCCCTCCCCCTCTCCCCCTTCCCCTGCTCGCACTCTGTCTCTCTGTCTCAAAAATAAAGAAGCATTTTTTTTTAATTAAAAAAAAAAGAATACTGCTTGATATTTAAAAAATACCAGATGTTCTGGATGTTTCCCAACCTCCCATGTCTTATCCTTGTAAGAACCGTTTTCTTTGTAATACACGTGTGTGTGTGTGTGTGTGTGTGTGTGTGTGTGTGTGTGTGTGTGTGTAATTCTTCATCGGCATCCCTGGAAGCATAACACCTGTTCTCCGATCGTTCCACTGCTTGGGGGGTATTCCCACCCTACCCTCATTACTGCTCTAAAGCAAATACACAACGATAAGCCGACAGAGTCAATTTCTTTTCTTCCCGGATTAAATGAGTTTTCATCACGTCAGAAGTTCGGGTTCAGCCACTTCCTCTGACAACCACACGCTCGGCCACCCATCTGGGGGCCGCGTCACCCAGAACCTCACACCTGATGGTGGGTTTTTCTCTTTTTTTTTTACGCTTAGAGTCCCCCACGAGAGGAAGGAAGAGGACATGGCTGCCCACCAGCCCTTGCCTGATAGGCAGACGCGGCCGAGGGGGGAAGGTGTCCAGATCGCTAAGGACACAGCCGATGACAAGGCTACCAGGGAAGGCCCGCCTCTCGGCAAAACAGAACCGCGGAAAGACGCCAAGGGTAAGGCGGGCCCAGGGCTACCAACCCGGTCCCCGTGCATTTTGCAGACACCCTTCAGGTTTATACAGTGGGGTCCTGGAGCCGGGGCCTCTCACGCAAGGGTAGGGCTGCTGGGGTAGGAAACAGAGAGTCTGCAGAGCTGCGGTCACGAATAGGACCGAACTTCTGGCTCGAAGGTTCTAATTGGCACACTTAGGTGTTGTCTGGGGCCGAAGGGGTTGCAGCGATTGGAATTAAAGGCCGTGTGTGCCTATCAGCTGGGTGGCCGCATCCCGTGTTGTAGGTCCCAGGGTCAACCTCATCTTCTCTGCGACAAGATCCGCTATGCTACTTGGGAGGAAACACAGAGCACAGCATCCCCGGGGGACGGCCAAGGATGGCCTTTGCTCTGGCCAAGGGACTGCAACCCTTTTCCCATTCGACCATCGCCTTTACTTCTGCCGAGTTGGGCTGCTTCTAAGCCCAGCAAAGCACAGTCCTGAGCCCCGGATGCTGGCCACTGCGGTCATATGAGGAACAAATTACCTAGTGTCAGTGGTAGGCGTCTTCAGAGCAGGAGGCAGTGGCCACGGTGCTGATCCACGCACGGAACAGCAGCTACACCAGTAGGAAGCATGCCTCCTTTGTTTTCTCCTTCGGCAAATTCTCTGTCTTCCCCCTCTCTCTGTCCCTTCTCCCCTGCCTCACCTACCTATTACCCAAGGAGTGATTTGTCCTTGCCTGTGGCTCTCCAGCTCTAATTTACCAACCTTGAGTCAAATAGAGCAGCCCGCACTGTCTGCGCCCAGGGAGCTGGGGAAGGCACAGGGGTGGGTCATCTTTTCCTTCCACGACTCTCTGTCGAGCTAAAGAAGTCAAACCTCTTGCAAATGCATCTACATGGCATTTCTGCTAAGCATGCCTCACTGACAGGGGACGGAAAAGCAAGGGGGTGTTTTTAAGGTGAAAAGTTATCTTTAAGCCTCATCATCATCTAAGTGGAAGATGCGACCTTTTCTGATCATTAACACGGAGCTGTCACTCACTCCACGAGCTCAACAGAGTGACAAATTACAGTTGCCAGAAGGGGATACATAAATTCTCCTAATTACCTCCAGAGACCTATCCACGCGGAATCAGAAAAGGTTCTAGTTATGCAGACATGGCTCTTTTTTTTTTTTTTTTTTTTTTTTTTTTGGAAAATCATAGTTTCGCTTCCCTAAAAGTCTTCTTGGTTTTAGTCCCATTCGGGGCCAATGAAAAGCTGTGACGGCTGAGCCAGATAAGAGAGAGCTTGGAAAGGAAATTTTTACTTTTTCTTTCTTTCTTTCTTTTTTTTTTTTTTTTTTTTTGCAAAGGTTGGTCTTACTCCCCAGGACTGAAACTAGCAATTAAGGAGAATTGTAGGGTAAGGAAAGAGAAGAGATATAGCAAAAGTAGGAGAGAGAGAGGAGACCCTTTATTTTGGGATAAAGGCCTCAGCCTGGAAGCCAAACAAATTGAAAAGCTTCATTGCAGGCCCAGCTGAGAATAAATTGTCAAGTTCAAAGGTGTGTGGGAGAAGCCCCTGGCCTCCTCCCATCTCTGAGCTCAGATGCTTGCTGAGGGCATGCACAGAAGCCCAGGGCTTTTCCAGACGCCTCCACATTCCCGAACACTCCCCACCTTCCCAATTTCTGTTCCTTTCCGGGTCTGCTGAGGGCTCAGAGCCCCCTTTGCTTTTGGACTTTAGTGTCTCACACAGCAGCCATTTATCCCAAGTCAGCTAAGTGACAAGAACTTCAGGGAGTGTACGGGAGACAAAAATGGATTCGTTCTTTCGCTCCCCGAATCTTTGTTGAGCTCCGGCTCTGAGGCGGGCTCTGTTCCAGTGCTGAAAATACCGCGGTGAATAAAACCGATAGAGATAATCAAAGACACTAATGCAGCGAGTGCATTAAGGGGCCTCGTTCTGCGCTCCAGCTCGTCCCCAAGCCTCACAGCGCAGCGTTGGCAGAGGGCGAATCGAGCCGCGCTCCCACCCACTTACGGTCCAGTCTGGGCCAAATCGGTTCCCTCGGGAGAATGCCAGTGCTTTTTGGCTCCCTAAGAAAGGAGTGCTTCTGGAAGCTTCGGAAACATTTATCCTGGGAGCCTGAGGTTCGGAATCCACAGGCTGCACCCACGTGAGCCCTTCTGTTTCTGATTTTCTTCCCACTTGAAAGTAATCGGGCTGGGGGTTTGTACCCACTTCTGACCCCAAAAGGCTCAGGAAATTACAAAGCAAGTTTTCCAACAGATGCTTTCACCAGCGTCAGACAGTCCTGCACAGCCGCCAATTTGCTCTGACTACATCGCGCAAGCCTGACGCCTTAAGAAGTAAAAGGGGCCTGAACCGAATGGCCCCGCTTGCTTGAGAAGTGCCCAGCTGGGACTGAGAGGCCACCTTCCACTGCTTCAGGCAGTAGTCCTAAAGCCACAGGAGGCCTGCCAGGCGAGGGATCCTGGCAGGAAACACCCATAGGTGTGGGCTATAAAGATCAACAGTGGAGTGTGTGTGTGTGTGTGTGTGTGTGTGTGTGCACGCACGCATGGGCGAGGCAGAGGGGGAGGGACAAAGGGAGAGAGGGAGGGAGGGAGATTCACAAATGTTTAAGAAACGGGCGAAATGGGCTCCCTTGGAAATGTGTGGTTTGCACAGCAATTTTTGGAATCTCAGGGCAGAGAGTAGCTGGGGTGACTGAATCCCAAGAATCTGCAGCCACTCCCCAGTCGGAATGCCATGTGTTGTATGAAATCCGAACCACAGCCCTAGCCCACGACCCGCCTCCGCTCAGGGGAGGTGGGGCAGATCTGGGGAGATTTGGTGCTCACAGCACCCAAGAAGCACCAAGGTGGAGAGGCCTTCCAGGTTGTAGTCTGCTAAGAGCCTGACACATAATAGACACTAAGGAACTCCTTCTTAATTCGTCAGTGACGTCACTGAGCAGAGGAGCCAACGCGTGAATGCGGGGACCCCGGCCCAGCAGCCCCGCAAGGAACAGTTCGGTCCGAAATGCCAGCAGCGACGTGACCGTCGTTGGCAGCTGTGACTGTCAGCGTTGTAAGCAAATCCAAATCCAGCACTGCCTTCTGGAAGCTTCCATCGCTCGTCCCAAGTCCAGCCGTTGGAGCCGGGGTGGGGTGGAGGGGAGATGGGTTCGATCACTCTTCGGCCAAGCAGTCTTTTAGAGAGGTGAAGATTACTGCCATGTTCTGCCATTGGGTTCTTTTTTTTTTAATTTTTTTTTAACGTTTATGTATTTTTAAGACAGAGAGAGACAGAGCATGCACGGGGGAGGGGCAGAGAGAGAGGGAGACACAGAATCGGAAACAGGCTCCAGGCTCCGAGCCATCAGCCCAGAGCCTGACGCGGGGCTCGAACTCACTGACCGCGAGATCGTGACCTGAGCTGAAGTCAGACGCTTACCCGACTGAGCCACCCAGGCGCCCCTGCCATTGGGTTCTTCAGTCAAAGTACTCCCACCTCCTTCGGCCACGCCCCAAACGACAGAGTTTTAGGGTTTTAATTCTTGCACCATCGTCATCATCATTCTGTGAATGAGCTGCAGTCTGGGTGCTCCTGAGCCAAATTCAGTGACGTGGTTGTGATCGGACCAGGAAGGGAAAAGTGGGTCTGTCCCCTTCCTGTTCTAGACCCTGTCCCTGTTGATGCAGGCGACAGCCTCACTGGCATATTCAGTGGCTTTGGCCCATCTATCTCACCCCAAACCTGAACGTACTTTTTAGACCCCAAACAGATGCTCCGTGAAGGGTTACTCAAAGACAAAGAGCAACTTCTTCTTGGGTCCTCTGTGCCTTGGACCAAATTAAACACATCAGGTCCCATGAGTGATTTATTGTGGTTGAATTCTATTTCAACCACCCTATTCCCCATCCCACACCATTATCCATTGTGCATTCTTCCCATGACTCAGTAACGAAGGAAGGAGGCATCCCAGAGTCCCCCCTCCCTCACCGATTACAACTCCAGAAAAGGATTCTTAAATTATAATAAAAATGTCGAATTATTCCTTGCATGTGTTGACACTGGACAGCTGGCCAAGTGTTTTTCAAATGCTTGGGGAGTTTGCTTTATTTTTTAGATTTTTATGTCAAAGAGAATTGCACTTGCCCTGAAGGGGTGAAAAGAAAAAATTCCACCAACAGAGAGAGGAGTGTGTTTCCCCCATATGACAAGATGTCCTGAGGAAGGCAGTGCGGGGCCGTAGGGAACTCCATGATGACATCAGAGACCCAAGCCTTTTATAATCTACGTCTCCTTATCCTCATGTTCACAACATGGCTGCTCGCCTCTGTGCATCACATTCACAAGCCAGGCGGAAAGAGGACGTGTTAGTGAAGAGAAGAGAGAAAGATACATTCTGGCTGACTGGACCAACACAGTAACTTTCCAAGACACCCCTTCTCCACCAACAGACTTTTACACACACACACACACACACACACACACACACACACACACAGGAAAAGCTGGATTCAAATGTGCATTACTACTAGAAGTAAAGACTAGCTTTTCTTTAAAGAAGGGAAACTCTAATAATCATGATGGTCTGAACTCAGAAAAGCAGGTCTGCACCCTCTCAACGGGAGCAAAACAGATGGGCATCACCATGTGACCACGGCTATGTCTTTTGTTTTTTTCTTGAGGTCTCTTGGATGTTCGGTAAACTGGCTTTTGTGCTCCCGGTCCTGATTAACAGAGTTTTCATCATCCCTTCTCCTGCGCATGGCTTACAAATGTGTCTACTCGTGGGGATGGCTTGGAGTGCGAGTCTGAAAAGACACGCTTTCCGTGCCTGTGGCCCTGATCCCTACCATGTGCAAAAACCCTATGTGGCATAGGCAAATCCCTGTCACTTCTGACTGCACTTTGTGTCACAAAGCAGCAGGCCTCGGTGTCCGCCTAGGTCTTGTCCCATTTATAGTTCGCAGAAAATCAGTGAGCCCCTGCAGATGAACCTTATTTCGCAAGCTGATGGCAATGTCACGGGTAAACAGCCAGGGGTCAGAAATGGCGGGGTTCCCCTGGCAGTTCCACTGTTCCTAACGTGTGACCTTGGCCAAGTCCTATGACTTCTCTGCACTATCATTCCTTCACTGGTGTATAAGTTTTCTGGTGCCGTGTAACAAATTACCACAAATTTAGCGGCTTAAAACAATGCCCAGCTTAGCTGGGTCCTCTGCGTGGGGTCTTATCGGAGGCCCGTCGCCTGAGCCCATTTGCTTGCAGCTTTAGAAATCAGGGTGGCTGGCTTCTGTACGGTCAGCGTGACTTGAGTCTCAAGTCCCCTGAACTTCTTTTAAAGGGCTCACCCCGGGGCGCCTGGGTGGCGCAGTCGGTTAAGCGTCCGACTTCAGCCAGGTCACGATCTCGCGGTCCGTGGGTTCGAGCCCCGCGTCAGGCTCTGGGCTGATGGCTCAGAGCCTGGAGCCTGTTTCCGATTCTGTGTCTCCCTCTCTCTCTGCCCCTCCCCCGTTCATGCTCTGTCTCTCTCTGTCCCAAAAATAAATAAAAAACGTTGAAAAAAAAAAGTTAAAGGGCTCACCTGTTTAGGCCAGGCCCACCCAAGAGAAATTCCTTTTTCATTCATATCTACTCCACTGATTGGGGACCTAATTCCATCTGCAAAGATCCCTCCATCTTGGCCACAATGGGACGTAATGATGCACTGTGTCTCTTCATATTCACAGGTCCTGCGCACACTCTAGGGGAGGGGACTCTACAGGGCATACATGTTAGGCGGCAGAATCTCGGGCCGTCTTAGAAGTCTGCCTACCACACCCTATAAAATGAAGACATGAATATGACCTATCTTATATGGTTGCTTTGAAGATGTAATGAGATGGCGAATATAACAGGAAGCATCCAATAAGCCGCAGCTGCTATAATTACTCTAGCATTTCTGAGTATCTATTACACGTAGCATTTCTGAGTGTCTATTACACGGCAGGCCGCACGTTAGGAGCTGTGGATTCAGAAAACACTAACGTAGACCTTGGTCCAAAAAAAAAAAACAATCATGGCGTGTCTCTAATATTCCCCTCACCCCCCAACCCTGTTCAAAAGCTGGCAAACAGCAAAAAAGCTTTCAAATCCAACTAAATGACTTTTGGATACAGAGACTCAGGGGTTTTGCTCACTTATTGAAGCCACTGTCAAAGATAAAAAGTGCTGACTTCAACAGAATACCATAATCCATAAGGATTATTATTTCTACCCTTAAGAACTCCCCCCCCCCCCCCGCACTGGTTTGGTCCTTCCGTAGTTCTCAGCCTGGACTGCACACGACTGACTCCCCTAGATGGCTTTTTCTGGGGTCCCACCTGCCAAAACGCAGATGCATTTGGCCTGGGGTGCACCCTTGCTTTGGAATTTTTTAAAGCCCCCCAGGACACCCCAACACACCGCCAGGAATGAGAACTTCGGCGGGAGCCCAAGTCTGATAGCTTCCCAGGGTCTGAAAGCCAAATCCCCCTTAAAGAGAAACCGCCGAGGACAAGACAACCAGACATGTGAGCAGCGATAAAGCATTTTCCCATTTACTTGTAGCAAACATTGAAATTCAACACATTTCACACCTTTCCAAGGGGCTCTCCCAGGTCCCGGCTGCTGTTCCTTTTAGCGGACAGCCCACCCCTGGGTGGGGACTATCTGGGGTCGCGATGAGCGCAGAATAAGTTACCCACGTAGCCAAGAAAGGTGCTCAGCTTGTCTTCCTCATGCTCGTTCAGTGCTTATTGGCTCTGTCGCCTGCATATATGGAGCACCTACTATATGCCCAGCTTCAGGCGGGGTGCTGGGACTTCAAAGACCAAAGTCTGCCTTCGGGAGCTCAGAGTCTAATGCCAAGAGGCAAACACGCCCTTCTTGTACCAGACGAGAAGTGCTTTCTGGATCGAGGGCCTGGAGGTAGATTTTCTGTTGTAAATAATCTTTTTAAAAGCCTTCTCCGTCTTCTAAGACTGTGCGTATCTCTCTCCAGGGTTTGATCCCTGCAGAGAGCAGCCTCTTTCTGACTTCCCTTCCACCCCCCCGGCAGCCATTCTTTCCCACCCCCACCCCCAAGTAATTATCATCAAGGAGAGGAACGTAAAAACTGCCCAAATTGGGGCGCCTGGGTGGCGCAGTCGGTTAGGCGTCCGACTTCAGCCAGGTCACGATCTCGCGGTCCGTGGGTTCGAGCCCCGCGTCGGGCTCTGGGCTGATGGCTCGGAGCCTGGAGCCTGTTTCCGATTCTGTGTCTCCCTCTCTCTCTACCCCTCCCCCATTCATGCTCTGTCTCTCTCTGTCCCAAAAATAAAAAAAATAAACATTGAAAAAAAAAATTAAAAAAAAACTGCCCAAATGGCATAATTATTCCATAAGAAAAGAAGAGCGACCTGAAGCCCCAGCTTCCTCTTTTCCCATCACTTCTAACCCTCCAGGGTTTCTCTCCCGTACAAAGGGGCGTGCCCCAGAACCCCGGGAACGCATCCCGAGCCGGGTCGGGGCTGGCTCCTTCTACCTGCTGAGCCGTCCCTGCTTCCAGCAGGACTGATTGCCAATGCGACAGAAAGCAGGCACTTGAGGACTGGGGAGGCTTTGGCAAAGCCCAGGGAAGCTGGATTCCTCGTCTGAGATAACACTGAGCCCGTGGCAGCCTGGGGTTGGAAAATCGGGACTGGCTGTGGTTTGCCTGGGTCTAGAGGGGAACGTTCCCTACCCCCCCGCCAACCAGAATAACATATGCTCCTACAGAGACCTGAGAGGGAGGTCAGCTGGCATCCATGGCCTTCAAAACCCCTTCCCCCTTATAAACACTCATTGAAAGCTTACTATGTGCAAGACCCCGGACTGGGCTAGGCTAACCGCCTCCCCCCCTCCCACCGCCCCCCAGCCTCCTTCCACCACGAAAGGTGTTCAAATACCACAACCTTGCTGTGGTCTTAAGGATTAAGTATCATGGCGGACCCCAGAAAGAATCATGCGGAGTTATTTCTTTATACCTACTCTGGCGCCCTGGGGAAATGGCTATGTCAAGCTTGCTTCCTTCTCTATTTTTAAATTCTGTTGGAAGAGTGAGAGCATCCTGGGCTGCTGCTAAAAGCTTTCAGGAACCACACGAGAAGATACCACCCAGACCCAAGCCTCCCACCCTGGCTGTCCACAACCTCAGCTCCTAAAATCTAGAGAAAGGGAAATGACCCTAAGACCATGGCTGGCTCGGCAACCTAGAGATGGAGTCCGGCCATTATTTATGCCTCTGGCGCATGCGTGTTGGGGTGGGGGGGAATAAACATCTCCGTCCAACATCAGGAAGTGAGGCTAGATGCCTTCCCGGTGCCTCAAAGCTGCCAGTGCGGAAAATCAGTGATTACGGGTCAGGATGATGAGGTCGCTTACTCTAGGACTTGGGAGCCCACACATAAGGGCTAGAGTATGAACTGGATGACGTCGAAGACCCTGGGAACCCTAGATTTTGTCACTGAGTTAGGCCAGCCAGCCCAGGCGCGGTTTGCTGAAGGCTTGGTCACGGGCCAGATGTCTGTCTTGCATCGGGGTTTTGAAATCGCTGAGAAAACTCCAGAACACTCACTTCTATTTTGGAAATCAGTGCTTGCCTTAGGAAATTGTCTCCTTGCAAGAGGGGGCGTATCGAAGCATCCACTAATGGAGGGGTTGGCAAACGACAGCCCATTAGGCCAAATTTGTCCTGCCATCTGTCTCGCGTGACTCGCAAACTAACGATGGTTTTGCCATTTTGAAATGGTTGCAAAAAAGAAATCAGAGGCATCATATTCTGCGATGCATAAAAATGATCTGAAAGGTAAGTTTGTTGCCCATCAATAAAGTTTTATTGAGCTACAGCCACACCTACGTGCTAACTTGTTACCTATGGCTACTTTGTTTTTTAATTTTTTTTTTAAATGTTTATTTATTTTTGGGACAGAGAGAGACAGAGCATGAACGGGGGAGGGGCAGAGAGAGAGGGAGACACAGAATCGGAAGCAGGCTCCAGGCTCCGAGCCATCAGCCCAGAGCCCGACGCGGGGCTCGAACTCGCGGACCGCGAGATCGTGACCTGGCTGAAGCCGGACGCTTAACCGACTGAGCCACCCAGGCGCCCCTGGCTACTTTTTTTTTAAGTTTACTTCTTTATTTTGAGCGGCAGGGAGAGAGAGAGAGAGAGAGAGAGAGAGAGAGAGAATCCCAAGCAAGTTTCACACTGTCAGTGCAGAGCCCCGTGCGGGACTCAAACTCACGAACTGTGAGATCATGACCTGAGCCGAAACCAAGAGTCAGACGCTTAACCGACAGAGCCACCCAGGCGCCCTGGCTACTTTTGTGTAGCGACAGCCATGTTGTGTCGTTTCAACAGAGATCACATGGACCTCAAAGCCTAACATAATCACTCTCTGGCCCTTCCAGAGAAAGTTTGCCGACTTCTACACTAGTATGTAAAAAATAATTCTGCACAGGGGCGCCTGGGTGGTGCAGTCGGTTAAGCGTCCGACTTCAGCCAGGTCACGATCTCCCGGTCCGTGAGTTCGAGCCCCGCGTCGGGCTCTGGGCTGATGGCTCGGAGCCTGGAGCCTGTTTCCGATTCTGTGTCTCCCTCTCTCTCTGCCCCTCCCCCGTTCATGCTCTGTCTCTCTCTGTCCCAAAAATAAATAAACGTTGAAAAAAAAAATTTTTTTTTTAAATAATTCTGCACAAATACAAAAAAGTGAGAGGGTCACATAATTCAGTCTTTAATTTACCTAATTAAATGACCATCTTGGGAGCCCAGGATGCTCTTCTCTACTCAGTTAAACCCCCACGGCAGTAATTAACTCGACTCATGTGGCAGCCGCACCAAGCACAGAGAATTGCCCACCATGCCGATCACATTCCAGGAAGCAAATCAGAGTATCGAATAGGTTCGATGAGTCCTCCCAAAACAAGAGCACTTTCATTCTTGGCTCCTGGGTTGAGGGTCTGCTTCCTTCTCTGCGGCGAGAACCTCCCTTGTTAATCTATGGGTCGGGGTCAAACACAGAGACATTAACCCTGGTGGAGGCGGGGAAGGGGCCAGCACCGCGCACGGATCCTACAGCGCGGCATTTCTCTCCTCTCCTCCTTGGAACAGACTGGAAGCTGCCGATCCCGCTGGGACCCGTTTATCCACCGTTAATCTCGAGTCTGAGCACCACCAAAGCTGTGGGGCGAAACTGGGACTTGACTCCTCTGATGGCAAAGAGCTTACGAATACCTGACGTGAGTCTTCCAAGGGTCCCCACTTTTCCTTATCCTTTGCACCCTGGGAAGTGAGAGAATGCCCCACGCAGGGGTGGGTTGAGCCAACAAGGTCCTGACAAAGACAGGAGGAAGTGGTTTCTGTGCCCTGCCGTCTCCCTCCCACCCCCCCTCACCTCTGCCACCATGCAAGACCAGTGCAGAGAAAGAAACACAGGTCATAACGTATCATGACCTCATCAGGGTTCCCCAAAGAGACAAAACAAGCAACTCTCCCAATCGGACAGTTTTCCAATGCTCCGAGTGGTCTTTTCCACCCCAGGGCACCTGTTCCTCCTCCCGGCCCCGAATTTCTACCACACCCCCACCGTGGAAGATGTGAGTCCTCAACACCTTACCTTGTGGCTAACGGGTTCATTTTGCTCTGTGAGTGAGACGTGTTTGAGAGGTTTGGGGGTCACCTACCCCTGTTGTCTCAAAACCCGGGAATGGCCTTCTCCCAAAGGTAACTGCTTGCTCACGTGACAAACTTCTGTCGCACACTTACTGCGGGACACGTCGTCATGTAGATGGACCATCCGTGCGGACGGATGAAACAGAGGCCCCGTTCTCACGGATCTCAGTGCCTAGCCGGGACATGGTTGAGGGGAGAGACACTCACAGGAAGTCAAGTGGGGGACACAGACCCTTGGGCTCCGTGTATGGAAAGCCCAGAGGAGGCCTTCACCGCAGCTGAGGGGTTAGGACTTAGCTCTGGTGGAGGTGCACTGCGCCGGCAGCCAAAATCGGGGCCCCTGAGAGATGGATGGGGGTAAGTGGGGGTGGGTGGGAAGGCAGGACAGGAAGTGGGGGACAGACACCCAGGCGGAAAAGGAGGCACACGCCCACTGTATTATAGACGTGATGATGAGGCCGGTGATGCAGGCTCTCCCAAAGGAAAGCAACGTGACAAGTCAGGGACAGGAGAAGAGCTCGAAGAGGCCCGGCTGGAGGCCTCGCATCGCGCAAAGGAGATGCGCTCTGCCGTCCGGAGGTTCTGGCCCAGTCCCGAGGACTCGGGGTGGCCCGGCTCCTTCTAAGCTCCAGGGGTTTCAGGCCATCGTCCTTCAAGGTGGACTCCCTTGGAGCAGAGTCACCCCCCCGAAGCTACGCAGTGACTTTATGCTCGAGAAGGTAACGGAAGGCCCTCAGGAAAGTCCTCTCACGCGGCGGGGGTCTCAGTTTCCCCATCCAGGAAGCGGGACGTTTGATTTCCGGAATCCCTAGGGGCCGCTGCTGTCTGTCAGCCCCTCCGCCCGCCTCCAGAGCTGCTGTCGCCGCGTTCTTCTGGCTCCTTACGGTCAGGGCTGGAAGAAATAAAACAACACACATCTTTGTTTCCTGCTGTGTGGGAGGCAGGAAATGGCCGAAGCCCCTAATTGGGATGAGGTTCCTGCGGCCTGTCCAGCCGCCCACTCCTCGGCAACCCCCACCCTCGCAGGTGTTGTCGGCCAGAAAGGAGGGCACCCTCGGCCATCCGCGGCCGGAACCCATCTGCTGCCATGCGGCCGACCACGTCCCTGCCTCTGGGGGGTGTGAAAGGAATCGTGATGCAGATAGAGTCCCCCTGCCACTCCACTTCAGCTACCTGAGCCTCCTTGTGGCCCCTCCCACAATGGTAGCCACAGTCCTGCCACAGGGCCTTTGCACTTGCTATGCCCGCTGCCTAGACTGCTCTGTTCCTCCCTCACCTCAGGTGTCTTTGTTCAAGCCTCACCTCAGCAAGGCCTTCACTGGCCACCCCATCTAAAACTTTGCTGAGCCTCCTCTGCAAACAGGGAGGGCAGGGCATGCCGGGGGTCGGGGGGGGCCCACAATCAGAATCTAGGCTGAGGAGGTACCCGCTCCTCGGAGAAACGGACATGCAGGTGGAATGTGACGCTCGGTGGTCAGGCCGATGAGGGAGGGCAGGAGAGGGAATGGGGGGAGGGGGGAGGGGGGAGGGGGGGAACCCAGGACACCAAGTGAGAGTGGGCGTCACGGCGGCCAGAAGGCAGGGCTGGCACGGCCACAGCTGTGGGCACCCAGCAGGGCAGCCCCCGAGAGAGGGCTGGGTCCGGGCAGAGGGCGCACGGAAGGGAACTCAGGCTTGGGAAACCCACCGTGCACCCATGGCGGTGTCTCTCCCAGCGGAATGCAGACAGGGCTCCTTTGCGCCTCGGTTTCTGACAGAAGCGAGATTAGAATCACGAGACAGGACCCTCCGGCCCACACCACACTCTGCCTCCTGCCTGTTGCCTCCAGGAAGGATGGCCTTCAACCCGTAGCCAGCTTGACTCTCCAGTTTCATAGCCACCAGGCCCCTTCGAGGCTGGAAAGGGACCTTGTAAAGTCATGGCCTTCCAGGTGGGTGGGGAGTCAAGGTCCTACAGTGAGTGGCAAGCTCCTAAGGAGAGCTCAGTGCCCCGACCTCACTCGAATGTGCCAGACTCCCAGCAACAAAGGGAAGGGAGGGCCCTTTTATCTGCCTCCCGAGGCCACGGAAAATCAAGAAAGGTAAATGGAAGTCCAACTGATAAGCGAGAGGCATGGACAAGAGCTGCCTGTTTTAAAAAGTATTCTTTGTCTCGGCGCGAGCCCAGGGTGCTTGGTAACCACATGTTACCTCGGCCCCTCACTGCAGGTGCCGGTGGCCTGTGTGCCCCCGCAGGGCCCCTTCTGGCACTCTGTGGACACGAAGGCAGAGAAGAGACTGGCCGGTCGGAAGGAGCGCCGCAGCCGCTTTGGGGACGTCAACGTGCACAAGCGCTACCAGCTTGGGAAGATCTTCAGCCCCTTCCAGGCCCTCGCCACCACGGTGAGCCCCCTTCTCCTTGGAAAAGCTTTTCGTTTTTTGTTTTTGCTTTTTAAGTCTTTTAGGGAGAACGGCGACAACCCCCAATTCTTTGTCTTTTTTAAGAAATGTGTTAGTCAGCGGCGGCCGCAAAAATGCCGCGTAACAAACTGCTCTAAAATTTGCCGGCTTTTACCATGGCCACCGTCTATGTTTCTTACCTGCTGGCCTGCAGAGAAAGTGGCTCGTTCCTCTTCTGTTGATGGCAAGTTCGCAGGGTAGGAGGGAGTAAAGAACTGAGAACAGTGATCCTATCTACCACGAGAGATGAACTGTAGCCTACCTAAAGGTCGGTAACCTGAGGTTTGGGGAAGTTCCGAAGGCAAGTGGTTGCAGGTGTGGTGTTCTGAAAGAAGAGAGAGGGCTCTGGGAAAGGGAAGTTTCTGTGATAAAGGAAGAAGTTTCTGGCTCCCGTTCCCCTTCCTAACCTGTGACCCTCTGGACTCAAGTCAATTTGAGTGGGACCATCCCCAAATGCATTTCCTTAAAATCATTACTGTGCTGTCTTTGTGATACTTTCTAGACATAGCTTCTTATGATCCTAAAATTTGAGTGTGCATATGAATCACGTGGGAAGCCTGATTAAAATGCAGACTTCCAGGGGCACCCGTGGCTCAGTCGGTTAAGCGTCCGACTTCGGCTCGGGTCATGACCTCACAGTTCGCGGGTTCAAGCCCCGCGTCAGGCTCTCTACCGTTGGCTCAGAGCCTGCAGCCTGCTTCAGATTCTGCGCCTCCCTCTCTCTGTGCCCCTTCCCCGCTCATGCTGTGTCTCTCTCTGTCTCTCAAAAATAAGTAAACATTAAAAACAATTTTTAATAAAAAAATGCAGACTTCCAGGCTTACAGAGATTTCCATTCAGAGGGTTTGGGTGGGGCCTTGGCACTTCCTTCCTTAACAAATTCTCTGTTCACCACCTTTCTGGGGCCCTCCTTCCCAACCTTGTTCACGTCAGCCCTTTGTCTGGAGGGAGCCAGTATGGCAAGGCCACCTGTAGCCCAGCACAGCTCAGGAGTGTGCCTTACACCCCAGCTCTGGACCTTTCTTCTCCCCAGTAGCTCTCAACCTTTTCTGAGCTTCAGAATCACCTGGTGATTACTGTGCTAATGCCCAGGTTTTTGCCCCAAACCCATTAAACCAGAAGCTCGCTGGCGTGAATTGGGAACAGCAGCACCAATGTGTTGAGCCCACATCGCACGCCAGGTGCGGTGCTAAACGATGGCGTTTTGGGTGATGGGGGGGTTCATGGGGTCTGGAGCCAATGGCCAAGAAAGAATTCTTGAAGACGTCTTTGGTGCAAAAAGGTGATTTTATTAAAGCACTGGCGTAGGAAGAGCTGCCCTGGGGTCCCGACGGGTAACTCGTTATATACCCTCAGGTTGGCAGGGGGTCAGGGATAGAGGAAGTCCCTAAGGGATTTTGGAAGAAACCTTTCCAGGACCTGGAGGGGCTAGCTGTTGCTAGGGAAACGCCACCGTTTAATACAACCTCAGACATGAGACCCTTCAGATGTAGATCAGGGGGACATAAGCCCGGAGTCTGGTTGCCAGCATGTATCTGGGGGCGGTTGAGATAAAGGAAATAGACTTACAGGGTCCTCAAGGTTGGGCTAACGTTAAGCTAAGGTTCTCTTTTGCCCCCAGCGAAGTGCCATTATCCGGCAGCTGAGCTCCTAGAGGGAGGTCACTTTGCTGGTTTCAAGGACTTGTCAACGGGCTGCAGGGAGTAAGGGAATTTAAGTTTTTCTTGCCTTAGTTTCCCACATCACCATGGCAAGCACTTAAACGCCTTTCCTTTGTTCTTGGGTAGCTGAGAGTGTGTCCGAGGAATATCACACATATTCCACTTGCGGGGCGTGTGGGGGGCAGCCTGTATTTGACCCTCATGCTCCCTCATCACTAAAGACCTTACCTCCAATCCTTAACCTTCATGACCTCTACCATGTGAACATCACCCTCACGATACCCACGAAGCAAGAAAAGATGAGATGTGGTAAGCAACTTGCCCAAGGCTGTCAGCGGTCAGGGCAGAGCCCGGATACGAACCCGTGCACTGGAGCCAGGGCTCCCCACCCCCACACTCTATTTCATTGCCTTTATTCTCTGCCGCCTAGGAGATGCGAACACTGTCGTTTCCCCAAGACCTGCCCACGAATCCGCACGTGCAGAGAATGGGCATTCCACGCCCCGCGGATGGCAATCGCCACGTTCTATCCCTGTCCTCCACGGAGCCGGGCGCCAGAAAGGACGACAACAACCCCGCGAAAGAGAAGGCAGCGAGTCACATTAAAATGCCTTTATTCCCCCCAATAGTTAAAGCAACAAAATCTAATGACACGAAATAATAAAAATTTTAAAACTGCGATCTGGCCCCTTGCTGCAAGGCTTTGCATTGAGACACTTAGAGCCCAGCGACTCAGGAACGCGGAGACGTTCTCAGGCCTGACTTAACATTTAGATAATTTGAGGAATGCCACCAACAGGCCTCTGTGGGAATATTTTAGAGAGGATGAAACCGTTAGGAGCCGCGATACTGAACTAGAAATGAATCCTTAGTAGGTACATGATTCTCCAGAAGTCTAAAGATGCAGAGAAGGGATGGTTAGAGTTCAGTGAATCAAGGACCCCTCCCTTTCTGTCCTCCTGGTCTACCATCACAGAGTGTTGGATGGCAACCTTGGGGGTTCACTCCTCATGGTGAGAAAATGGTTGCCGCTGCACCAAACACCACATCCACACATGACCACGTCAAACCCTGGAAGGCTGACGTTTCTCCTCATGCGACAAATGCATGCAAATGTGTACACACACAGACACACACAACCTCTCCTGGGAGCCACTTAGCATATTTTTCAGCAATTCTCTTTGGCCAGGATGGTGTGGCTTACCCATGTCATAACCACAAGGGAAGCTGGTAAGGAAGTATCGGGTGTTTACTAGGACGCAAGTTCTACCGTCAGAAATGGAAGGTAAGAAGATGGCCGATGGGGAAGCAATCAATGTCGACCACAGTGCACACTCATTGGTTTGCAGATCAGACCATTACAGTGAGAAAATTCTATTTGTGTTGAGTGGAAACCTGTCATGTAATTTGTAAGCATCCACCCTAAGGTTGCTCCTCTAAGAAGCTTCCCCCACCTTAAGTAGCTTTCACTTTGATTTTAAAAGTAATGTGTGCTTGGAGGGGCTGGGTGGCTCAGTCGGTTGAGCCTCAGACTCTTGATCTCTGCTCGGGTCAAGATCTCACAGTTGGCAAGTTCGGGCCCTGCGGCGGGCTCTGTGCTGACAGTGCGGAGCCTGCTTGGGATTCTCTCTGTCTCCTTCTCTCTCTTCCCCTCCTGCTCTCTCTCTCTCTCTCTCTCTCTCTCTCTCTCTCTCTCTCTCTGCCTCAAGATATAGAAACAGACTTAAAAAGCTAAAAAGTGAAAGTAATGTCTGCTTATGATAAAAACTCCTCAAAGTACAATCGAGAAAATAACAGGGCACGTGGGTGGCTGAGTCGGTTAAGCGACCGACTCTCGGTTTCCCCTCAGGTCGTGATCTTACAGTTTGTGAGTTCGAGCCCCTCATTGGGCTCTGTGCTGACAGTGCAGAGCCTGCTTGAGATTCTCTCTCTCTCTGCCCTTTCTTCCTCTCACTCTTTCTCTCTTGAAATGAATAAACTTTAAAAAATATTTTTTTTTAAGAGAAAAAACAACAGTGACCTGAATCACATTGTTTCGAGACAAGCAGTGTTTGTATCCGGGAACACTTAGGTCGTTTTTCAGTCTCTCGCCATTATTGGTATTGCCGGGTTTCCTTTGGGTCTAGATCTCTTTCCCATGGTCTTGACTGGGTTCTCTTTTGCGCCCGTTGCCTGACATCTCTTGGAAGGGCCACCTGGACCACTTCCAGATCCCTTCCCATGTTGCCATGGTTACCGAAGCCATTGCATGAGCTTTATTACAGCACTATTCACAAATATCAGGAGGGCTCAATTTTCTTTAAATGTTTCTCTCTCTGTTTTTTTTTTTTTTAGAGAGAGAGACTGTATGCAAGTGGGGAAGGGACAGAGAGAGGGGAGGAGGATCCGAAGTGGGTTCTGCACCGACAGCAACAAGCCCAATGTGGAACTTGAACGTACGAACTGTGAGATCACGACCTGAGCCGAGGTCGGACGCTTAACCGACTGAGCCACCCGGGCGCCCCCTTCATATATTTCTGAACTGTGTGATATGCAGAAGATATAATTCCTCTTCTTTGGGGCACAGGTCCTCTCTTTTTTTTTCCCCTCAGGATTTCTTTTCTTAATTTAATTTAATTTAACGTTAAATTCCAGCGTTGTTAACACACAGTGTTGTATTAGTTCCGGGTGTACAATATAGTGATTCAACAGTCACGTACGTGGCCCCGTGCTTGTCACAAGTGCCCTCCTTCATCCCCATCACTTGTTTCGTCCATCTCTCCACACGCCTCCCCTCTGATAACCACCAGTTTATCCTCTATAGCTAAGAGTCTGTTTCTTGGTTTGTCTCTCTCTTTTTGTTTCCTTTGCTCATTTTTTTCTGCTTCTTAAATTCCACATAGGAGTGAAATCATATGGTGTTTGTCTTCCTCTGACTTACTTTGCTAAGCATTATGCTTTCTAGATCCATCCGTGTAGTTAAAAATGGCAAGATTTCATTCCTTTTTTATGGCTGAATAATGTTCCATCATACGTATATCCTTTTATCCATTCATCCATGGATGGACACTTGGGTCGCTCCTATAATTTGGCTATTGCACATCATGCTGCTATAAACCCGGGGGTGCATGTATCCCTTTGACGTAGTATTTTTGTATTTTACCTCCATACTCTTTTCCAGAGTGGCTGCGCCAGTTGGCATTCCCACCAACAGCGCATGAGCGTTCCTCTTTCTCTGCATCCTCGCCAACACTCGTTGTTTCTTGTGTTTTCGATTTTGGCCATTCTGACAGGTGTGAGGCGACATCACAGGGTAGTTTTGAGTTGCATTTCCCTGATGATGAGAGATGTTGAGCATCTTTTCATGTATCTGCCGTCCATCTGGATGTCTTCCGTAGAGAAATGTCTGTTCATTTCTTCTGCCTATTTTTAAATATCGGATTATTTGTTTCGGGGGTGCTGAGTTGTAGAAGTTCTTTATATACTTTGGATACTAACCCTTTCCGGATATGTCATCTGCAACCATGTCCTCTTTCAACGTGGGGTAAACAGCTCCCTTTGCAGGTATGTTGGCTGATTGCCTGCTTGTCTTTAATCTTGCAACATTTAACATTACACAGGCAGACTTTTATATTTCGGTGTTTCCCATTTTGCGTAAGCCAAGGACTCAGGAACGCAGAGTTCTCTGGCCAAATCTGCCCTGCCTCCCGTTTTTATAAATAAAGTTTTCTTGGACACAGATGTGCCCATTTGTTTATGTATTATCTACTGCTGTTTTTGTGCTAAGTCAATAGTAGAGTTGACTAGTTGCAAAGGGGCCCCGTGACCCACAAAGCAGAAAATATTTACCATCTGGCCCTTTACAGGAAAAGCTCACTGATCTGTCTTAAGCCAGGTTCCCCTTTATAACTTCTGGCTCAAGTATCTACGTCGCTGATCTCAGGTTTTTAAAATTGCCTTCAAGTCTTGAGTCTATGATTATGTCCATCTAGATTTTCCATCGCAAACTGAACTCAAGTAACAACAACACTAACCGCTAAAATTTATTGAGTAGTAACACTATGTACTAAGTGTATCAATATATCCACTTTCCGCGACCACACTATGAAGTAGGCACTAGTATGGTCCTCGCCTTACAAAGAGGGAAAACCCAGAGTCAAGGCAGGGTAAAAGAACATGGTTGGTAAGTAGTAGAAGCAGAATCTGGACCCAGGAGATGATGCTCCAGAATCTACGCCCTACCCATCGTGCTACCCTGCTTACCTGGTGTTCATTCTCCCCCAAAGCTGGCCTCTCACTTATAGTCCCAGCCAGTTCTTCCTTCCTGGTTTAAGTCCCAAGTAGAAGACCCCCGTGTGGTTTCCTCTACCTTCTGGGAGATGAAGTCACCGGCAAAGGAAGTCAAGAACTTACCCAGTTCCCTTTCTAGAAGGATCCATGGTAGACAGCTGTCTAATGCTGCCCCATCACTGCTCCACCGGCCTGCGGGCTGATTGGCCACCCGTGTTAAGAAACTATCCAGCACATCTTGTGCACAACCTGGCAGGTTATGTGTTTAAGCTTCTATCTTTTTCTCCTTTTATCCAAACCATGAGCCGCTCCCTCCCACCTGCTGCTTCATTCGGGGAGAAGATTTCATACAAGAGGGCAAGCTCCGTATGGGTGCCATTGAGCGTCTAACATATGTTCTACCCACCCGGGGCATGTTTTCTTTTAAACAAGATGCAGCCTTTCGCCCAGACCGAAGCAGAGAAAAAGCTCCGTACCGTTACAATGGGAACCAAAGAAAGCTTGAGACCCACAGAGGGGCTTTCCAACCCTTCGACCACGCGCCCAAGCTTTAAAGGAAGAACTTTAAAGCTCTTCAATTTAATTCGTAACTGACAATAAGCCTGATTTATAGACAACTTGGCAGGAACCCATTAACACACAAAGCAAGATCTGCATAGACAAAGCTTTCTTCCACTATGGGATTTGAGCAAGGCCAGATTCCTAGAAGTAATAATGGTTGCATCAACCAGCATCTCCTGAGTAACCACTTTGTTCCAGGCACCCGTGTTAAAAGCTTTTGCGGACCTAACCTCACTTAATCTACACCATTGTTCCACCATAATAGTCCACTGTCATTAAGGATGGGAAAACTGAAGTTGCAAGAAATGATAACCGTGCGGGCACCTACCTGCCTCCTCTCGCACAGGCGTTTGAGGAACACCCTCTACAGCCTGGACACGCTCTCCCGGCTGGCCCTTTGCACAGCAGCCCTGATGAGCCGTGATTTATATTCCACACTTGTTCAGAACCAGCACACACATTCTCACCCCGTTCTGCCCTGCGGTTTATTTGTTCTTCGCTCCTTTCTTAGCTCTCTTGATAAAGCAACCCATGCCTTTCTGACAAATGCTAATGGATTCATCTGTCACTGCTTGTAGATAACAACGTCTTTCAATTTTGGCTGCTGCCTTCTGGGGCTCAGATGCAAAAGCGAGGGCACCGACCCCCCCGGCAGCCGAGGGGGGCAGGCAGGTTCCGCGGGCAAGAACCTTGCAAGGCAGACGCTGGGGTTCGGGGAGTGTGCGATTCCGTGAGTGGGGGAGCTGAAGGAATGCGGGGGAATAGGTAGAAAGCTCCCTGCACGGTTAGAAGCTTAAGGCTGGTTCAAGGACAGGCTCTGCCACTCAAGACCATGACCTTGGGCAACATGCGTGTGATGCTGAGCCGTCTGGCTCCTGGTTAGAAACCTTTGTGGGGTTTTTGAGGCCTGATCACAGACGGGGAATTGCAGTCAGACTCAGGTCCCTGGGGCCCCGTGCTTTTCTCATATTTGGTCCCCGGCCTGGCGCCTTCATTCCTGGGTCTCTTTACCCCAGGCCTTCCTTGGGTAGACAAGCTCTTCCTCAGATTCCCTGCCGGCAGAACCAGGGGTGAAACTGTGACATTTCCCCACCCCCACTTGGCCCCCAGTACTTTTCCATCCCCAGTCTTCTTCTCCGTTCCCCCTCTGACCTCAGAGTCTGCAAAAATGCTGGGGCCTTTTATTGGGGTTCCCTCAGCAGTGAGACACTCACCGCCTGCTGTTCCGTGGGGGAGAACGGAACTGGGGGGGTCAGCGTTGGCTCCAGTTTGGGACCCCTGCTTACGCCATCGCAGTGAGGAAACACTTCACCCTCGTTTTTGCCTTGTTACTTGAATCAGCCATTCAGACACCCGGCGACTCAGCTCATGACCGACGTGCCCTCGGCCTTTCTCGGGTGACAAGGGGAGACCTGGGCGAGCCTCTCACTGCAGCCATGTGTAGGAAGTGTCTGGCACGTGATGAGGACACAGTGGTAGTTGTCTGTTTTTTCCGTATCTTCTCCAAGGCTTGATTCTAAGTCTCACATCCAGACTCGTGTGCAGGTGTGCACGCATGTGTGTATGCATGTGCACTGTGCATGTGTGCATGTTTGTATGTGCGTGTGCCTATGTGTGCATGCGCTGTGTGCGTGTGTGCATGTATACCGTGTGTGCATGCTGTGTGTGCATGTGTGCATTGCGTGTTCACTGTGTGTGCATGTGCCTGAGTGCTGTGTGTGCATGCACGAGTGCGCCTCTGCACTGTGTGTGCATGTGTGCATGTGTATTTACGCTGTGTGTGCATGTGCCTGAGTGCTGTGTGCATGTATGAGTGTGCCTCTGCACTTTGGGTGCATGCATGCATGGGTGTGTACACTGTGTGTGCATGTGTGTGTGCATGTGTGCATTGTATGTTCACTATGTATGCATGTGCCTGAGTGCTGTGTGTGCATGCACGAGTGTGCTTCTGCACTGTGTGTGAATGCATGCATGTGTATTTGCACTGTGTGTGCATGTGTGTGTGCGTGTGTGCCTGTGCATGTGCACTGTGTGTACATGTGTGTGCATGTTGTGTGTGCATGTGTGCATTGCGTGTTCACTGTGCGTGTATGTGCCTGAGTGCTGTGTGTGCATGCACGAGTGTGCCTCTGCACTTTGGGTGCATGCGTGCATGTGTGTGCCCTGTGTGTGCATGTGAGATGTGCTCTGTGTGTGCCCTGTGGTGCATGTGTGCAGTGTGTGTGCATGCTGTGTGTGTATGCTGTGTGCATGTGTGTGGATGTGTGCCTGCGCACGTGTGCTGTGTGTGCATGTGTGTGCACGGTGTGTGCATGTGTGCATTATGTGTTCACTGTGTGTGCATTGCATGTTCACTGTGTGTGCATATGAGCATGTGTGTGTGCTCTGTGTGTGCATGTGTGCAGTGTGTGTGCGTGCATGTGTGTGTACGCTGTGTGCATGTGTGTGCACGCTGTGTGTGCACGTGTGCATTACGTGTTCACTGTGTGTGCATGTGCCTGAGTGCTGTGTGTGCATGCATGAGTGTGCCTCTGCACTGTGGGTGCATGCGTGCATGTGTGTGCCGTGTGTGTGCATGTGTGCAGTGTGTGTGCATGCTGTGTGCGTACACTGTGTGCATGTGTGTGGATGTGTGCCTGCACATGTGTGCTGTGTGTGCATATGTGTGCACGCTGTGTATGCACGTGTGCATTACGTGTTCACTGTGTGTGCATGGGTGTGTACACTGTGTATGCATGTGAGCATGTGCACGTGCTCTGTGTGTGCATGTGTGCACTGTGTGTGCATACATGTGTGTGTGCATGTGTGCCTGTGTATGTGTGCTGTGTGTGCATTGCATGTTCACTGTGTGTGCATGTGAGCATGTGCATGTGCTCTGTGTGTGCATGTGTGCAGTGTGTGTGCGTGCATATGTGTGTATGCTGTGTGCATGTGTGTGCATGTGTGCCTGTGCATGTGTGCTGTGTGTGCATGTGTGCATTGCATGTTCACTGTGTGTGCATGTGCCTGAGTGCTGTTTGTGCATGCATGAGTGTGCCTCTGCG